>NC_138996.1:19803996-20113996 GCF_964341445.2 Mesoplodon mirus | reverse complement strand
ACTTCTTCAGAGCCACCCACTTCTCTGGTGTCACCTCCCTCTCCAGAGCCCTCTGACCGATCCCAAACTCCACCTCCCCATGTCCCTCTATACCCTACGATACCCCCAAGAAAGAGAGACTAGTCCCTCTGGGGTAATTCTCAGCGGAACTTCCTGTCACCCAGGATCAGGGAAATTATCCCCTCTTAGGGAAGTGGCCAATAGCAAAGGGACAATCAGAATATATGTGCCCTTCTCTTTAATTGATTTAGCCCAATGCAAACAAAGACTGGGCTGATTTGCTGAAGACCCTAGTTTGCTGAAGGGTTTCAGGCCCTAACTCTGGCCTTTGATTTAATTTGGAAGGATGTCCAAGTAGTCCCATCTACTTGCTGTACCCCTGAGGAGAAACAGAGAACTGGGGAGCAGCCCAGGGGCACGCTGACCAGCCTGCCAGGGACCAACCCGAACATTTTGTTATGGGTGGAGCCTCAGTCCCAAAGCAGGAGCTCTGTTGGAATGACGATTCCTGGGAGGGAACAGAAGCCAGGAAGCACATGATCCAATGTGTATTAGAAGGGACAAGAAAGTGTATCAAAAAGTCAGTTAACTATGAAAGGGTTAAAGGAGTGACCCAAGAAGAAAAAGAAAATCCAGCCCTCTTTTATGGATGCCTCGTGGAGGCTTTTAGAAAATATACTGACATTGACCCCTCCACTCCCGAAGGTCAATCCCTGCTGGGACAACCCTTTATCAGCCAGTCTGCCCCTGATATTAGATAGAAACTCCAAAAGTTACAATTAGGACCACAAGCCCCCATGCCCCAACTCCTAGAGGTGGCCTTTGGAGTATTTAATAATCGAGATCAAGCTGAGGAGGAAGAAAGAACCAAACGTGAGAAAAGACAGGACAGGGCTCATGCAAAACTGACAGCCGTTGCTGTCAGCCACGCCTTGCAACCTCAAGACAACCCAAGGGGGCCAAGAAAGTTCAACTATCTGTCTGGAAGTAAGACCAACAAGGAGGAATGCTCCAAGTGCAAGTCAACAGGCCACTGGGCCCAAGAATGGCCCTAGGCCGTGCCCAGCCTGCAAACAAACAGGTCATTGGAAGTGGGACTGCCCTCAGTCCCAAAGGGGAAGGGGGGTCCCCACTCCTGAGACTGCCATGCTGGATGACATCCCCCCATGAGATGTCTGTCTCCATCATGGAGCCCCGGGTGGTCCGTGATACGGCAGGTAAGAAGATCGATTTTTTAAGTGACACCAGAGCCACTTACTCTGTCCTGATTTCTCATGCTGGGCCTCTCCTCCAAAAGCTGTACTGTGACTGGTGTCCAAGGAAAGCCTCGCACCCATTACTTTACTGGGCCTCTCACTTGCCAGTTTGAGCGGCATTTGATTTCACATACCTTTTTAGTTGTCCCTGAGTGTCTTACCCCACCACCGGGGAGAGACCTTCTGGGCTCCCTCAGGGCCATATTACAGTTAGGAGGAAAGCAGCCCCTTATCTTGACCCTGACTAAAGTAGATGAAGGGCCTGTTCCCAGCTATATTCTCCAACCAGTGAACCCTGCAGTTTGGGACAAAGGAGTCCCTGGGAGGGCCATAAACGCCCAACCTGTAAAATTAGCTTTAAGCCAGAAGCTTCCTACCCTAACAAGCCACAACTACTGAGCCCACGTGCCATAACTACTGAAGCCTGCGTGCCTAGAGCCCATGCTCTGCAACAAGAGAAGCCACGGCAATAAGAAGCCCACGCGCCGCAACGACGAGTAGCCCCCGCTCGCCGCAACTAGAGAAAGCCCACGGGCAGCAACAAAGACCCAAAGCAGCCAAAAATAAATAAATAAAATTTTTAAAAAAGAGACAATACCCCATAAAGTTGGAAGCAAAGAAGGGTTTACAACCCCCTGTAGATAAATTCTTAAAACATGGCCTCTCGGTGTCCTGCCAGTCTCCACGCAATACTATTTTTCCAGATGTTAAGCCAAATGGGGAATATAGAATGGTACAAGATCTTAAAGCAGTAAATGATGCTGTGGTCCCTATTCACCTCCTCGTGGCCAATCCTTATAACACATTAGCCCAAATCCCTGAGGATGCTGAATGGTTTACTGTGCTCAAAAGGATGCCTTTTAGGATGCCTTTTGTGCATCCCAGTTCACCCCTCCTCACAGCATCTGTTTGCCTTCGAGGGGACTGATGGCCCTCTCAGGCCAAATGCAACAATACACCCGGACAGTACTGCCTCAGGGGTTTCGGGACAGCCCACACTTGTTCGCCCAGGCCCTAGGAAAGGAACTAAGGGAGATAACACCTAAAAGGGGCTATTCTGCAGTATGTAGATATTGATATATTAATAGGTAGCCCCTCCATGGAGGCCTCAAATCAGAATACAACTGAAGTCCTTAATCTCCTTGGGGCCCGAGGTTAGAGTCTCTCGGACAAAGGCACAAATCTCAAAGCAACAAGTTAAACATCTGCACTATATTATAAACCTCGGAAGTAGACAGTTATCTCCAGATAGAAAACAGGCTATATTAGGCCTAAGCACTCTGAAGACAAACACCTTTTCTGGGCATGGCAGGATTCTGCAGAATTTGGATCCCAGGATTTGGGATAATGGCTTAAGCCCCTGTATGAAGCCACTAAAGGCCCAGATACAAAACCATTACTTTGGACTGGGGAACAGGAAAAGGCTTTTAATAATATCAAGCAGGCCCTCACCAGAGCCCCTGCTCTGGGTCTCCCCAATTTGAAAAAGCCATTCATCTTATACGTGACTGAAAAGCAAGGGACAGCTCGGGGCGGGGGCGGTGGGTCCTAGCACAGAAGCTAGGGCAAGTTCCTCAGCCTATAGGCTATTTTTCCAAACAACTAGACTCGTGGCCCAAGGGTGGCCTGGCTGCCTTCGTGTAGTAGCTGCCACCACTTTAATTAGTGGAAAAAGCTAACAAGCTTACCTTTGGACAGCCACTGGAAGTCCAGACCTCCCATCAAGTACAAGGGATCCTGGAGCTCAAAGGCCACCACTGGCTAACTGGAGGCTGCCTTACTAAGTACCAGGCTTTGTTCCTCGACTCCCCAGAGGTAACCCTTAAAACTTGCTGCACCCTCAACCCAGCTGCACGGATGCCTGCTGACAGCCCAGAACTAATGTATTCCTGCCTTGAAACCCTTGGCCAGGTCTGTGCCTGTAGGTTTAATCTAACAGGTCAAGCCATAGAAAACCCTGAGGAAGAATGGCTTACTGACAGCAGTAGCTTTATTAAGGACGGGGTCAGGAGGGCAGGGTATGCTATCACGAGCGCTCACAGTGTCACAGAAGTGAAACCTTTGCCACCCGACACTTCAGCCCAGAAGGCTGAACTGATAGCTCTAACCCGAGCCTTAACCCTAGGGGAAGGAAAAACTGTAAATTTATACACAGGCTCAAAATATGCCTTCCCTGTTCTACATGCCCACGTAGCTATCTGGAAGGAAAGAGGACTTTTTTTTTTTTTTTTTGGTACGCGGGCCTCTCACTGCTGTGGCCTCTCCCGTTGCGGAGCACAGGCTCTGGATGCTCAGGCTCAGCGGTCATGGCTCATGGGCCCAGCCGCCCCGCGGCATGTGGGATCTTCCCGGACCGGGGCACGAACCCGTGTCCCCTGCATCGGCAGGCAGACTCCCAACCACTGCGCCACCAGGGAAGCCCAAAAGAGGACTTTTGAATGCCGAAAATTCCCCTATAAAATATGGGATTGAGAGCCTACATCTCATAGAAGTGGTTCAAAAACCAAGGCAAGTAGCAGTCATTTACTGCCGCGGACATGAAAAGGGAACTTCTCAAATTACGCAAGGGAACAACAGGGCAGATCAGGAAGCAAAGAAAGCAGCCCTGATACCCACAACAGAAATGGCATTGATCCCATCCCTCGCCCCTTCTAACATTGTACCCAGATACTCAACTTCCGAAGAGACCTGGTCACGAGACCAAGGGGGAACTAAGGGAATAGATGGCTGGTGGCACATAGATCAAAAATTGCTCATACCTCTTTCTGACCAATGGAAAATTATTAAAGGGCCACATTATTCCTCCATCTGGGGAGGGATGCCATGTCTGCAGTGGTTTTCCAGCTTTTTACAGGAAAGGGCTCCCAGGGACAATCAGAAGGGTTGCTCGAGCCTGTGCCCTCTGCATCACCCATAATCCGGAGGCAGCCTCAAGCCGCACCCCCAACCCCTCTTGTTAGCCCAGCCCAGTGACGTGGGACTTACCCAGGAGAGGACTGGCAAATGGGTTTCGGTCAGGTGCCCTCTTTCCAAGGCTTCAAATACTTATTAGTATTTAAAGACACTTTCACCGGATGGGCAGAGGCCTTCCCCAGTAGGACGGAAAAGGCAACCAAGGTGGCTAGAACACTTCTATCAATAAAAGAAATCACTCCTGGGTTCAGGTTACCCCGCCACCTCCAGAGTGACAGTGGACCCTCATTCAAAGCCAGGGTCACCCAACAGCTCTCGCAGGCCTTAGGAATCAGATACCACCTGCATTCGTCCAGGAGACCTCCGTCCTCATGAAAAGTAGAACAGGATAATCATACCCTAAAGAAAACCGTGGGCAAACTGTCAGGAAACCAGAACCGTGGTACCGCCTGCTGCCAATAGCTCCCTTAAGGGTCAGGGCGGCCCCTAAAACAACCACTAAGTTAAGCCTCTTTGAAATGACACGTGGAAGGCCATTCCTTACCCTGAACATGCTAACTGGCCCAGAAACCCAAGCCCATCTTAAGTACATTATAAACCTAGGCCAGGTCCAGAGGGCTATACAAGAATACGGCAACAGAACCCAGCCCTCCCCAGGTAAGAGCGCTCATAGTGTCACAGAAGTGAAACCTTTGCCACCCAACACTCCATTGTAAATCCTGGGGACTGGGTGCTCTTAGAGACCTGGAAAAATGAGTCCCCCGGCACGCAGCTACTCCCAAAGTGGAAGGGTCCTTAACAAGTTCCGCTGAGCACCCCTACAGCAGTTAAGCTCCAGGGAATCACGAGTTGGGTCCGTCTGTCCAGGATTAAACCTGCCTCCACTGAGGTTACAGGAACCCGAAGACCCACATGCCAGCCATTCCTACGAATCCACCCCTTCCCCCAAGTCTCCATAGGACACAGAGGACCCTGGACAGCCTGAAAAATCCAGGTGGACGAGGAAGCCTCTCCAAGACCTAAAGCTCTATGCAGGAAGGACAGAGAGACTTCTTAGACCCAAGGCTAAGTACCCACAGCCACTATCTTCCTTTCTGCCCTCCAGTACTCTAGTCCACTTACAAAATAACTGACATGCTCTGGTGGAGTTAGATAATCACTGTCCTCCTTGCTCTCACGTTTGCTTTCGGAATTTATTACGAGTGCCGCTGTAGCCCTGCGCCTACACCCGAGAGAGAACTCCTCTATCCATGCTGGGTGGTTTAGTGTGACTCACCTGAAACCTCAGGACCCACACTTAACCACTAGCTTTCAACTCCCTACAACACTTCTTTTAATACTCCTGCTTTCCAGTTCTTTTTCAAGATCAAAACTCTGATTGGTGCAACTATGAAGGTATTAATTACTTTAGATTTTCTCTACCTCTTTCCCTTGTCCACAGGACAGACAGACAACTCCCTGGCTCACACCGCACAAACTCTTGCTTCCTCCCCTCAGTTGACAGAATGCTGGATTTGCTTACCCCATGAGCTAAGTCCTTCATCGACCATAGCAACCCCTTTGTCCGTCCCGTAAAGAATTTTCACCAAGTTCCTGAGGGAAAATGGACTTTCAAAGACCCAAGACTCAGTGATGTGATGTACAGAGTCAAATTGTTCATCTTCCCACAGAAAAAAATTCTCATGTCTCTTGCCTACCTCTTCCTTAGCAGCAGAAGGAGAACATGAGGTCAAAACTGGGGAATGAAAAACTGGCATTAAGACACCCCAGCGTTTTATGATGCCTCTCGCCCAAGCCAGAGGTCCAGTTGCCTGTTTGTGCTCAAACCCTAACCCACTACCTGATGGAAGAAGGATCCATACTGGTGGAGCAATTGACAGAACGGAATGGATGGAGCGCATTGGGTATATGGTTGGAAAATATTTCCACAACGACAGGATTGGATGGCTAAGCTTTAAAACCTTAGGCCAGTTAGTCTATTGTGCCCCAACAGGATACGTCTTTGGATGCCACGTAGATAAACAACTGTGGGCTACTAATTGCCTACACAATCATTCCACACCCACGCAGTGTAGGCTGGGAACCTTGATTTCCCCTTTCTCAATCCACTCCTCAAATGAATCCAAGCACTGGGTCAGTTCATTAAAACCGTTCACTGGATTGACTCGAAACTTACCCGAGAATATCCCAGATGGAAAGGCCTATTTCGTTGGGTATGCACTGTTACCATGGAGGGGGGACAGCTGCCCACCAACACGTCCTTCAAAACTTGCGTGCACTCTTACCACCACAGCCAGTGAGACTACTAAATTTCCTATTAATTTACAGAGTCTCTAGATTCCCTGGCCAAGGGGGTACTTGACAACCGACTGGCCCTGGGTTACCTATTGGCAGAACACAAGGAGTATGTGCAACCGCCAATACTTCCTGTCACACGTACGTTAACACCTCTTCCCAGGTAGAAACCAACACTGAAACAATTCAACAATAAGCCACTTGGCTTCAGCAGACAATTAACCATCAATCCTCGTTATTCAGTACGGGCGGGAAAACTGAAAACTGGTTCTCTGATTTGTTCTCTTGGATCCCACAAGGTATTAAAAACTTTCTGACAGGTTTCCATCTTCTTATACCCCTCCTCTTTTCAGTCACACTGATTTATGTTATATTTCGCCTAGTGCTTGTTGTCTTCCGTACTGTTATAAATCTATAACTAAGAACTTTCAGCCCAAGTAGGAGGGCTGGGACCAACAGGTTCAGAACTTCCATTTTAGAAACGGAGAAACATGCTAAATTTTAACCCTGAGATTAACAAAAATATGCTGACCATGTATAACCAGATTCTTACCCCTGCTTGAGTCTCGGATTATAATTGTCTTTCACTAGTCTTTAGCCCCTGCTACTCTAATCTACCTATTCAGTTTGTTTCCTCGAGGGCACAACAGGATAATGGTGATGCATGGATTCCAGCTGCTCCCCGAAAAAGACCCTGCCAGAATAACAGCAGAAGTCACCCTGGGGTCCCTCAACAAGATATGGCAAGAGTTGCATGGCTCCAATTAGGTAGGGTCTGTAAGCCCCATGCCAGCCTGAAGAAGCTACAGAAGATAGACCTTCGGCCTTTATCTTCCCAGTAAAGATTTCTTGGGGTCCATGTCTCTCAGGGGGAATTTGAGGCAGGAGATGGATGGGTCCCAGGCTGAGGAGCTGGAATCCCTGTGGACAGATACTCTAGGATAAACATAATGGCAGGAACAAGGGGAGCTGAGTCCTGCTTGGAGAGAAGATAAAGAGACCACATATCTCTCATTCTTGAGGTCAAGGACACCTTCCCGACTGCACATGCAACAGAAAGGTTCCCCAGAGGTCAGAGAAGGGAGAGGGCACCAGATCATAACATGTTCTTCTTCCCAGAAACCCCTGCACTGGAATCCACCTTGTCTAAAAGATGCGCACACACACAGCGGAGGGCCCTGAGTTAGACCAAATATGGACTCAGAGCCAGGCAAAGCAGGATGACTGGCCAGAGGGAACCGGGAAGAACTGCCCCATATAAGTGATGTGAACTACCCCAAGGGTGCAACTCTCTCTGAGCCTGCCTGTGTGTGTCTATCCACACGTACTTTTTTTCCTCCTAATAAACACTTTACTTGTTTCACTACCTCTGTCTCTTTGTTGAAATTCTTTTCCACAAAGCAGATGACCCAGGGCCTTGGAACTAGCCACTGGCCCTCGAGGTTGAGTGGCTAGGATTCGGCATTCTCACTGCCACGGGCTGGCTTCAATCTCTGGTCTGGGACCTGAGATCCTGCTTCAAGCCACTGCAGGCTGAGGTCACCTGAGTTCATCGCCACTTCTGTTCAACATAGGTTTGGAAGTCCTAGCCACAGCAATCAGAGAAGAAAAAGAAATAAAAGGAATCCAAATTGGAAAAGAAGTAAAACTATCACTGTTTGCAGAGCACATGATGCTACACATTAAAAAATCCTAAAGATGCTACCAGAAAACTACTAGAGCTCAATGAAATCAGTAAAGTTGCAGGATACAAAATTAATACACAGAAAGCTTTTGCATTCCTACACACTAAAAATGAAAGATCAGAAAGAGAAATTAACGAAACAATCCCATTTACCATCACGTCAAAAAGAATAAAATACTTAGAAATAAACCTACCTAAGGAGGCAAGAGACCTGTACTCAGAAAACTATGATGAAAGAAATCAAAGATGACACAAACAGATGGAAAGATATAGCATGTTCTTGGACTGGGAGAAGCAATATTGTCAAAATGACTATACTACCCAAGGCAATCTACGGATTCAGTGCAATCCCTATCCAATCACCAATGGCGTTTTTCACAGAACTAGAACAAAAAAATTTTTAATTTGTATGGAAACACAAAAGACCCCAAACTGCCAAAGCAATCTTGAGAAAGAAACACAGAGCTGGAGGAATCAGATTCCCTGACTTCACACTGTACTACAAAGCTACAGTCATCAAAACAGTATGATACTGGCATAAAACCAGAAATATAGCTCAATGAAACAGGATAGAAAGCCCAGAAATAAACCCCACACCTACTGTCAATTAATCTACAACAAAGGAGGCAAGAATATACAATGGAGAAAAAATAGGCTCTTCAATAAATGGTGCTGGAAAAACTGGACAGCTACATGTAAAAGAATGAAATTAGAACATTCTCTAACACCATATACAAAAATAAACTCAAAACAGATTAAAGACCTAAATGTAAGGCCAGATACTATAAAATCCTTAAAGGAAAACATAGGAAGAACACTCTTTGACATAAATCACAGCAAAATCTTTTTGGATCCACCTCCTAGAGTAATGAAAATAAAAACAAAAATAAATAAATGAAACCTAATTCAACTTAAAAGCTTTTGCACAGCAAAGGAAACCATAAACAAAACGAAAAGACAACCCTTAGAGTGGGAGAAAATATTTGCAAATGAAGCAAACAAGGGATTAATCTCCAAAATATACAAACAGCTCATGCAGCTGAATATCAAAAAAACAAACAACCCAATCAAAAAATGGGCAGAAGATCTCAACAGATGCTTCTCCAAAGACGACATACAGATGGCCAAAAAGCTCATGAAAAGATGCTCAATATCACTAATTATTAGAGAAATGCACATCAAAACTACAATGAGGTACCACCTCACACCGTTCAGAATGGCCATCATCAAAAAGTCTACAAACAATAAATACTGGAGAGGGTGTGGAGAAAAGGGAACCCTCTTACACTGTTGGTAGGAATGTAAATTGGTACAGCCACTATGGAAAACAGTATGAAGGTTCCTTAAAAAACTAAAAACAGAATTACCATATGATCCAGCAGTCCCACTCCTGGGCATATATCTGGAGAAAAACATAATTTGAAAAGATACATGCACCCCAATATTCACTGCAGCACTATTTACAAGAGCCAGGACATGGAAGCAACGTAAATGTCCATCAACAGAGGAATGGATAAAGAAGATGTGGCTTCCCTGGTGGCGTGGTGGTTAAGAATCCTCCTGCCATGCACGGGCTGGGCTTGCGAAAGGATCAACATGCCTTTGGCTAGAGATTTACTGCATCCTTCCTTGGAAGAGGAAAAGAAAAAACATAAAAAGAAACGGCTGGTTCAAAGTCCAAATTCTTATTTTATGGATGTAACATGTCCAGGCTGCTACGAGATTACCACGGTTTTCAGCCATACTCAGACAGTGGTGCTTTGTGTAGGTTGTTCAACCGTGTTGTGCCAGCCGACAGGAGGAAAGGCCAGACTCATAGAAGGGTGTTCATTTAGAAGAAAGCACCACTAATGATCCATGCAACTGCCTGAATTTGCGTTCTATCTCAGAAAGCCTTATCAGTTCAGTAATTCCAGTTAATCTACCAAGATAATGTAATTATGTTTAATTTTGAAAGGTATACAACAGCACTCTCCTATTTTGGTGTCACTATTTCAATAAAGTTTTGATTATGGGCAAAAAAAAAAAAAAAAGAATCCTCCTGCCAATGCAGGAGACACTGGTTTGAGCCCTGGTCTGGGAAGATCCCACATGCCGCAGAGCAGCTAAGCCCGCATGACACAACTACTGAGCCCGCATGACACTACTGAAGCCTGTGCACCTAGAGACCGTGCTCTGCAACAACCCACCACAATGAGAAGCCCATGCACTGCAATGAAGAGGAGCCCCCGCTCAGCAACAAAGACCCAATGCAGCCATAAATAAATAAATAAATAAATAAATAAATAAATAAATAAATAAATAAATAAATAAATAAATAAATAAATAAATAAAAAGATGTGGTACATATATACAATGGAATATGACTCAACCATAAAAAAGAACGAAATAATGCCATTTGCAGCAACATGGATGAACCTACAGATTGTCATACTGAGTGAAGTAAGTCAGAGAGAGAAAGACAAATATCATATGATATCACTTATACATGGAATCTAGAAAAAAGGGTACAAATGAACTTACCTACCAAACAGACTTACAGATGTAGAAAATAAACTTACGGTTACCAAGGGGTAAGGGAGGGGGGAGGAATAAATTAGAAGACTGGGATTGACATATACACACTACTATATACAAAATAGGTAACTAATAAGGACCTACTGGATAGCACAGGGACTCAATACTCTGGAATGGCCTACTTGGGAAAAGAATCTAAAAAAGAGTGGATACATGTATATGTATAACTGCTTCACTTTGCTGTACACTTGAAACTAACATGACACTGTAAATCAACTATACTCCAATAAAAATTTTTAAAAAACGAACAAACATAACAAAACAGAAACAAGCTCATAAATACAGAGAACAAACTGGTGGTTGCCAGAGGGAGGTGGGTAGGGGGGTATTAGGAAAATAGGTGAGGCAGGTTAAGAGGTACAAACTTCCAGTTACAAAATAAATGAGTCACAGGTATAAAATGTACAGTGTGGGGAATATAGTCAATAACTATGTAATATCTTTGTATTGTGACAAATCATAACTAGACTTATTATGGTGATCATTTTATAATGTATAAAAATATCGAATCACTACGTTATATACTTGAAATTAATAAAATATTGTAAGTCAATTATACTTCAATAAAAAAAATTATACAAATGAACTTACTTACAAAACAGAAACAATCACAGACTTAGAAAACAAACCTATGATTACCAAAAGGGAAAGGTGGCAGGGGAAGGGATAAATTGGGAGTTTGGGATTGACATATATACACTACTATATTTAAATTAGATAACCAAAAAGGACCTACTGTATAGGACAGGGAACTCTAATCAATATTCTGTAATATCCTAAATCAGAAAAGAATTTGAAAAAGAATAGATGTATATGTATAACTGAATCACTTTTCTGTACACCTGAAACTAATACATTGTAAACCAACTGTACTCCAAAGTAAAATAAAAATTTTAAAAATAAAATTTTAAAAAAGAAGTTTTTTGTTTTTGTAAAGCAATGACTTTGTTTTTTTTACCTTTTTTAAAAAAGTTATTTAATTATTTATTTATTTATTTTTGGCTGTGTTGGGTCTTCTTTTCTGCGCAAGGGCCCTCTCCAGTTGCGGCGAGCCAGGGCCACTCTTCATCGCGGTGCACGGGCCTCTCACTGTCGCGGCCTCTCTCGTTGCGGAGCACAGGCTCCAGATGCGCAGGTTCAGTAGTTGTGGCTCACGGGCCCAGCTGCTCCACGGCATGTGGGATCCTCCCAGACCAGGGCTCAAACCCGTGTCCCCTGCACCGGCAGGCAGACTCTCAACCACTGCGCCATCAGGGAAGCCCCGCAATGATGTTTTTAAAAATTTGAAAATGATTATACATAAAAGTGGTCTGTGTATGTGATATATCCTATAGTCAATGATGCACTTGAACCCTTATCTCTTTGAGGAAATGGACTCAGATCCTGTGGGCTCAGTAGGTCATCTTATAGACATTTCTGAGGGTGTCTGGCCAACACGTGTGGATTTCCCCTTCCGGGGCAATTGTCTTTGATCCTCGGAGATATGTGTTTTTACTATGAGACCCTGTCCCAAGGCCCAGGTAGTCTTCTTTGAGTTCCATTAGAAACCATAGTATCCTTACAATAAATTCCTAAGCCAGCTTACCTTAGCTTCATTTGGATTCTATGAGTCATAATCAAATCAGCCTTAACTAGTGCAGCAAGGTGAAATAATAAATTATTTTAACAGCACCAGAATTTCCCTTAGGGGTGGAACTTTTTTTTTTAACCTGAGAAAAATACCTTGAGATATAGCTTAGAACTTATGGTGAAATGCCTAAGGCAGAACTTGGCAGGAGAGCTGAACTGCTCCAAAAGGAACGAGCAGGAATCTGAAGGTGGAGAGCAGTGCAGTGTGTGTTTGCTGCAGCTGAGGACAAAGAACAGGTGGACACATGCAGCGCAGACACCCACAAGCTCAACAATTCAACCAAAATGGAGGGTGCTCCAGAGGTGGCGCCAAAACGCCGTAAGCCAGGCTCCTCCGCACAAACCTGGCGGGAACTGGTGGGACTCCAAGCTCCCACTGCACGTGGAGTAGATTTAAACCAGTTTTACTATGATGTCAAAGGTTAGGCTACTGCTGACGCTCGAATTACACTACCAAGACACCCAGGACTACCAACATTTCCGAACACCCCCTAAGAGGGTGAAAACCATGAGAACTGACTGTCAACCAGGCACATAGCAATAAGGGCCAGGTGTGGGTGAGTGCATGATACACAACAGGACACAGCGGTGAGACCACTTACCACACTGCTCGTCCGCCCCATCCGGGCACTCCTGCTCTCCGTTGCAGAGCCAGGCCACAGGAATGCATCTCCCACCACATGCAGCTTGCCTTGTCATGTGACACCATATTTCATCTGCAATGAAGGACCAAGAAGCAAAGCCATCAGAGTTCCTGGATTCCTTGGGTCCAGGAGACCTTTTCATGTAAGCTGCAGTCACTGTTCTCTTTGGAAGACCTTCCCTCAACTATTATCTAGGAGAACGCTAGGGGGTTCAGTACCCTGAAAACCCATGCAGGTTTGCCATGACGATCCCTGGGGGCCATTCTTTCTGATGCCGTGGAGCTGTTGCTGGAGAGCTGCCATTCGCCTCCCCGCTGTCTTGTTAGAACGGCTCAGACTTACACTTGTGCTTAAAAAGATACAACTATTCTTCTAGGCCTGATTCGGTCTTAGAGACTCAGAGTATGAAGCGTTGCAAGTTTAGAAGTCTAGGCTCAAAGCACTTGACTTTAGTTTCCTTTTTTTTAGACATGGGGAGATACAGCTTCAAATGAAGTTAGGGTTTGGGGTCCTACATGCCATCTTTATAAGAATACCTCTAGGGCTTCCCTGGTGGCGCAGTGGTTGAGAGTCCGCCTGCCGAGGCAGGGGACACGGGTTCGTGCCCCAGTCCAGGAAGATCCCACATGCTGCGGAGCGGCTGGGCCTGTGAGCCATGGCCGCTGAGCCTGCGCGGCTGGAGCCTGTGTTCCGCAACGGGAGAGGCCACAACAGTGAGAGGCCCGCGTACCGCAAAAAAAAAAAAAAAAAAAAAAAAAAAGAATACCTCTAATAGCCTGGTTATAAATACTTAAGTTTTCAGTTAGTTGCAGGACACTGATTTATATGATTAGCTTTATTGAAACCATGAACTTGTGTTTCTCAACCCTGAATGATTAATGGTCAAAAATAAGCCTGTTATGGATGTGGTGCTCAGAGAAGGCCTGGTTGTACTTAGTTTACTATTTTGCCCTAACTTTCAAAGAGAAAAAGCCAATCCTTGGTTCCGAGAAAACATAAGCCACCTGTCCCATTTGGCAGAAGTCTCTGTAAGACGCAGTGAAGACCCTACCCCAGGGACAATGTAGGCACATGGGATGGAAAGTCGTGTGCAAAGCTATGTGATGGGAGTTGACAATGGAAGCCCACCACATAGACTACACCTTCTTTGGTGAGGAACCAGACCTCAGTCTTACTTGCATCCCTCTAAGATAGTGCTTTTAGCATAGTTACTCAATGTTTGATTTTAAAAGTCTGGCTTATAATTTGCATTATAAATGAAAGACTCAGGAGGCACTGGTTATTAATGAACAGCTAACAACTTTGCCAGCTACTCACATACCATCCGGGCAATCCCACTTGACTTGACCAAAACCATTCAGTTGAGAGCAGGTGAGGTCAGCAACCCCTAAGATGGGACCCCAGGCTCAGTCGTCAGGCTACTTACTAGGCTCGAGTTTTGGTTGGACCACGTACTAACAACATCACCTCAGGAGAGTTACTACCTCCCTCTGGACCTCAGTGTTTCTTGTCTGTAAAGTGAGGCCAGTAAATAAGTGGTTCTAAGAGGAAAATGCAAGGATTAAAAGAGTACAAAGTCACTGGGCACAATACCCACCAAATAAATGCTCCCAAAGTGTTAGCTCTTTTGCTACCTCTTCTAGCAGATCCTTCCAGAAGGGTCCCAGTTAGGGCTGCAGTCAACCCTCAGAGACTCACACTGCTAGGCGAGTCCCACCTGGAACACTATTTGCCCTGGTGATTCTCAGTCTGGAGACCCAGTGTGCACATGGATTCTGAACACCATCTGTAGATGGGTCTCAAACATTACTTTTCAAATTTAGGTACATACTTACTGTGAATAAACTAAAAATGTATTTATTAATCTATTTACATATTAAGTTCATGGTAGCTTTCTCATAGTCTGTCAATATACAAAGTATATTATGTACAATATACAAAGTAGATCATGGGCTGTTCTACAACAGACATCACAAAGATGTCTTCACACCAGAAGGCCTGGACGAACACTGCTTAGTGAAAAAGGCAAGTAACTTTAAATCCTGTTTCCGGGGTGGAGCAAACAGACCACCCAGGGCAAGGGATTCCTGCCACAGAGACGCCTCACCAGGTTAGGCAAAAACCCTGAGGGTCAGAATCTCTCCTGGAGGGCAAACAGCTCAGAGACTAAGTGACATCTCCTCCAAACCAGTTAACAGTACCTTGACCAACAAAGTGTCTGCATAAGTTAAAAAATGAGTTAAAATCTGCCTCCATCCATGAGGGCCAATTGGGAGCACCTGTCAGGAGAGATGGGCAATCCTGCAGGCCAGGTCGTTTGACAAACACTGGGCACCTCCTGCACCTGGCTCAGTCACCAGCCACCAGCCCTACGGGAACTCAGGGTGTCTCAGTCACCCTGGGACCCCGACTCAGCTCTCCTCTGCCTTGGGGTCCGCCTACACCTGAGTGGTATTAACAAGCGCCGCTGGAAGTTGCTTGCTAACCGCACCTGGGCCCAAGCTCCGTTTCCCCCGGGCTGTTTCTGGAGGGAAGCACCTCTTCTCAAGGTCCCGGGCCTCCAAGAGGCTAAATTTGCTCCCTGGTTAAACCTGGGCTGCGGGCCCATCAGAGACCAGGGCTAGAAAGCCAATTCCACTCGCTTGGATGTTGGGGAAAGGAAGAACCTAGAAGGGAGCGGGCGCCCTGCACTCAGGTGCGGAACGAGCTTCCTTTCTCACCGGCCTAAGGGCCAGAGAGGAAAAGACATCCAATCCATCCGCTGAGCCCACCCACCAGGCAGGCTTGTTAAGGAGTAAAGGGCTGAGAAGCAGGGGGCCCCTCCAGACAGTCTAGCCTCGCCCTCCCAGACAAAAGGTCACCACAGGACGGGGGACAAGCCGCACACACCCAGCGAGGGCGCCCCAAGCTCTCCTCCGCCCCCGCCCGGCAGCCGGACAGCCCCGCAGCCCCGCGCCCCGCAGCCTGCAGAGCGGGATGAGGTCCCTCCCGGGGAGCCCCACCCGCGGGCCCCACTCACCGGTCGCGGAGCCCCCGAGGCCGCCCAGCGCGGCCAGCAGGGCGGCAGGAGCCGAAGGAGCGACGAGAGTCCCATGGCCGCGAGGAGACAGCGCGGGAACCCGGGCGTGAGGCGCGCTGCGCGAGGACACCGCGAGCAGGCTGAGCGCACGGGCCGCCCGGGCGGCTTTAACTCGCGCTCCTGCCGCGCACGGGGAACGCCGGCGCCGGTGGGCGGGGTGGGCGGGGTGCACTGGGAGTTGGCGCCGCCCAATCACGGGGAAGAGCCGCGGGGAGCGAGAGGGGCTGCAGACACGGCCGTGGTGCCTCGCATCCCTCTTCTTCCGGGTTCTCACTAGGTACTAGCGCCTGGGACCCCGCGCCCCTCCTGCAGTGGGACAGCAGACGCTCAGCCGATTCAGGGCCCCTGTCACACTCAAGGTCAAGTTAGGGTTGGTCAGCCATACTTAAGGCTTCTTAAACTTTTTTAATTTTAGTTGAAGTATAGCTGATTTACAATGTTGTGCCTGTCTCCGCTGTACAGCAAAGTGACTCAGTTATACACATAGAGACATTCTTTTTTAATATTCTTTTCCATTATGTTTTATCCCAGGGGATTGGATATAGTTTCCCATGCTATACAGTAGGACCTTGTTGTTTATCTGTTCTAAATGTAATAGCTTGCATCTACCAACACCGAACTCCCAGTCCATCCCTTTCCCTGCCCGCCCTCCTTGGCAACCACAAGTCTGTTCTCTATGTGAGTCTGTTTCGGTTTTGTAGATAAGTTCATTTGCGCCATATTTTAAGTGATATCATATGGTACAGTACTGTATGGTATCTTATGGTATTTGTCTATTTCTGACTTACTTCACTTAGTATGATAATCTCTGGTTCCATCCCTGTTGCTGCAGATGTTACCAAACTTGGGTCTGCTTGCCCATGGGCAGTAAAGCCAAGTGGTGAAGCAAAGCGTTTGTTGCAGGGCCAAGCAAGGAGTCCAGGGCAGCTAGTGCTTAAAAGACCCAAACTCCCTGAAGGCTTTCAGGGAAAGGGTTTTAAAGACAGGATGAGGGGTTTCCCTGGTGGCGCAGTGGTTGAGAGTCTGCCTGCCGATGCAGGGGACAGGTTCGTGCCCCGGTCCAGGAAGATCCCACATGCTGCGGAGTGGCTGGGCCCGTGAGCCATGGCCGCTGAGCCTGCGCGTCCGGAGCCTGTGCTCTGCAACGGGAGAGGCCACAACAGTGAGAGGCCTGCATACCGCAAAAATAAATGAATGAATGAATGAATGAATAAATAAATAAATAAATAAATAAGAAAGAAAGACAGGATTAGGGGAGGGGCGTTGTGGGGTGTGTGATCAGCCCCTGGACATTCTTCTGATCAGTTGGTGGTGAGGTAATCAAGATAAACATCATCAACCTGGTTCCAACTGGTCTGGGGTCTAAGTGCTTGTGGGCAGCATATACTTAACTTCTCCCACCTGGCAGGGATTTCAGTAGCTGCAAAACAACTTAAATGGTGTGGCTCAGAATAGGATCTATAGCCCTTGAGGAGGAACTTGACTTTGTTTAATGGCTAAACTGTTATTATTTTGTCTTGCTTGACTGTTTTCCTTTCTGCATTTTTTTCATTTCTCTGATTAAATTTATTCTTTGACTAAAGTTTTTCTACAGACAAAAGGCAGGCAGAGGACATGGGGTGGGGGGCTGTTCTGGGAAGGCCCCAAAGGGTCCTTCTCAGTTACACAAACAGCATTATTTTCTTTTTTATGGCTGAGTAGTATTCCATTGTATGTATGTACCACATCTTCTTTATCCATTCATCTGTCAATGGACATTTAGGTTGTTTCCATGTCTTGGTTATTGTGAATAGTGCTGCTATGAACATTGAGGTGAATGTGTCTTTTTGAATTATAGTTTTGCCCAGATATATGCCCAGGAGTGGGATTGCTGGGTCATATGGAGCTCTATTTTTGCCTTTTTGAGGGACCTTCGTACTGTTTTCTATAATGGCTGCACCAACTTACATTCCCACTGACACTGTAGGAGGGTGCCCTTTTCTCCACACCCTCTCCAGCATTTGTTATTTGTGGACTTTTTAATAATGGCCATTCTGACCGGTGTGAGGTGATACCTCATTGTAGTTTTGATTTGCATTTCTCTAATAATTAGCAATGTTGAGCATCTTTTCATATGCCTGTTGGCCATCTGTATTTCTTCTTTGGAGAAATGTCTATTTAGTTCTTCTGCTACAATCCTTGATTTAGAAGGAACTCCCACAAAAGGCTATAACACACAGGAAAACCCCAATTGATATATCGTCAAAGGATAGACAATTCACAAAATAATTTCACAGATGCTTTATAAACTTTTTCTCAAATAAAGTGACTGCATGAATATTTTATGTAGAAAAAGGCTAATGTTGGTGGGATGGGTCACAGTGCATTACTCATATCTGTATTATATATAACTACCCATCATATAATTCCCTCATTTGAATAATTCCTTATATTAAGCAGCCCTTGGAATCTGCCGCCAAATCTCACTTATGATGCTAATCACTGTTTTGGGTGAAGAGGTGATTTTTGGCTTCGATTTGAGAATTTGTGAGAGTTTCAGTCAAAGAGATCTAATGAGATAAGCCAGATGAGCATGTGGACCAGGCACCCAGGCACCTCCCTCAAGGTACACAAACTACCCCACCACCACCGCCCGTGACACAGGACAATTCAAATCCAGCAGTGTACCCAGTTCTTCAGGGCCAACCCCTGTCTACCTATAAAAAGTAGAATGTAGGAATTTTCTCTACAAAGTCATAAAAATAACTTCAAATTTTCAAGGGTGGTAGGCTAGTGGAACGTTATTTTTCCTGCATTCTCATAGGCTCGGTTATTCTCACTGTCTGATCTCTTTAGAGTTTTCACAGCCTAGTCCTGCGGACCTTGCTAGTCGGTATGGATTAGGTTTGGCTGTGAGTGATGGAAAACTCAAAATAACATTTTCTTGAACAAGACACAAGACTCCAAGTAGGTGGTAAAGGGCTGTGTGGTTGTCCACAATGGCTCCGTCACTCTGCAGGACCTGACAGACTCGGGGCTCTGGAGACGAAGAAAGGGGTCCTGGATGCTTGGGAGGGTCTGCTCTAGAGCATGGACGGATTCAGTGAGAATCACATGTAAAGTGTTTATTCCTGGGCTTGACTTCTACCAATAATTAATCAATATTAACTTGGTGAAAGGGCAGTGGGGGAAGCTTCTGTAGTTCTAGAGAAACAGAAAGAACCAGTTCATTCAACTCAACTCAGTGGCATTTGGTATAAAAATCCACCGTACTCGTTCCCCAGGAGTACCCCACTCCATAAGAATAAGCCTGGCCGAGGGCAGGTGCTCGGGGCGGGGTGGAAGGAGGAGGTGTGACACCCGGAAAGACCTCTGGAAAACCCTTTAGTATGCTGAGGGTCAAAATAAGTCATAAACGGATAGCTGTCCAGCCCTAAAAGAGGACATCTCAGTGGAAGATGCCTGGGTCTCCTTCAGAATCTTCCAGACCGAACGCATCAGAAACCAGAGGTCCACTCGGGCCCTTGAGGCTTCACCCCACGGCCTCCTGTCCTCAGCTTCCATCCCGACCATGCTCCACAGATCCCTGCTGCCCCCAGCCTGCCACAAACAGCCGACCTTGAACACTCGATCCCCATAAGGGCTCCGGTAGCTAATCCACTGTGACCATGGGAACCTCCTGCCACCTTAGAAATGCAAGCTCCAGACTTCTCCAGAGCCTTCCACCAGGCAAATCTAGGGAGGCCCTGCAGGAGAAAGCCTGGGGGTCGCGGGAGGGGGTTTCATTCTGAACCATTTGAGTGCTTCTCAGTGCAGTCAGCCTGACCTCAAATCGCTGCCTCCTTGGGCCCTGCCTGATACTCCCATTCAGCTGTTCTCTCTTGTTTTGCTAGCTCATTTGGCGCCTTACCTGAGCTCCCACTTGTTGCTTGGCCCCCAGGCTTGCGGACCCAGCTTAGAATGTTGGTTTGGGCTCTGACTTGCATTTCTTCGGGGACTTGACTTTCAGTGTTTACCTGTGATTGCATCAGAACTTCCAGCAACAGAAAACCCTCATTCCTCCGCTCCATCCCAACCCCTGCACCAAGTGGGGCCCTTTGCCAGCCCCGCCTGACCCAGGAAGGCGATTACCGAAGAGGATTCTGGTGGAGAATCTACCTTCTCTCCTTGTGCCCTGTGCACACCACTGGCCCTGCAGGGCTCTAGAGAGGGAGGGGAAAGGGATCTGATTGAATTGATTCCACCTGCTGTGTGAATTATTAATACCCATTTAACCCTCAAACTTATATCTTAGATGTATTTCTGATTTTTAGAAGTAAATAAATGTAATGAAACAAAGTGAAGTACTCAATATTTGGGGTACAAAGAGCCTCAGGCTGGTGTCAGCCCGTTCCTCCTGGAGGTGGAATCGTCCCGAGGCTGCCCTCAGCTGCATCTTATTTTTATCTCTTTCCCTATTCCAAGTCTGAAATCACAGATCCCATAAATACTTCCATTTTTCAAATGACTGCTATGGCTGTCACAGTGGGTACACAGATACGGGAGAGTATACTTACCTTGTTTTTTGTGCGTGATTTGGGTGTTTTGGTAGCAAATCATATATTTGTTTTATATTTGATTCTTTCCTTTTTCCTTTGGGTGCTGGCATATGGAACTGTCTGCTTCCAATTCCACCTTGAACAGTGGCTCCAATGATTACCTTTGGGTTTCCTGTCCCCACTCGATGGAAGAGCTCCACAGATTGAAAGACAAGAAGGGGATATATTTGACTTACCTTTATAAAAGCAATAAATTAGGTTTTAAAAAGTAAGATAACTGGGACTTCCCTGGTGGCTCAGTGGTTAAGAATCCGCCTGCCAATGCAGGGGACACAGGTTTGAGCCCTGGTCCGGGAAGATCCCACATGCTGCAGAGCAACTAAGCCCATGCGCCACAACTACTGAGCCTGCGCTCTAGAGCCTGTGAGCCACAGCTACTGAAGCCCACGCACCTAGGGCCTGTGCTCCGCAACAAGAGAAGCCACCGCAATGAGAAGCCCGCACACTGCAATGAAGAGTAGCCCCCGCTCACCGCAGCTAGAGAAAAATACCACGTGCAGCAACGAACACCCAACACAGCCCAAAATAAATAAATAAATAAATTGGGGGGGGGAAGATAACTGGTATCTTGAATTTTAGTAGATATCAAGTAAGGTTCTATTCCTCCCTTATACCTTGTTACAAAGAAGTGTTATGAACTGCAGGTAAACAAAATCTGCTGCTGGCTGGGCTAACATTAGGGCAGATATTTCTAATGTAGTCTAACTGATGAGGTTAGTGCAACACTGTGATATGATAATAAACATATATTTTGGTCTTTGTCCTGGGCTCCTGGCCAGAGCTCCCCAAACCTTTGTAATGTCCTAAGTGATAAATGTGCTAGGAGCATCTTTTTTATTATTATTAATTAATTAAATTGGCTGCGTCAGGTCTTAGTTGCTGGCACGTGGGATCTTTGTTGCGGTGCGCGGGCTTCTCTCTCGTTGTGATGTACAGGCTCCAGAGCACGCGGGCTCAGTACTTGCAGTGCTCTGGCTCAGTTGCCCCGCGGCATGTGGGATCTTAGTTCCCCGACCAGGGATCGAACCTGCGTCCCCTGCATTGGAAGGCAGATTCTTAACCACTGGACCACCAGGGAAGTCCCTAGGAGCATCTTTTATCCTCATATTTGGCCTCTGACCCCGGTTCCTGACGCAGAGCTCCTAAATCCCTTGGAATTTCCTGGGTGATAGGAGTGTCTTTTGTCCTAATAAGGTGACTCTTAGTGGCTTCCTCCAGAGGCTGGGGCTGGTCACCAGGAAGACTGAGCAATGATTAGAAGCTTGGAATTTTCATCTGCACTCCTCATCCACCAGGGAAGGGAGAGGGGCTGGAACCTGAGTTAATAACCCATCACGTTTTCATGATGAAGCCTCTATAAAAATCCCTAAACTACAGTGTAAAAGAGCTTCTACACACCCACTTGCTAGGAGGGTGATGCACCCTAAACCCACAGGGACAGGAGCTCCTGAGCTTGGGGACCTTCTGGATCTCTCCCTGTGTATCTCTTCATCTGGCTGTTCATTTGTATCCTTTATCATATCCTTTATTAGATAATAAACTGGTAAACGTGAGTGTTTCCCTGAGTTCTGTGAGATGTTATAACAAATTACTGAACCTGAGGAGGGAGTCTTGGAACCCCCAATTTGTGGCCAAGCTGGACAGAAGTGTGACTGACCTAGGGACCCACTACTTAGGACTGGCATCTGAAGTGGGGTCTGTCTTGGGAGACGGATCCCTTAACCTGCGGCTCTGATGCTGACTCCAGGTAGATGGCGCCAGACCTGAAACTGAATTGTAGGTCACCTACCTGGCGTCAGAGAGTTGGTGGATGTGGGAAAAAACCCTGCACGTCTGGTGTCAAAAGTGTTGTGAGTAGAGAGTAGAGGAATAGAGTTTTTTCTCTCATTTAGTGAATTAAAGTCATCAGGGACTTTACCAGGTAATGTCTGGTTATATATACAAACCACATGTGGATCGCTGAGTTAGAGATGCATAAGAAATTTTGTGTAGTTTTGGAAACGCTAAGGATATGGAAATATTTGTAATTAACCATTACCTGCACTTCCCATCAAAACTTTACTGAGAAAGCCTGCCCAACCTCTAAACCCCAGAACAGGAGTCTTTGAAACTATCTGCACAGAGAGTTCTCTCGATAACTGTCAAGTCCAGGTCATTAGTTGTAATAATTCTAGATGGTTTTATAAAGCTGATTAATAAAAGGTTTAAATAATCATATATAACTTCCTACAATATATAAGATCTGTATAACTTTTATAACATAAATGGATGTGATGATGCTATGGAAGCCAGCAAAGGAAAAGACCTGCTTTGGGGTTTCATTTGGTATCCAAATGCAAGGTCACTGGAACATGACGAAACTCGGAAAATTTCCATGAGCCAATGGACAATTTTCCAGTAACAGCTCAGGACTAGTGATACTGAATTGTATATGAGGCCAGAGGTTTATATCAATATCAAGTTGGTATTAATATCAATTTGCAAGTTTGTTTCAGTTAGATGAGCTTCAACTGTGAGAATAAGCACATGGTGGTGTAGGATGTTTATCTTCCTTCCTAGAGTGATATTACTTTTGTTATCTGAAAAAAAAGGATAATTTCTGGAACATTTATCTATTTACCATGGCAAAGCCAGGAAATGTGTCTATTGACATTCAAAATAAGAAATATACTTGTAGGGCTTCCCTGGTGGCGCAGTGGTTGAGAGTCTGCCTGCCGATGCAGGGGACATGGGTTCGTGCCCCGGTCCAGGAAGATCCCACATGCCATGGAGCAGCTGGGCCTGTGAGCCGTGGCCGCTGAGCCTGCGCGTCCGGAGCCTATGCTCCGCAACGGGAGAGGCCACAACAGTGAGAGGCTCGCGTACCGAAAAAAAAACAAAAAAGAAATATACTTGTAGTTCAAAAAAAAAAAAAAAAAAGAAAAAGTGGTTTCCAAACTTGGATACCTTTCAAACATTTGTAGATTTTTGTTTAATTTGAGCCACTGACAATAGTCAAACAACATTGCACTTTTTGTGTTTGAGAAGCATAGACAGAAAGGAGCCAAAAGACTGAGAAACTGAAAACTACTATAAAACTGCCCTCATTTTTCCTAATTAAAGAGTAGGCTAGGGGCTTCCCTGGTGGTGCAATGGTTAAGAATCTGCCTGCTAATGCAGGGGACACGGGTTCAAGCCCTGGTCCGGGAAGATCCTACATGCTGTGGAGCAACTAAGCCCATGTGCCATAACTACTGAGCCTGTGCTCTAGAGCCCATGAGCCACAACTACTGAGCCTGTGTGACACAACTACTGAAGCCCGCATGCCTAGAGCCTGTGCTCCGCAACAAGAGAAGCCACCGCAATGAGAAGCCCATGCACCACAACGAAGAGTAGCCCTGGCTCGCCGCAGCAAGAGAAAGCCCACATGCAGCAACGAAGACCCGATGCAGCCAAAAATAAATAAATAAATAAATAAATTTCTAAAGAAAGAAAAAAAAAGAGTGGGCTAGTCTGATTCAGAAAAGAGCCTGAATCAGTGAGGACTTCCTAAAAATGTAATTTATGGCAGCCCTTGACAAGGATAGGAGAATCAAAGTTAAAGCCTTGGAAAATTTTAAAAATTGTTTTAATAAAATAAAGACTAATCACCTGTAACTCCTTGGTTTCTTCTTCTTCTGTTTTAATGCATTTGCTTTAGCACTTAATGGACTAAACACACACACCCCTTCTTTGATTATTGCTGGCAATGTGGCCTCTCTGGAATGACACAAAATTCCAGATTAATAGAGTCCAAATTAATAAACCATCTTGGCTTTGCCTTTATAATGTCAGTTAGAGATAGATCAGTTGCTGGCTTTTGGGGAGGTATGTTTTTTAACATTCCCAGAAAAAGAAGTTACAGTTGTATGACAAAATGATTGTACATTTCTACTAATGGCCGCCAGAGGTCTACTCACCACTGCAAATCCTCCAGGCCTTGCTACTGAAATGTGAACCACGGACAAGCATGGTGGGCATCCCTGCTGGTAAGAAACACAGAATCTCCAGCCCTCCCCGAGACCTACTAAATCAGAACCTACACCGTAGGCGACTCGTACGTAAAGTCTGAGAAGGACTATCCCAGGTTACAGGAAGAAAACATTTTATATTCAATATATGATCAGAATTAAGAGATCTGAAAGCTCAGAGGATCTCGCCATCCAGTTCCATGCTCAATCTCCTATCTTCTGATTTGTTGGTTTTTCATAAAAGCATTACAGCTCAAAAACTTTTTTTTCTCAAAAACAGTCGCCCTAAAGTGTTCCTTTCATGACAATTCTAATCCCATAAATTATCATAGTCGTGAATATGTTTTATCTAATCTCTGATTTATAGATTTGGGGAGTTGAAAGAGCCCTTAAATATGATCTAACACTAGTCTAAATTTTCTCATTTTACAGAAAGAAACCATTGGGCAGGGGATTTTCAGAATGTGATCCAAGTGAGATTCCCTTTCCCTCTGCTCCCAAACCCAAGAGACTTCCCTCTTAAGAGCCAGGACCTACAGTGGGAGTATATGAGGGCTTGGGCTCTCTGTATGGATCACTCCCCACCCCCGCTTCTTCTTTGCAAAAGAAGTGCTGAGCCGGGTGAGCTTGGAGAAGGGAACAGAGCTTGTCAATCAAGATGTGCAGAACCCTAGCATCTATTCTTTCCTACTTGAGTGTGCCAGGGTTCCCTAAAGGGACATAAAGGTTTGGACAAGCCCTCCCTGCCATGGGTGCCGGGAGAGCCCAGGATGATGAGAGATCAAGGATGCTTCCTCTCCATGTCTTAGAGGGGGATTGTCAGTTTCTATACCAGGACCACAGGGAGGGGATCTAGAAGAATCTTGGATCTAAAGGTGTCTAGAAGCCAAAGAGAACACATAGAAACAACATTCAGATCTTACACCCAATGGAACAGACCTACTGGAGCAGACAAATGGGTTCCTAAAAACTAAAATTAAAAAGAGCACTTAAGAACAAAACTATAGGACAACAAATAAAATTTAAAAAGACTTCCTAAAGCTTCAAAAAACCTTACCAATTCAGCATATGAATCAAGCGGGTAGATGGTAGCTAATGAGGATTGTATTCATGGCCTAGAAGGTCGAGGACCATCAACATCACAAATCCCAGAGCAAAACATGCAAAGAGATGGAAATCATGAGGGAAAAGGAGAAAGATTTGGAAAATGAATGCAGCATTCCTATCATTTGAATAATATACATTCTAAAAGAAGAAGAACAGAAGAAGTAGAAGAAATAATTTTAAATAACAGGAGAAAATTTTCCTAAGCCAAAGAAAGACCTGAGTTTTCAGAGTAAGAAGGCTTAGAATTCTTGGCGGGATTGAGGAGACAAATGCACACTTAGGCATAACCTGGTAAAACAAGTTTCCAGGATTTCCCTTTTTTGACTGTTATTGGACTTCTTACCTGCAACTCCAGAAGCTAGAGGTCTGTGGATTTGTACATTTAGGCGAGTGAAAGAAACTCCCAAGAATCCTATATCAGGCATTTCAGTTGTTTACCTGTTAGGGTGAAAGAAAGATATTGAGGACATGCACTAATTCAGAGAATAAATCACTGAGTTTCCTGTCTTCGGTAAGTAATTGAGAAAAGGACCTTTCCAAAGACCAAATGTTATATACATCTAGCAATCATCTATCTATATACACATCTATGCTTATATAAATACACATCAAGCATTTTTAGGTAAGTTATACTTAAAAAGGTGTACCTGAATATCCCGTCTGCCATATTACCAGAAATGGAACTGGTCTGTGTATGCGTGTGTGTGTGTGCGAGTGTGTGTATGTGTCGGCTTTTTTGCTCCAGGAAATCTAACCCTTCACAGGGCCTTACCTTACTGCATGAATGACTTCAGTGTCTCAGCTGGGCTGCCTCAGCCTCAGAGACTCTCTTCTACCCTATCCGGCTACCCTGAAAGCATTCTAAGACAGATTTTTGCTTTGACTGGACTTTTGTCATATCTGGTAGCAAGAATTCAAAGGTTGTTTTCCAGTGGAAATGTAAGATAAGAATCACATGCTTCAGTGGATTTCTGGGCTACTGAAAAATTTCATAATTATGCTAACTAATAAATGCCTGCCAAATACAGAAATAAAGGCATGAAAAGAAGAGGTAGGTACATGTCAGTAACTGAAAAAAAAAAAAAAAAGAAATCCCTAGGTTTTGTGGGACACTGGGATACTGATCATTGATGACTGATCGTGATTGGTATTAGATAACTTTAAAATTACCCTCAGCTAAGGTCATTTGATGTAAACTTGAAATAGTGGAAAGTAGCTCCTGTCTGGATTAAGGAAACATCTTTCAACCCCTACAGACTCACACTCAATAGCAATTCCAGCATAATATCTATAGTTTGTTCGATAAAGTAATTGTTTGAGTTACACTGAAGGCTTCACTGTTAATTCCTTATTTCATTTCCTTACTGTTTGTTCTCAGTGCTCTCATGTTCACAGTCACTTTCTGTCTGAAACCACCTCAGAGTCTTCTTTTTATCCAAATTGTGCCATCTACTTAAAAGAATGATAATTCTATGTGTACAGCTCTGTCTTAATTTCGAGGCAATATTTATTACATTTTCCCCACTTTCTTGAATCCTGTGTTGTAATGTGCTTGTCTTCAGATGACTTTTTCCCCCGAAGACACTGAACTTTCAGTATATCATTCTGCTGATTCATTTGTGTTGGTCATTCATCACATGCCTTCTATGATTAATACTCAAATCTAGGAAATTAAGGAAAAAATTTCCAGGAATTAAATTGCCTCAAATCAAATGAAGACATTATCATGGGTAGGTTTTGGTTTCCTAGCAGACGTATTGGATGCATGGCAGGGTCATTCACTGAAGCATTTAAAATGGGTTTCTCCTAAGTGTCCATCGACAGATGAGTGGATAAAGAAGATGTGGCATATATATACAATGGAATATTACTCAGCCATGAAAAGAAATGAAATTGAGTTATTTGTAGTGAGGTGGATGGACCTAGAGTCTGTCATACAGAGTGAAGTAAGTCAGAAAGAGAAAAACAAATACCATCCATATGCTAACACATCTATATGGAATCTAAAAAAAGAAAGGTTCTGAAGAACCTAGGGGCAGGACAGGAATAAAGACGCAGACGTAGAGAATGGACTTGAGGACACGGGGAGGGGGAAGGGTAAGCTGGGATGAAGTGAGAGAGTGGCATGGACATATATACACTACCAAACGTAAAATAGATAGCTAGTGGGAAGCAGCCGCATAGCACAGGGAGATCAGCTCCGTGATTTGTGACCACCTAGAGGGGTGGGATAGGGCGGGTGGGAGGGAAACGCAAGAGGGAGAGGATATGGGGATATATGTATAGGTATAGCTGATTCACTTTGTTATACAGCAGAAACTAACACAAATTGTAAAGCAATTATACTCCAATAAAGATGTTAAAAAAATTTAAAAATACAATGGGTTTCTTTTTTCGGTTTCCCACTGGTGTTCCTAGCTGCTGGGTGCTGACCTTGCCTCAGGCACTTTGGACAGAGCAGAAAGCAGAAGCTGATGGAGGACAAGTTCGCTACCTTCCCTTCACACAGGTTGGCGATCACTGAAGGCAATGTGTTCTGTGTCCCAGGGAGGGAAGAAAGAGACACTTTCTGTTGTTCTTATTGTTTTCTCCTCCGTCCCTCCCTCCCTTTCTTCCTCCCTCCCTTTCTTCCTTCCTTCCTTCCTTCCTTCCTTCCCTGTCTTTCTGTAGTGAGATCATTCCAACTGTCCTGGAGACCCACACCCCAGCACCTCTGGAGGAATCCATGTGATGTAACTAGACACACCAGACTTCATGGCAAACGAGGAAGGTGGTCTTCTTGGGCTGAGAGCGGGGAGCAGCTCACCTCTAGGGACCACGGGCTCGGAGAATTATGTCACGGGGCAGCCGGGGTGCACTGAGAAGCACACGTGAATCCTTCTCCCTTCTGAGTACCACTCCTAGTACTATTTGTGTTTCAGAGAGGGGAGGGGGACATTTGTAATGATAGAAATGGAACTTTCTGCTGGTCCCCTCCGAATGGAAATCCCAAATCAGAATTAAGCTAAAGGAAGAAAACGGTTACATTTCTTGGATACATACATGGATTAAGGTTTGCAAACGCATGTCCTCCACAAATATCTATCACAGGAGAGCAGCACTGTACTGGCCCCTCTGCCATGACAGAGTTTTGATTCTTGAGACTAAGATACCAGCAGACCATGTTGATTCTACCCACTTTTGAGAAAATATATGTGGAAATCTGTGCAAAGTAGAAAGTGCTGGAAGCGATTATAATTACTAAATAAAATAGGTGTCAGGTATTGCTTGAAGGACCTGGAGTGAGAATCCCTGTGAAGCAGTATTGAAAATTTGAGGAAAAAAAAATTGAGAAGTTCCTTTAGAGATTTATAAAACTGAATTTTAATACAAAACATCACCAAAAAAATCTTTAAAATGATTTCAGGGTTGCCTATAACAATGCACTCTGAATCTCAAGTTTGGCAATTTCGCTGCATTTCATTTTCTTCATTTGTTTGAGTTCGGTTGAAACTATGAAATTGCCATTTTGTGGGACAAAAATTGTCGACTGTCAATGATTTCATGTAGTTTATTTACCCAAATAAGTGAGGGGGCTTCTGGTTTCTGGTCAGACGTGTGAAGAGTGTGAAAGTCCTCATTCCTGTCTTCACAACAAGAAAAAGGTTGAACAAAGTGAAGAGTGACAACTCTTCTTAGATCCATCAGAGAACTGAGGTCACAGGCCAGCTATCACCCCTAAACCTGGAAAGACAGACAGGTGGAGACAGTGGGCCACATCTTCCTGGGAACCGAAGCCCAGGAGCAGAACTCTGCAGTCAATATGGATGCGAACACTTGAAGGGGTAATTGACAAGTTGCTGGAGGCTCAGTGTGGGTGCCTTGAGGGTTAGAAACTCCTGGCATCCCAGCCTCAGGAAGACCCCCCCACCCCACTTTCAGGAGTTTTACCTCCAGGAGCTCTGCCAGGTTCTTCTGTGAAGATTGGAGAAAAATCCCCTTGTGTTTCTGGCAGGTACAGGGGCAAACAAACATTCTGAAATATACCCAGAGCATTCTGTTCTCCTTAGCAAGGACCACCCTCAAGGGAAACTATTTTACCCAAGCCTCAACGACCAGGCTGAAGAGAAGTACCAACTCCAGCCCCTTCTAGTCCTCAATGTAGGGAATGGGAAATGCCCGAGACAGGCTCAGTAAAAGACTGAGACCTAATCGTAGGACTGTAAATGCCTCCCTTCCCCACACCTCACCACCACGTGACAGAGCTCCTGGGCCATAACAGGGGAATACGGAGTGAGAACTGCAAGCCTCAAGACCCTATTTAAGGAGTCTTTGGGGAAACGCAAAGACAATAGGGGAGACAAAAACAACAGCATTAGAGGGCATTTTAGCCTTGGACACCGCAGCTATAGGAAACAGTAAACAGCCTAACTCCTAGCCGGATAAATGTAAAACCTCACGCATAGCCTCTCTACCTCAGCTCCTTCTAAGGGTAAAAGAGAGGCATGGATAGTCAGGAAGCACCCAGGGAATCTCTTAGAGGTGAGGGTGGGGAAACACTGAATCATTTCCACAGCGTTTATATACAAGTTACCCCCAGGCTATAGCAGTTATCCTGTGCAACACTGCCAAAGATTCACAAAGAAACATGACCCTTCTTGAAAGATTTACAGATTACCAGTGCTGAAAGGATTCATCTAGGGCTGGTCCAACCCTTATTTTCGCAGATAAGAACACTGAGTTCCCAAAACGATGAGCATTGCCCTGTACAATATAAATAATGGGAGAGTCACATCTGGAACCCGGCTTTCCTCACGGAAGAAAACAAGCAAATATATTGAACAGGAAGGACTCTTGGGATGTTATCTTAGAGCTGAGTTTATTTTTTTTTCTCCCACTGTTCTGGTATATTTGCTCTGCAGTGGAAATTCTTCCCTCACCTCTGAAGGAAAAATACATCTACTGTTAATCAGCAGGTTCTTGATGTAGTAATTTACAGTGTTCAGACCTACATAATGAGCAAACTTGCAATCCGACTTAGAGGAAACATCTCACACTGTCCTTCCTTCTGCTCATACACCCAAGCTGGGCCTGCTGAGGACGGACCCCTTCAGATGGGAAAGGAGGGAGGGGTCATTCCCTCTCTTTTCTCCTCCTCCAGCAGCAGTGTCTGTCCCTGTGATGTTGTGGTTTATAATAAAAAAATATATTTGGTCTTCATCCCTGGTTCTGACACAGAGTTCCTAAAACCCTTGAAATCATCTCCTAAATGATGAGAGTGACAAATGTGTCTTTTATTTATTTATTTAATCTTATTTTCGGCTGCATTGGGTCTTCGTTGCTGCGCACGGGCTTTCTCTAGTTGCGGTGAGCAGGGGCTACTCTTCGTTGCGGTGCACAGGCTTCTCCTTGCGGTGGCTTCTCTTTGTGGTGGAGCACAGGCTCTAGGTGCGCAGGCTTCTGCAGTTGTGGCATGTGGGCTCAGTAGTTGTGGCTCACGGGCTTAGTTGCTCTGCGGCATGTGGGATCTCCCCAGACCAGGGATTGAACCCGTGCCCCCTGCATTGGCAGGCGGATTCTTAACCACTGCGCCACCAGGGAAGTCCCAACAAATGTGTCTTTTGTAACATTGACCACATAACTTTTGGGTGCATCTAAGGATGGGGGCTGGTTGCCAGGGAACCAACCATGTGGTTTGAGGATTGGCACTTTGGGCCCCCCATTTTCCCTACCCCAAAAAGGGGAGAGGGGCTAGAGATTGAGTCAATTGTCAAAGGCCAGTGACTTAATCAACCATGCCTACGTCATGAAGCTTCCATAAAACCCCAAAAGGATGGGGTTCAGACAGCTTCAGCGTTGGGGGACACGTGGAAATTTGGGGAGAATGATGCAACTGGAGAGGGCATGGATGCTCCGAGCCCTTTCTTCATACCTGGCCCCGTGCATCTCTTCCATTTGGCTGTTCCTGAGTTAAATCCTTTTATAAGAAACAGGTAATCTAGTAAGTAAAATATTCCTCTGAGTTTTGCGAGCCGTTCTAGCAAGTTAATTGAACCCAAGGAAGGGACTGTTGGAACCTCAGATCTACAGCCGGTGGATCAGAAGCACAGGGAACAAACCGGACTTGCTGCTGGCGTTTGCGGGAGGTGGGATGGCAGTCTTGTAGGACTGAGCCCTCAGCCTGTGGGATCTGACACTGTCTCCGGGTGGATAGTGTCAGAACTAAGTTGAATGGTAGGACACCCAGCTGGCGATGGAGAATTGCCTGTTGGTGTGGAACTCACACCATCCCCTGTTGGAACTGATGACCAGAATTGTTTAGACCTGATTAGGTTGATGCAGGGAGAGCAAGAAGTAAAAGGCGATGGAGAGTGTTTACTTGAATGGTAATGTTTTAAGGTGGTTTCATGCTCTCTGAGTCCACTCTTTCCCTCCTGAGGCACTTCTGAGAGTTTCTGAGACTCTTTCCCAGCGGTCAGCAAACATGTTCTGTAAAAGGCCAGGTAGTAAATGTATGAGGCTTTGCAGGCCCTATGGTCTCTGTTGCAACTCAACTCTGCCATTGTAACGCCATAGACAAGATGTCAGAATGGGTGTGCTGTGTTCCATAAACCTATACAAAACAGGCAGCAGCCTGCGGGCCTTAGTTTGCCAGTCCCTGATCTCTGCAACCCTGGGAAGCTCTCACTGAAGTGCCTTTGACCTGGGCAAATGGACTTTATTTTGTGGCTGTTCACGCCCCTCTCAGGCCTTTGGGAAGAGCAGATCCCCTCACCTTCTCCTCTCCTGAAGCCTGGTGCTTTCCTGAAGGCCACCCAAACAGGTCCTAAGGCAAATCTTCATTCCTTCTCTTGGTCATAGGCTCACCAGATCAGGCCCACGGGAAACACTTACAAATCATCCCCCAATCCCCCAAAACTGAGCAGCCAACCCTCAACCTGGCAATCTACTTCACTCTGCCACCAAAACAGCTAGCCAGGCAGTTCTGGACCTTAGATTCCTCGGGCACAAGTCAAACCCAAGTCCACTCTGTCTATCTAGATGTAGGGCACAAGTGTTCTGAGTGATCCTACAAAGACCCCCTGCCCACCCTCTCTGCTTGAGGTAAGAGGCATATGTAGAACTTGTAACATGCTGATAGCCATCTCCAGATAAATAATCTCCACAAACCCCTTTCATCTCCAACAAAGCGACCTCCTTGACCCTTAGTGTAGATGAATCATCTGACAAGCTTTCCCATTTCCATGGGAGAGTCAGTCTCACAAAGCACCTGGAACACATCATCTATTGTCTTCATGCTTCCGATAAACTGAGACAGGAGATGCCAGTTTCACATTGTGTGAATAAAGCACCATCCCCTGACTGTGCCCAATGATTCAGTCCCTGTGTTTCTCTTCCCTCCATCTGAGTTCCAGTTCTCCAGCGTGTCTCAAACCGGGGTCATCTAGCTCTCTCACACAAATTTTAATTTTTTTGTGATGAAACTCTAAAAGTTGTGATGAACACACACAGCAAGTTAACACATGCATATTCACAAGCTCCCTTTTTCTTTCACTGCACTCTTGAAACAGTGGGGGAGGAGCTGCCAAGAGGGAAGAGGACGGATTTGAGGGGAGGATGAGGAGGGAGAGAGAGTGAGGAATCGCGTGGAGCCGGGGACAGGGAGGCTGCTGCAACGGAGACCCTGGGGTGATGGGTGGGGAGGAAGGATTTTAGGATGCTTGGCTGTGTGTGTGACGCACCATGTAAAGCACTGAACTCTCCTTCAAAGAAAAGCCGTAAGAAATATCTATATTACTCCTTGAGGTTTCTGGAAGAGTCTGCTTCCCCCCCCCGACCCTTTCCTTTGTTATTGTTGGTGGGGAAGATTGGCATCAGCAGGCAGAATTATGCTTCGACATGGTCCAGCTATATTCAGGCTGCATTCCAGGTTGGTGGAGAAATAGAAGTATTGCCACCTGATTTCAGTGCCCATGTCTGTCTTACCAATTACAGACCACCCTTAGGTAGGGTAACCCTATGGCCGGATTACCCAGAGCAGTCCCTATGATCGCCTGTTGTCCCAGCATAATAAGAGGGTTTTATTACACCCCCTTTCACTTTCAAAAGTGTCCTGATTTGCATGATACATTATCTGGTCACTTTGAGTGACAGCTTTTAACTTTATTGCAGTGCTTCTCACTGCTCGTATTGCTGAAGATTAAAGTATGTTTTATACTATGAAAAGATAGAAGTCAGGGCTTCCCTGGTGGCGCAGTGGTTGAGGGTCCGCCTGCCGATGCGGGGGACACGGGTTCATGCCCCGGTCCGGGAAGATCCCACATGCCGTGGAGCGGCTGGGCCCGTGAGCCATGGCCGCTGAGCCTGCGCGTCCGGAGCCTGTGCTCCGCAACAGGAGAGGCCACAGCAGTGAGACGCCCGCATACCGCAAAAAAAAAAAAAAAAAAAAAAAACAGAAGTCAATTATTTCCATTGACAAAATCAGTTTGGGAGTTAAAAAAAAAACACCTGTTCAGAGAGTTAGTCACACATTGGATCCTCATGGTTCCAGAAATGAGGAGCAATTTAATTAGCCTCTGTTGCACAGGAAGCAATGACTGGGATTCTACATCACTGTGGCACCAATGTTGTTATGGTTCACCAGCTTGGCTATCCGTTAACATCGGTACCCAGAGAATTTATTCTGCTCACCTTCTACACATGGGCAGTTCCGGGCATGAACACCTCCTGTCTCCCTGCCTCCTAACCAATATATTTCTGGGACTTCCCAAATAACCAGACTGTTCACATCAGAACCCCCAAGACATCTGCCATATTCTTCATCTCCTCCTCTTGTTTTTTCCTTTTCCACATCTGCTGCTTACAAACGTACTTGAAGGAGCCACCTTCTTGCTACAGCTGATGGAATCACAAATAAGGCCCAAGGTCAGTGCAAAGGTGACTTTGCTCAGTGCTCCTCAAGCTGTCTGTCCTCAAGGGGTCGCTGCAGAGCCAGCTCCGTGGAGAACTCAGGAAAGGATCCCTGCTGGCTGCAGTTGGTCCCTGGGACCAAAACCCAGCCCATCCTATCACATAAGGACTTTCTAATAAGTAGAACTGTTTGAAAGTAGAAAGACGTGCCTGGTTAGGTCATGATTTGCCCATAATACTGGCAATATTCAAGGAGTAACTGGATCTGGGTCATTCCCAGCCTGTTACAGAAGGAGTCTCTTCATTGCGTGAGAACTTAGACGTCAAGGCCACCAGGATACCTGCAATTCTGGGTCTGCTATTCTGAAATTAAGTTACTTACTGTCCATCGACACACTTAGAGATATGAAAAGAGTTTCTTCAACCACGGTACATTGTTTAGATCATGCGATTTATAAACTAGAAAAAAAGCATGGACAAAAGATGTGTTCTCTAAGCAAAGCCACCTTTTTGGTTTACGTGATTATTCTTCTCCCCTCTTAACTAATATTTTGGTTTGGGACAAGACATTCATTTTGGACTCTTTATACTCTTGGCTTACCTACTTAGATCTGAATGTCAAACACTTTGATACCTACACTTATAACAGAGCCGAGGCTGTCTACGGCTGTTAGTGATGACTGGGCCCAGACCCGTGCTGCGGTGAGTGTGGCAAGGCACCTGGTGAGCAATCACTCAACGCCCCACCTTCCCCTTCAAGGAGATGTGGTTGGTAGGTCTTTTATCACTTCCTGGCTTCCTGTCACGCATTATGCATCAGGGCAGGATAATTGACAGGATGTATACCGAGTTATGAGTGATAGTCTTTCCCCAACAGTACCTAATCTTTTATTTGGTTGCTGTTGCCCTTTCATTAGCATTTCTTACAAGGACAATAGGTCTGCCTAGCGGAAGAGCTGACACATTTGTGGGGAAATAAAGTTGCAACCAAGGTAACTACTTTCATTCCATTTGCTGAAAAGTTAGGACTTAGGAGAAGTAAACAAACAAACAAACAAACAAAATCCCGGGAAACCCCAAGACAGTCTAAATTGTTTTTAAAGGCTTAGTTATGCTCTCATATTTAAAAATACAATGTTACGTAAGCCATGCATATGCAAACTATATGTGATATCCAAATCCATTCCCTCCTCTGTAAATAAAGGGGTGTATACAACCTCTGTGCTCTCTCTCCACCCAACAATTTGATATGAACCCAAGCATCATGAACATGGAAATAATTAATTTTAGAAAATGTAACTAAACACATTCAAATGTGTTTATGTATACACATATTTGCATTTACCCTGCAAAAGCAATACAGTCAAATATTAAAGAATATATTTCCTCTCATAGGGAAATAAACTGGGAGAGTGACTTTGCCTCTGCTGGTGCACAGTGACACGAAAACCTTTCCAGCTCGGCCAGCTCTGGCCAACTAGCCTACTGTTGCTTGATGCACCTCTTCCTTCCTGAACCTTCCCTATTACACTCTTCCATTCCCCACCCTGTTTCTAAACCTTCTTCACTTTGTAACTTCATAGGGATACATTTTGGAATCTTGCAGCTCTTTTTATGGTTTTATGACCTCTTGGGAGAAAAGCTCCTCTAAAGAGAGAGATGAAACCATACCCTGTAACTTACAAGGCCCCTTATTAGGTAGAAACAAAATGATTAACTGACACCCCCCACAGGCTTGCCTCCAAGAGTACCAGGGAAAGAGCAGGAATGGAAACAACTTGCTAACCAAGCATTCAGCGGGGCATGGCACAGGAGCATTGAGGGACTAGAATAAGGACAGGGAACTTTGGATGTCACAGGCTGAAAAGCCACCGCATGTAACACATGGAACACCCTCGCCCCCCAAATTGCATACACGACCCAAGAAGAGGCATGAAGGCAGTCGCACCTGCGCATAGAACTCTTGAAACTTACACTTCCCACCAGTCATTTCTGAGCCCCTCCCCATCTCGCTCCCTATGTCCACGGTAAATACCCCAAATACCCCACTCAAAACCTGATCATGTTAATACCCCACTCAAAAGCTGATTGGGGAGACAGATCTGAGCATTGCCCCCTTCTCTTTGCTTGACTGCCCTGCAATAAAGCCTTTTCTCTCTCTGAAAAAGACCATTGCTTAGGTACCTGGTCTTTCTGTTGTGCAACGGGCAGTGACCCCGCTTGCTCCATTACAGAGAAAGAGAGACGGAGTTATTCCCCCTCATTCCTTTTATCTTTATTACCATGGATTTCTTTCTCCTTCCCTGTTTCTCTAAACTTGCTGTCTCTTTAAAACTGTTAAAATGATTTTTTTAAGTCTAAGTACATGAGAAAAATGTATCTTATGGTTCACGACTTATGAAAAAATATTTAATCGTTAGCCAACTAGTGGGACTGAGACAGAGAAATATTAGCCTGTATTTTTTTCTCCTCTGCCCACAAGTTTCTATCACCATTTGGGTACAACACAGGGTACTGCAAAGAGCATTAGAATGGGTCTTAGAGGACCAAATTTGGGATTCCTGTTGAGCTCCTACTAGGTCTGACTTCCTCATTTCATTTGTGCTATGCAAATTTAAGATATATGCAAATATACATATGTATGCACACACATACGTAGATATACACACATATTTTTATTTGATCATGTAATCACTACAACCTTCATTCTCTTTTTTTGCTTTATTCAGTATAAATTGATAAAGACTTCTCTTACCGAAATTTTTACACAACGGAAGTTGATTTTTTGAGGGTATAGTAATATTGTTTTTCATTTGGCTTTCAAATAATCAATATTAGGAATCAGAGGTGTATGATATGTATAAAGATGTGCTGTCTACAGGGGATGTCAGACGTATGCTAACCCTCCATTGTGTAAAGAGATCATCTCTAAATCCCTTGAGCGACTGTTTAGCTAACGTTCAGAGTCTCTTAAGGTTATATTTGATGCTAAACCAAATAGGCCCTTAGGGAAGAATTAAGAACAAGCCAGAGAGTCTAAGACTCTTATTTTGTTAAAGTTGAATACTATTTGTTGCATTAGGTATAACCAGGGCGATTACTCTGAGGGTTAGTTGAGTACTGTCTGCCCGCATAGCCTCTAAAATAAAGAGACCCAGGTACACATGTGGACTAAACGGATTAAATGCTTTTATCTTATTATTTGCCATTTGGAGGATCGCCCTTTCAGAAACCAGAATGTTATTCAGATTAATAGACAAGGTCAGGCGGCTCAGGGGAAGATGGCGGAAGACTAAGACGCGGAGATCACCTTCCTCCCCACAGATACACCAGAAATTCATCTACACGTGGAACAACTCCTACAGAACACCTACTGAACACTGGCAGAAGACCTCAGACCCCCCAAAAGGCAAGAAACTCCCCACGTACCTGGTGCGCGAGGAGAGGGGATTAAGAGCGCTGCTTAAAGGAGCTCCAGAGACAGGCGCGAGCCGCGGCTAAAAGCGTGGACCCCAGAGACGGGCGTGGGACGCTGGGGCTGTTGCTGCCGCCGCCGCCAAGAGGCCTGTGTGCGAGCGCAGGTCACTGTCAACGCCCCCTTTCCGGGGAGCCTGTGCAGCCCCCTACTGCCAGGGTCCCGGGATACAGGGACGGCTTCCCTGGGAGAGCGCACGGCGCGCCTCGGGCCGGTGCAACATCACGCCGGCCTCTGCCGCTGCAGGCTCACCCCGCACTCCGTGCCCCTCCCTCCCCGCGGCCTGACTGAGCCACAGTCCCCGAAGCGGCTGCTCCTTTAACCCCGTCCTGTCTGAGCGAAGAACAGACGCCCTCCAGCGACCTACACGCAGAGGCGGGGCCAAATCCAAAGCTGAGACCCGGGAGCTGTGAGAATAAAGAAGAGAAAGGGAGGGCTTCCCTGGTGGCGCAGTGGTTGAGAATCTGCCTGCTAATGCAGGGGACACAGGTTAGAGCCCTGGTCTGGGAGGATCCCACATGCCGCGGAGCAACTAGGCCCGTGAGCCACAATTACTGAGCCTGTGTGTCCGGAGCCTGTGCTCCGCAACAAGAGAGGCCATGATAGTGAGAGGCCCGTGCACTGCGATGAAGAGTGGCCCCCGCTTGCCACAACTAGAGAAAGCCCTCACACAGAAACGAAGACCCAACACAGCAAAAATTAATTAATTTTTTAAAAAAAAGAGAAAGGGAAATCTCTCCCAACAGTCTCAGAAGCAGCGGATTAAAGCTCCACAATCAACTTGATGTACCCTGCACCTGTGGAATACATGAATAGACAACGAATCATCCCAAATTGAGGAGGTGGACTTTGAGAACAAGATTTATGATTTTTTCCCCTTTTCCTCTTTTTGTGAGTGTGTATGTGTATGCTTCTGCGTGAGATTTTGTCTGTACAGCTTTGCTTCCACCATTTGTCCTAGGGTTCTATCCATCCTTTTTTTTTTAAATTTTTTTTCTTAATAATTATTTTTTATTTTAATAACTTTATTTTATTTAATCTTTATTTTATTTTACTTTATCTACTTTCTTTCTTTCCTTCCTTCCATCCTTTAGAAAATGAATCATCTCAAATTGAGGAGGTGGACTTTGAGAGCAAGATTTATGATTTTTTCCCCTTTTCCTCTTTTTGTGAATATGTATGTGTATGATTCTGTGTGAGATTTTGTCTGTATAGCTTTGCTTCCACCATTTGTCCCAGGGTTCTATCCGTCTGTTTTATTGGGGGGGTTGTTTTTTGTTTTTAATAATTATTTTTTATTTTAATAACTTTATTAAAGTTTATCATACTTTATTCTATTTTACTTTATCTTCTCTCTTTCTTTTTTCCTACCTTCCCTCCTTCCTCCCTCCCTCCCTCACTCCTTTCTTTCTTTCTTTCCTTCTTTCTTTCTTTCTACTTCTACTAATTCTTTCTTTCTACTTTTTCTCGCTTTAATTCTGAGCCGTGTGGATGAAAGGCTCTTCGTGCTGCAGCCAGGAGTCAGTGCTGTGCCTCTGAGGTGGGGGAGCCAGCTTCAGGACACTGGTCCACAAGAGACCTCCCAGCTCCACATAATATCAAATGGTGAAAACCTCCCAGAGATCTCCATCTCAACACCAGCACCCAGCTTCACTCAACGACCAGCAAGCTACAGTGCTGGACACCCTATGCCAAACAACTAGCAAGACAGGAACACAACCCCACCCATTAGCAGAGAGGCTGCCTAAAATCATAATAAGGCCACAGACACCCCAAAACACACCACCAGACGTGGACCTGCCCACCAGAAAGACAAGATCCAGCCTCATCCACCAGAACACAGGCACTAGTCCCCTCCACCAGGAAGCCTACACAACCCACTGAAACAACCTTAGCCACTGGGGACAGACACCAAAAATAATGGGAACTACGAACCTGCAGACTGCAAAAAGGAGACCCCAAACACAGTAAGATAAGCAAAATGAGAAAACAGAAAAACACACAGCAGGTGAAGGAGCAAGATAAAAACCCACCAGACCTAACAAATGAAGAGGAAATAGGCAGTCTACCTGAAAAAGAATTCAGAATAATGATAGTAAAGATGATCCAAAATCTTGGAAATAGAATAGACAAGATGCAAGAAACAGTTAACAAGGACCTAGAAGAACTAAAGATGAATCAAGCAATGATGAGCAACACAATAAATGAAATTAAAAATACTCTAGATGGGATCAATAGCAGAATAACTGAGGCAGGAGAACAGATAAGTGACGTGGAAGATAAAATATTGGAAATAACTGCTGCAGAGCAGAATAAAGAAAAAAGAATGAAAAGAACTGAGGACAGTCTCAGAGACCTCTGGGATAACATTAAACGCACCAACATTCGAATTATAGGGGTTCCAGAAGAAGAAGAGAAAAAGAAAGGGACTGAGAAAATATTTGAAGAGATTATAGTTGAAAACTTCCCTAATATGGGAAAGGAAATAGTTAATCAAGTGCAGGAGGCACAGAGAGTCCCATACAGAATAAATCCAAGGAGAAATACGCCAAGACACATATTAATCAAACTGTCAAAAATTAAACACAAAGAAAACATATTAAAAGCAGCAAGAGAAAAACAACAAATAACACACAAGGGAATCCCCATAAGGTTAACAGCTGATCTTTCAGCAGAAACTCTACAAGCCAGAAGGGGCTGGCAGGACACATTTAAAGTGATGAAGGAGAAAAACCTGCAACCAAGATTACTCTACCCAGCAAGGATCTCATTCAGATTTGATGGAGAAATTAAAACGTTTACAGACAAGCAAAAGCTGAGAGAGTTCAGCACCACCAAACCAGCTTTACAACAAATGCTCTAGGCAAGAAACACAACAAATTCTCTAGGCAAGAAACACAACAGAAGGAAAAGACATACAATAACAGACCCAAAACAATTAAGAAAATGGGAATAGGAACATATATATCGATAATTACCTTAAATGTAAATGACTAAATGCTCCCACCAAAAGACACAGATTGGCTGAATGGATACAAAAACAAGACCCATATATATGGTGTCTACAAGAGACCCACTTCAAACCTAGAGACACATACAGAGTGAAAGTAAGGGGATGGAAAAAGATATTCCATGCAAATGGAAATCAGAAGAAAGCTGGAGTAGCAATTCTCATATCAGACAAAATAGACTTTAAAATAAAGACCATTAGAAGAGACAAAGAAGGACACTACATAATGATAAAGGGATCAATCCAAGAAGAAGATATAACAATTGTAAATATTTATGCACCCAACATAGGAGCACCTCAATACATAAGGCAAATACTAACAGCCATAAAAGGGGAAATCGACAGTAACACACTCATAGTAGGGGACTTTAACACCCCACTTTCACCAATGGACAGATCATCCAAAATGAAAATAAATAAGGAAACACAAGCTTTAAATGATACATTAAACAAGATGGACTTAATTGATATTTATAGGACATTCCATCCAAAGACAACAGAATACACATTTTTCTCAAGTGCTCATGGAACATTGCCCAGGATCATATCTTGGGTCACATATCAAGCCTTGGTAAAATTAAGAAAATTGAAATTGTATCAAGTATCTTTTCTGACCACAATGCTATGAGACTAGATATCAATTACAGGAAAAGAGCTGTAAAAAATACAAACACATGGAGGCTAAACAATACACTACTTAATAACGAAGTGATCACTGAAGAAATCAAAGAGGAAATTAAAAAAATACCTAGAAACAAATGACAATGGAGACACGACGACCCAAAACCTATGGGATGCAGCAAAAGCAGTTTTAAGAGGGAAGTTTATAGCAATACAATCCCACCTTAAGAAACCGGAAACATCTCGAGTAAACAAGCTGACCTTGCACCTAAAGCAATTAGAGAAAGAAGAACAAAAAAAGTCCCAAAGTTAGCAGAAGGAAGGAAATCATAAAAATCAGATCAGAAATAAATGAAAAAGAAATGAAGGAAACGATAGCAAAGATCAATAAAACTATGCTGGTTCTTTGAGAAGATAAGCAAAATTGATAAACCATTAGCCAGACTCATCAAGAAAAAAAGGGAGAAGACTCAAATCAATAGAATTAGAATTGAAAAAGGAGAAGTAACAACTGACACTGCAGAAATACAAAAGATCATGAGAGATTACTACAAACAACTCTATGCCAATAAAATGGACAACCTGGAAGAAATGGACAAATTCTTAGAAATGCACAACCTGCCAAGACTGAATCAGGAAGAAATAGAAAATATGAACAGACCAATCACAAGCACTGAAACTGAAACTGTGATTAAAAATCTTCCAACAAACAAAAGCCCAGGACCAGATGGCTTCACAGGCAAATTCTATCAAACATTTAGAGAAGAGCTAACACCTATCCTTCTCAAACTCTTCCAAAATATAGCAGAGGGACGAACACTCCCAAACTCATTCTACAAGGCCACCATCACCTTGATACCAAAACCAGACAAGGATGTCACAAAGAAAGAAAACTACAGGCCAATATCACTGATGAACATAGATGCAAAAATCCTCAACAAAATACTAGCAAACGGAATCCAACAGCACATTAAAAGGATCATACACCACGATCAAGTGGGGTTTATTCCAGGAATGCAAGGATTCTTCAGTATATGCAAATCAATCAACATGATACACCATATTAACAAATTGAAGGAGAAAAACCATATGATCATCTCAATAGATGCAGAGAAAGCTTTTGACAAAATTCAACACCCATTTATGATAAAAACCCTGCAGAAAATAGGCATAGAGGGAACTTTCCTCAACATAATAAAGGCCATATATGACAAACCCACAGCCAACATCGTCCTCAATGGTGAAAAACTGAAACCATTTCCGCTAAGATCAGGAGCTAGACAAGGCTGCCCACTCTCACCACTCTTATTCAACATAGTTTTGGAAGTTTTAGCTACAGCAATCAGAGAAGAAAAGTAAATAAAAGGAATCCAAATCAGAAAAGAAGTAAAGCTGTCACTGTTTGCAGATGACATGATACTATACATAGAGAATCCTAAAGATGCTACCAGAAAACTACTAGAGCTAATCAATGAATTTGGTAAAGTAGCAGGATACAAAATTAATGCACAGAAATCTCTGGCATTCCTGTACACTAATGACGAAAAATCTGAAAGTGAAATCAAGAAAACACTCCCATTTACCACTGCAACAAAAAGAATAAAATATCTAGGAATAAACCTACCTAAGGAGACAAAAGACCTGTATGCAGAAAATTATAAGACACTGATGAAAGAAATTAAAGATGATACAAATAGATGGAGAGATGTACCATGTTCTTGGATTGGAAGAATCAACATTGTGAAAATGACTCTACTACCCAAAGCAATCTACAGATTCAATGCAATCCCTATCAAACTACCACTGGCATTTTTCACAGAACTAGAACAAAAGATTTCACAATTTGTAAGGAAACACAAAGACCCCGAATAGCCAAAGCAATCTTGAGAACGAAAAACGGAGCTGGAGGAATCAGGCTCCCTGACTTCAGACTATACTACAAAGCTACAGTAATCAAGACAGTATGGTACTGGCACAAAAACAGAAAGATAGATCAATGGAACAGGATAGAAAGCCCAGAGATAAACCCACACACATATGGCCACCTTATCTTTGATAAAGGAGGCAGGAATGTACAGTGGAGAAAGGTCAGCCTCTTCAATAAGTGGTGCTGGGAAAACTGGACAGGTACATATAAAAGTATGAGGTTAGATCACTCCCTAACACCATACACAAAAATAAGCTCAAAATGGATTAAAGACCTAAATGTAAGGCCAGAAACTATCAAACTCTTCGAGGAAAACATAGGCAGAACACTGTATGACATAAATCACAGCAAGATCCTTTCTGACCCACCTCCTAGAGAAATGGAAATAAAGACAAAAATAAACAAATGGGACCTAATGAAACTTCAAAGCTTTTGCACAGCAAAGGAAACCATAAACAAGACCAAAAGACAACCCTCAGAATGAGAGAAAATATTTGCAAATGAAGCAACTGACAAAGGATTAATCTCCAAAATTTATAAGCAGCTCATGCAGCTCAATAGCAAAAAAAACAAACAACCCAATCCAAAAATGGGCAGAAGACCTAAATAGACATTTCTCCAAAGAAGATATACAGACTGCCAACAAACACATGAAAGAATGCTCAACATCATTAATCATTAGAGAAATGCAAATCAAAACTACAATGAGATATCATCTCACACCAGTCAGAATGGCCATCATCAAAAAATCTAGAAACAATAAATGCTGGAGAGGGTGTGGAAAAAAGGGAATACTCTTGCACTGCTGGTGGGAATGTGAATTGGTACAGCCACTATGGAGAACAGTATGGAGCTTCCTTAAAAAACTACAAATAGAACTACCATATGACCCAGCAATCCCACTACTGGGCATATACCCTGAGAAAACCATAATTCAAAAAGAGTCATGTACCAAAATGTTCATTGCAGCTCTATTTACAATAGCCCGGAGATGGAAACAACCTAAGTGTCCATCATCGGATGAATGGATAAAGAAGATGTGGCACATATATACAATGGAATATTACTCAGCCATAAAAAGAAACGAAATTGAGCTATTTGTAATGAGGTGGATAGACCTAGAGTCTGTCATACAGAGTGAAGTAAGTCAGTAAGAGAAAGACAAGTACCATATGCTAACACATATATATTGAATTTAAGAAAAAAAAATGTCATGAGGAACCTAGGGGTAAAACAGGAATAAAGACACAGACCTACTTGAGAATGGACTTGAGGATGTGGGGAGGGGGAAGGGTAAGCTGTGACAAGGCGAGAGAGAGGCATGGACATATATACACTACCAAACGAAAGGCAGATGGCTAGTGGGAAGCAGTCGCATGGCCCGGGGAGATCAGCTCGGTGCTTTGTGACAGCCTGGAGGGGTGGGATGGGGAGGGTGGGAGGGAGGGAGACGCAAGAGGGAAGGGATATGGGAACAGATGTATATGTATGGCTGATTCGCTTTGTTATAGAGCAGAAACTAATACACCATTGTGAAGCAATTATACTCCAATAAAGTTGTAACAAACAAAAAAAAAAGACAAGGTCATGCCTCCGCTACCACAATGAATCAAAACTGCGGGGGCAGGGGTGGGGTGGGGGGAAGAGGTGAGGAACAAATCTTGACCTAAATGCCATGAACTTTCTTTTTGTATTCTTGAGTCTTGGATTTTATCCATAGAAACACCAATATTATTCAAACAATAGGAAGTAGAAAAGATTCATCACTATTTAGCAAAACTTTAAGGAAACAAAGGTCAACAAACATTCCTAAAAAAAACAGATTTTTTAAACACTAACTCTCCTTTGGGTTAATATTGTGATACCCTAATATATGTTCTTTCATTTCAGGAAAATTATTCATGAACTTTTTTTTGTTAAAACACAGAATTTGCCTAAATTCTAAGTTAAAGCAATGCAAATACTTCTCTGTAAGGCTAGTTGAATTTTTTTTTTTTTTTTTTTTTTTTTTTTTTTGGCGGTACGTGGGCCTCTCACTGTTGTGGCCTCTCCCGCTGCGGAGCACAGGCTCCAGACGCACAGGCTCAGCGGCCATGGCTCACGGGCCCAGCCGCTCCGCGGCATGTGGGATCTTCCTGGACCGGGTCATGAACCTGTGTCCCTTGCATCGGCAGGCGCACTCAACCACTGCGCCACCAGGGAAGCCCTTTTTTTTTTTTTTTAAATTAGAGGTTACATGTTCAGTAATCACTTGTATTTATTGCTCTTGCCACAGTTTTTTTTCAGGGATTCTTTGGAGTTTTTTCGTAGATTTATTCATGAATAAGATTATTTCTCTTTTTCCCATTTCTTCTGTTTGGACACAGCTCTGCTGGATGCTTCAGTAACTGCCAGGTCCCACCATCGCTTCCAGATACCACAGCAGGTTTGGTACCAGGGCTCTGTTCGGGGCCAGCTGCCTCTCCTAGGCAGCGTGCTTTGTGCACTGGGTGCCCAGCCACACTCCCGCTGAGCTGCCGGGTGCTATGGTCTCTGCCATCCTCTTGGCACCACTGTTTCCCACTGTTCGCTTTTACCCCCCAGACACCCAAAGCTGGATGTATAGGCCCTCTGTATCTGCAAGCTCTGCATCCATGGGTCGAAAATATTACCCCAAAAATTCCAGAAATTTCCCAAAAGCAAAACTTGAATTTGCCTCATACCTCATGGCAACTATTTACATAGCATGTACATTGTATTAGGTATTATAAGTAATGGAGAGATGATTTAAAGTATATGGGAGGATGTGTGTAGGTTATATGCAAATACTACATCATTTTATATAGGGGACTTGAGCATCCATGGATGTTGGTATCCGAGGGGCATTCTGGAACCAATCCCCCCGGGGGTACGAAGGATACTGAGAGAGGACTGTACCTCAGGCTTAAGCTGGCATACACTCTGTATAATGTAACTTCCCTGGTAAGAACAGGAAGAGAATGAGGGGAGAATTTTCCCAAACCCTTTAAGTAAACTTACTCATTGTGAACTTCTGTTATAATATATGTAGGCTGTTAATTCTTATCCATTGCATGTAGCCGTTCTTTACTTCTTCAGTTCCTTTACTTCTCTGTGCTTCAGTCTCCCCATCTGTAAAGTGGGGATAATAATAGTATTCATTTCATAGGGTTTCCGTGAGGCTTAAATGAGTTAATAAATGTTTCATGCTTAAGAAAGGGCTTATAGAATGACTGCTATTTAAGTGTTGGCTGTGATTATTTTCCTAGCTTATTGTAATTCATTTTGTCATATCCTGTCTTTCATTAGCTAACTGAATGGTTTTCACAGGTGACCTAAGTTTGTTTTTCCCTTTCTCTTTTTTATTTTTGTCTCCCTACTTCCAATGTGAGGATTTTCCTTTGAAATATCCTTCCTGCTTTTGTTTAGCGCTTTTGCTAGGATTCCTGATGTGGTTGATTTCTCATTCATTTACTGGCTAATCTCATTCAGCTTTTCCATCTCTTCCTAGGCAAAAATGGAAGGGTACGTGGTGCTTAAGAGTCAAATCAAGGATAAGCCAGATTTGTGACAAGTGAGGCAGGATCCAGAAGAGGGGGATGTATGAATAAATTATCCCAGAGGCGGAGAGGATGAGGGGGAATGAGAGGAAGGTGCCCCTTGCTCCCCACAGCCTCCTCCCAATTCAGGGACTGTATGAGCCTTTCAAGGCTTGACGGAGAATCAAGAAATGGAAGTCCCTCCTGCCCCCACTCACCCGGTCCCCCGTCACTTCAGCCAGCTCACGGTGCCCTCAGCTGCGATCACTCACCCAACGTGACATGCTTCTTAAATCCCAGGCCTTTGTGCATCCCTTCCTTCTTCTCAGAATGAGCACCATTTCCTTCTTGGGGAAAACCATCCTCCACCTCTCAAGACCCAGCTCACAGCACGGTCCTAACTAGCCTCTGAGAAGCCTTCCCCTCCCCCCATCTCCCTGACAGGGGCCCTGACCGTTTGTCCCAACCCTTCCTCCTGTTGCCACCAGCACAGAACTTACTGAGGTCTTCATGATGAACTGGGCTTATTTCTCCAATTTGAAAGTGAGCCCTTGGAAGGCTGGGACTTTTTATCTACAGGCCTGCTAAAGGGCCTGGCACCCGGTAACCAAACCAAACCAATGGTGATTACATGACAGACTGAATGACAGCAGAGGGAGGAGAGAGGAGAAAAGTTGCTAAGAGGTGAGATTGTCCGAAAACTCCCTGTAAGTACAGGATAGTAAAATATTGCCAGATGGTAATAAGTAAGGGAGAACAGGGGGAACAAGAAATTGTTAGGAAGAATTCAATATCCTTCCTTCTGTGAATGAGGCACTTGACCCAGCTGTACCCTGCCAACCTCTGTCTACCTGGCTAGTTCAGCTGGGGCTGCTACACCTCACCCCCAGGGCTGGACATGACTGAGGTCAAGTTCACGGCTCCCCATTCACCCCTTCCTGACTCTGCAATTGGCCACTCCCAGGAGGGTGAGGGAGCCTGAGAATGGAGCACGTAAAGTGCTGTGAGCATGGAGAGCTGGGCACCAGCTGACCTCGCCAGCCACGTGCCACTTCTTTCCCTGTCTCTGGGCGCCGTCCTTCACGGCGGTGACTTTAGAGCCCTTCAGAACTGGGGGCCCCCAGTTCAGTGCTGTAAGCCACCTACTTGCTTCAGCTCCAGGTTTCGGGCCCCCCAGCCTCACCCTGGTCCGAGGTCTCAAGTTCAAGGCGGGGTCCCGTCTCAGTCAGGCCTGTGGCACCTCTGTGAAAAATACTTGTTTTAAAGTCACAGGCCGGGTGCTGCAATTAGGCCTCTGCCGTCCTCTCTCAGCTGCTAGATCCCATCTTAGGAAGCGCTGAGCCCATGGGTACCATTTCTGAATCTGTGAGTTAATTGTCTTGAGTTCCAGTCCATTCTGTTGAGAAAATGGGCCCCTGCAAGTGTTTGATGGGAGACACTTCTGGAAAGAGGTGCAAGAGCAGACCTCCCACTTCTCAGCCCAGGGAGCGAACGTCATTGATGGCCTGCTATGTGCGGGGGACAAGGCACAGCCTCGCCTTGTCCTCAACAGAACGGCGTCTTCCCTCCCCGTGGACGTGGCTGGTAGAGGCAAGCGGCTTCCTCCCACTCCTTGCCAAGGAGCCCAGAAGAGCAAACCCATCCAAGGAGCAACCAAACGTTCAGTTTGTTCCAAGAGGAGGGAGTGTGGGACTCGGTGGAAGAAACCTGTGCTGAGTCCCCTGCCCGCACCCCGGGGCCCAGAGCAGAGCGAGGGACCTGGCGGGGGAGGAGGGCCGCCCAGCTTCCTCCTTTCCTTGGCGCTCGGTGTGCAGACTTGCTCGCCTCTAAGTCTCGGCGTCTGGATCCCTCTGACTCACCTCTTGCTCTGACCGGGAGGGTGTTCCAGAGCATTCCATCGGCCTGACCTCAGCGGCAACCCCGGCCTCGCCCACTGCCGGGGCGCCCAGGGCGCTGCTTCCTGAGCGGCCTGTGACCCCTTTACCCCCTCTTTCTGCGAGGAGCCCACTTTCCTGGGAACCGGGCAGGTCACGCCTTCCCAGAGGCCTTGGCCCGTCCACACGGAGGGAGATTGTTTTTTTTTTGCGGTATGCGGGCCTCTCACCGTTGTGGCCTCTCCCGTTGCGGAGCACAGGCTCCGGACGCGCAGGCTCAGCGGCCATGGCTCACGGGCCCAGCCGCTCCGCGGCATGTGGGATCCTCCCGGACCGGGGCACGAACCTGTGTCCCCTGCATCGGCAGGCGGACTCTCAACTACTGCGCCACCAGGGAAGCCCACGGAGGGAGATTCTGTGCAGAGCCACGAGACCGAGCTTTCTCTGAGCGTCCCCGGACCAGGAAGGGGAGAAATCCCGAGCTGGGCCTCAGGGCTTCTGCTCCACAGGGATCATTTGTGGAACAAGAAGACATCTTCTCGGTCGCAGGCACCCGTGTGGTGCAGAGAGGCTGCCAAGGGACCCTTCCCTTCAGCCAGGCCGGAAAGGACACCAGGAGGCAAAGATGGCCGTGCGGAAACAGGGGTGGGGGCCGCCTGGGGGAGTTTCTTCTCCGTCTTCAGGAGTCCGTGTGGAAAATTCCAGTTCAGGCATGAAAACGGAGCCCTCAGAGGGGCCATGGAAAAATGTAGATTGGCCCAAAGGACATAATGAGATCTGATTCAGATGAAACTTCCAAAGAAAGCTAAAGGTTTAGGCCTTCACTGAGTCCTATGTAACCAGATGATGTGGTGACTTTGATGCCCTCCAGCTCCCTTCTTTTTTGAAATGGAGTTAATTGTATGTCTTGCCATCCCCCAAAAGACACAGAAGGAGCATAAGCACTTAGACGGTGGTGGCATTATAGTAAAAAAAAAATCACTAGTGTTCTGTCATCCCAAAGCAGGATTTGGAGCGCCTGGGAGAGACCAGGTGCGGAGACCAGGTGGAGAAATTCCTCTCTGAGTTTTAACTCCTGGGTTAAGGTTTCGGGTCTGAGTTCTGCCTGGGAAGGTGGGCAGACTCAGAAGGGAAATGAATGGTGTCCCCTTAGGGCTGACCACCTAGACAGGGTGGGTGGGTCAGCTGAGAAATTCTTATGGGAGGGGGAACTCTCGGGGCAGTATTTTAACAAGTGGCAATGTCTCCCCACTAATGGAAGGTGGAAATCAAGAAAAAGCCAAAGAGGGTGAGAGAGAAAGATCATGTGAGACGAGGAAAGAAGAAAGAACCAATGGGTAGTGTAGAGGGACTCAGTGTCAGGAGAAAATGAATGTTAACGTTCCAAAGAGTCTCTGCTACAGTGAGCCATTCAGCCACCTTGAGAAAGCCTTAACCTCTTGGAGAAGCGCTTCAGCTCAACACAAAGACTGAGGATAAATACTCCCAAGCAATGATGGTAAGAAAGAGAACAGGATAGAGGCTCTGCTTTAGTGACCGTAATTGTTAATAGTGGCAGTAGAAGATCTTAACCATTCATATATTTTAATAGCTTTAATCATAAGTTAAAAGAATAGTTGTATCTATTAACAGCTTATCACATACCTCCTCATTTTGCCCCAAAACAAGGCCCTCAGAGCACTTACAAAGCACAGAAAACAACGACTCAGATGCCACCCCAGGACCACGGACCACAGAGAGGGCTCCAGTCAAAACAGCCAGATTCTAATACTACTTCTCATCGGTGTCCCTCTTACTAGAGTCGCCCAGTGAGCCAGGATGGCTTGTCCTTGGTACACGGTCCTCAGCTGCATCTGGCTGGTGTTTAAAGGTAACAGTCATGCTCAGTCCCCTTTTCGGTTGGAGTGAGAAAATTGTCCAAGGAGACAAACCCCAACATACTGCCAGACTGTCTAAATGAAGAGTCACAGTTAACACTTGACAGGAAAAATAAATCCCTGAATTCCCAGGCTAAATGTCCAGGTACCATGCTGGGCCTGCATTAATAAGAAAGTTCCTGACATCTGTGAAAGGGCGGAAACCTTCACTGCTTACAAAACAGACTCAGTCATCATTTGTTTATTTAAAGGGAAGTAGCCTCTGGAGAACCACAGCACTGGAAAAGACATCACAGATTATCTTCTAAGGTAACCCTTGGGCTAAATTTTTCCCCAAAAGATTTTAAATGGACTGATTATAAAAAATAAACATATTTATAAGTGATTACTAATAGTGAGGTCGTGTTTGAGAGACGGAAAAAGGAAAGCTGTAGTTTTAACTAGGCTTTAAGTAACTGCAAGTATAAAGACAGAAAGTAGCTCCGGAGTTGTCCGGGCCTGGGAGGAATGGGCTCTTGAGAAGGGATGGCTAAGGTGGCGGTGTCTTTATGGAATAATAAAAATGTTCTAAAACTGATTGTGGTGATGGATGCAAAATTCTGAATTTACTAAAAGCTACTGAACTGTACACTATAAATGGGTGAATTGTATAGTGTGTGAATTATATCTAAATAAAGTTTTTAAAAAGTAAAGCATTTGTATGATAATTGAGTATTTTGCTTATAAACTACTGATTTAAAAAGATGTGTTTGAAAGAGGTGTGTGTGTGTGCAAACAAAGTGCTATACAATTTTGTGAAAATTATCCAAATTCCAGCCCTTAGAATGCTCTAAGAAAATGAACATAACTTTTTTCAAGCCCTGACTATCCCCATCCTAAGCCCATAATCCTGTCTTTGTGTCTATGAGTCTCATGGATAAAAGTCACAGGACATGGTCATGTCATTGATCTCTGTTTTTTTCCCATATGGCTACCCTGTTCCTTACAAGGATGCTGGACAAGTCAGTGGGGGGTTCTCACCTGGGTGTAAAAGCGACTTAGGGAAACTTTCTGAGATTAGCATAGCTCTTAGTTGCTGAACAGTGCTACACATTTCTATCAATCAAAAAAGCAATGACTTGAGGACATTACTGAGGGCTCGGGGCATCCAACAGTGATTGCATTACAGCTCAGTGATTGATAGAGAGAAAACATGACTTCTCACCCTAGGATTGTGGCATGTCACATGTTTCATTGACTTTTTTTTTTTTTTTTTTTGGCCGAGCAGGATCTTAGTTCTCCAGCCAGGGGATCTTAGTTCCCCAACCAGGGGATCTTAGTTCCCCAACCAGGGATCGAACCCATGCCCCCTGCAGTGGAAGCATGGAGTCCTAATCACTGGACCTCCAGGGAATTCCCTCACTGACTTTTTTTTTTTTTTTTTTTTTTTTTTGCAGTATGCAGACCTCTCACTATTGTGGAGCACAGGCTCTGGACGCGCAGGTTCAGCGGCCATGGCTCACGGGCCCAGCCGCTCCGCGGAATGTGGGATCTTCCCAGACCCGGGCACGAACCCATGTCCCCTGCATCGGCAGGCGGACTCTCAACCACTGCGCCACCAGGGAAGCCCTCACTGACTTTTTTTAATGCAGACAAATTTCCTGAGGAAATCTATGGATGCAAGAGTGAGTTAAATAGGAGTTGGAAATGTTTGTACCTCTCCGGTGTTATTAAAAAAAAAAAATCTAATTTCAGCATCCTGCAAGATGCCAGATTTTACCAAGAGCTGGATATTATCAACTCAGATAGAAGCTTAAAAAAGTTTTTATGATCTTTATGGCACACGCGGCAGCCTCTGCCCACTTTGGAGACTTTCAGTTCTTGTCAGGGCCCTTGTATTGTCTTAACTTCCTCCGCCCTTTCTGGATGATGGGAGCTGGGGGAAAGGCATGGCACCCACAAATCCACCCGGCTACAGCCAGAAAGAGTCCGTTGCAGTCACCCCTGACTCCGGATGCAGAGAATATAGTCATTCTCAGCTAAAGCAAACACTTCCCCATCTGGGAGGCCCACTGAGCGACAAGCAGCTTTTGATGTAGACATCACTCCCCCAGAGAGCTATTTGTTTGGAGGCTTTGGGGGGGGAGAGGAAAGAAGCTTGTCTGCCAAGATGCCGTGCTATCATATTTTTGCTTCCTGCAATGCGATCCTCATGGGTTTGGGTAGAAGCGGTTACCCTGGCACTTTCAAAGGAAAGTTGCTTCTGAAACCAGATTCTTCCTGCCAGAGCCCTGACATGCCTTTATTAAGGCTGATGAAATAATCTGCTGAGGATTGAGCTCACAGACCTTTCTGACCAGAAATGGACAGAAACCAGGCATAGGTCTGAACTCCACCAAGTGTGGCTGTCAGGGACACTGGGCTAGGTTCATGGAGCCTTTATGCCAGAAAGAGTGAGAAATTATTTTGGAAAACTGAATTCCTGCTGTAAGAACATCACTCTGAGAAGCAGCTCAAAGGGAAGGCACCGTTGGGCCATTGCCAGGAAATAGAATTGTGTCTTAAAGCTGGTCCGAATTTCGGGAAACCCAGAGCACTACCTAATGGAAATTTTTCTCAACAGTATTCCTTAAAAATCACTGATAAACATTTAAATGATTTGTAAACTTATGAATTCAGGTGATTCTCATTAAATTTCATCCTACATTTTACCTAAGCATTGAAGAAAAATGCACCTCATATAGAGGAAGTCACATGAGATTCTCTATTTCAAGTAACTAAGATGACGCATATCCAGCCTTTCAGCCCTGAGCCCCATTTCAGAGGTTCAGTGCTGGGGATATTGGGACAGCCTCATTAGAAACCCTATGTACCACCAAGCTGGCATCTCAATGACACTCAGACTCAGCCTTAAGGAGAAAAATCTTCCAATGCAGAGTGAAAAATAAGCAGCTTGAGAAGTGTGAAAACTCTTGCTCCCTTTCTGCCCAGGGAGCCTCAGTTTGGGGCAGAAAATGGAATTTGGTGTTTGGAGCCATCTGGCAAAGAAACCACACTGCTCTCTCTGTCCAGCTGTCCTGCCTGGAGCTGGGCGCCAGGGTGACAAGCCCGAGGTAGGGAGACACCTCAGGAGAGTGACTGTGGAGTCACAGCAGTTTCAATGTGAGTACCTGCCTGGGACATCCCCTATGTGCCCGTCACAGGCCCCTCACCCCCCGAGGCCTCAGCACAGCGGGGTGGCAGCTTGGCAACCGGTCAGGGCCGAGCAGAGGGTCTGAGGAAAGAGAATGTCTTCCTCTGGGTACCACGGAGTGGGGCATCATCACTCTGGGAGTGCATATAAGGTAATTCAATTGAAAATGGTGTTAATAAAACTTGTGTGCGTCTGTTACTACCCACCTCATTCCTACACATTTTAGAGGGACAGACAGTGTTGGCATGACGTGCCAGAGAAATTGTAAAATGTTCCTTTGAATTTAACTTTTAAATTTGTTTTATTTATTTATTTTTGGTTGTGTTGGGTCTTCGTTGCTGCGCGCGGGCTTGCTCTAGTTGCAGTGAGTGGGGGTTTCTGTATACTCCATCGCCACTTTTATTACAATGAGATAAAAAAACAGGACCCGCCTCTCCATGAGTGAGCCAGGAGTGAGTCAAGAGTAGCTGTTCAAGAGTGACCCAGGAGGGACTTCCCTGGTGGCGCAGTGGTTAAGAATCCACCTGCCAATGCAGGGGACACGGGTTCAAGCCCTGGTCCGGGAAGATCCCACATGCCGCGGAGCAACTAAGCCCGTGCGCCACAACTACTAAGCCTGTGCTCTAGAGCCCACGTGCCACAACTACTGAGCCTACATGCCACAACTACTGAAGCCCGCGTGCCTAGAGCCCGTGCTCCGCAGCCAGAGAAGCCACCGCAATGAGAAGCCCGCTCACTGCAACAAAGAGTAGCCCCTGCCTGCCGCAACTAGAGCAAGCCCATGCACAGCAATGAAGACCCAACGCAGCCAATCCTAAAATGTAGATTTCCTGTCTTGATTCCTACATACAACAGAGAAATGTTCTACAGAGGTAAAATGATATTTCAAACACCAGGACTTGAAGTCTTTTGGAACAGAGAAATCAGGTAAACAAGGAGACTATTATTATGTCATTCATAGTTTTCCAATATTTTCATTAGACACCAAACTAGAAACTTCTGTTTATACAACCCAGGGAGTTCACGAATGAAACGTTGCCCAGATGAAGGCATTCCTTTCTCGGTGCTCAGACCACAGGGGTGTGTGAGTGAAAGCTGGACAAAGAACCTGGAGTACATGGCCGGTTTCTGTTCACTAAACATCGGGGTGTCCACTTACAGACACACTGACAGCAAACAGAGATCCACGGTAGCATTCCCAGGGTTTGTGACATGCTTTTAACAGAATCATTCCAGGGATATTAAGTGTCTCTCTCCAACAGCCTTTCTTTCCCTTCATGGTAATGTTAGAGGTACCACAGAGGAGAAGTTCCAGACCTTCCAGGGTTTGTGCCCTGGAAGGTGATAATCCTGACTCTTCAGCAAACTGCTCCCAGAGAAAGCTCCTTTGTAGGAGCACATGTGAGCTGGGCATTGTTCAGCAATGGTTATCCTACCCAAAGGACATCAATCCCCATGTCACAATGCCCTTGGTTTTCTTCATTCCAATGCTTTCTCCGATTGGCTGCTGCCTTTCCAGAGTTGAAACAAAGGGGGCTGCCCAACGATCAGGCAGGGCCCAGCAGCTGGCTTGGGGCTGTCTGCAGGCTGAGGGCTGCAATCAAATGTGTGATTCATAGCTGGGAGGAGGCTGCCAGCTCCAGCTGCGGGGATAGAGTCGGCACTGGCCGAGAAGGCTCTCTCTGCTCTGTGCCCTTGTGTGCCTTCTGCGCTGGAAGCATGGCCTGCACACTCACCACCCCCACTTCTCTCCCCCAGTCCCTGTTTCCATGTGGAGCTGTTCCACTGGACAGAACAGCCAGCGAGCCCCTTCATTCTGTCCACAGTCAGTCAGGTACTTGAAACAGTGCATGACTCATGCTGAGCTCGGCCAAGACCAACAGCATCAGGCTCCTTTTGTTGAAGAGTTAACTCTAAGTTCCATAAACAATTTCCATTAGTGGAGTTCTTGTTGCTTACATGGCACTGTCTACAGTCAGGGAAAAGCCACAGAAAAGCCAAGCCACAGAGTAGCACAGTCTTTTCCCTCTTTGAACGCTCTTTCTGGACGATCATTGTGGATAGGTTTTCCTCTGCGACCTGGCCATGGTCAGCAGGTCGACTTTGCGGTATGGGCTCAAGGCAGAGCTTATCAGAGAAGTGCTGGGTTTCAAGTGCAAGAACCAGCGGTGCCACTCCAGAGAGGAGTGAGGGTCAAGGATAAAATTCATCACTAAACTCAGGGGCCTGCTGTCAGTGCTGACTGCGGTTTGGGGCAAACCTCAGGATTTCTGTCTGGGAGGAAAAACAGTCCATACCTCTCCGTGGCAATGAAATGGGTTGTTAAGGGATCTTTAAAACTTTGGTGGATGAATACTCTTCAGGCTGTGCACATGATGTTGTTAATGCCTGGGTCGAAGGCGATGAAACCCTGTCAATTCTCTGAATCAAGTGAGGGATCAAGTTGCCTCCTCGCTTTAAGAAAGCTTCTGTTGGGCTTCCCTGGTGGCGCAGTGGTTGAGTCCGCCTGCCGATGCAGGGGATACGGGTTCGTGCCCCGGTCCGGGAAGATCCCACATGCCGCGGAGTGGCTGGGCCCGTGAGCCATGGCCGCTGGGCCTGAGCGTCTGGAGTCTGTGCTCCACAACTGGAGAGGCCACAACAGTGAGAGGCCCGCGTACCGCAAAAAACAAAAACAAAAACAAAAACATAAAACAAAAAAACGAAAGCTTCTGTTGACACACCGCTGAGAAAAGCAAAGTGCTCTTGCATCTCCAGTCTACTAACATTTGTGCGAGACAAAAGAAATATATTTGCCGCTGCTCATTTGGTTCACGGCACACAGGAAGGATAAAGAAGAAATCAGTGAGGATGGGTGGGAGCAGGGTGGAAACGATGGAGGGATGGCAACAGGAGATGGGGGGGTGATACTTCTCTGAGTATATTTTTTTTGAATAGTTTGGGCTTTTATTTCCATGTTATGTTTTACATTCTCAAAATAAATAAAGCCAATAAGACTGAGGGGTAGGGGAGAGGCGATCTCTGTCACTCCTTTAGGGAAACCAAAAATTGTTTCCATCATCATGGTGATGGGAATGGTCAGTAAAGAAAGGACATAAATAAAGGGCGCAATTTTTAAAAATAAATTTATTTATTTATATTTATTTATTATTTTTGGCTGTGTTGGGTCTTCACTGCTGTGTGCAGGCTTTCTCTAGTTGCGGCGAGCAGGGGCTACTCTTCATTGCAGTGCGCGGGATTCTCTTGTTGTGGAGCACAGGCTCTAGAGTGCGGGGGCTTCAGTAGCTGCAGCACGTGGGCTCAGTAGTTGCGGCTCACAGGCTCTAGAGTGCAGGCTCAGTAGTTGTGGTACACGAACTTAGTTGCTGCACAGCATGCGGGATCTTCCCAGAGCAGGGATGGAACCCGTGTCCCCTGCATTGGCAGACGGATTCTTAACCACGGCGCCACCAGGGAAGTCCCAAGTCTTTCTTTTAAAGGAAACTGCTATAAACTTGGCAATTGAAATCTACACAATCTAGAGTTCTATAGTTTCCACATGGCTGGAGCTCTTTGAGAACAGAAGAGTGTCCATATGATCCCAGTGAAGGTCTTGACAAGAGTGATGCTGTGGACTGAATATTTGTGTACCCCCCTCTCCTCCCAAAATTCATACATTGAAACTCAATTCCCAGTGTGATGGTGTTAGGTGGTGGGGCTTTTGGGTGGTGATAAGGTCATGAGGTTGGGGCCTTCATGAATGGCATTAGTGGTCTTATAAAAGAGACCCCAGAGAACTCCCTTGCCCTTTCTGCCACGTGACGATACAGTGAAAATATGGCCTAGGGAGTGTGGTATTACCAGAACTGAATCTGCTGGCACCTTGATCTTGGACTTACCAGCTTCTAGAACTATGAGAAATAAATTTATGTTGTCATAAGCCACCCTTTATGGCATTTTGTTATAGCAGCCCTACTGGACTAAGACACAAGAATACCTTTTTGGGGGTTGTGGGAAGTCCTCAGGGCTGGATCCAGGCAAGTGATAAAACAGGTGGTTTGTCTCTGGATCTTGTCTTCTCATTTCCTGCCTTCTCTTCCTCCCTTAGATGAAGAGTTCAGTTGCCATGCTCAGTCCCCTTAACCTGTCTCCATGCCTGATTAGCTCTGATAGGGCATCAAGTCAGGAGTCTGAAGAATGACCTTTAGGTCCTAATACCATACATAAATGTTTTGGTAGTCTAACCACAACCGGTGTTCAGGACAGTGTTTTTGTAGGAAATAGCTATAATCACTTCTGGTAAAAGATCTGGAAAGATTTGAATCCAGCATTCACAATATGTGATAAGTGTACATGTTCGAGTCCTACTGGGATAGCCCAATACCAAGTTGGCTTGCTGGCATGCAGAAAAACCCCAAGTAAACTTGACTTTGCTTCTGCCACTCCAGAAAGTTGGGATGGATGTAGTCAAGTCCCCGGAGGAAACATGCAGATCAGAGAAGACTGAATACCCAGAATCCAGTAAGGTTGCAAACTGACCATGGAAGTTCTGGCCCATCCCCAGTTCCCCCTCCATCAATGATATTGTGTTCGGGTTAATTTGGACTCTTTTCCTTAAGATGACCTCCTTTCCAGGGCACAGGTTATCCAAAGACATCTCTTGCCTGGAGTAGGTTTCCTTGACTGTCATTAACCACATAATTAGCATTGGAAAAGAGAAGGAAAGACTAATTTGTCAAGACTTTTGTCCCATAGAACTTACCCTAGATGTTTTATTCTTGTCTTTTATTTTTAGCAATGACAGCAGTTGGTTTAAATTTTGGTTTCTAATAAATCAATTCCATTTACCTCACCCTCTATTAAATATGCCAAGCAGATTTTACGTTATAAATCTACTATTTTCATGAGATTTAATGAGCTTATCCTTAGATCTTCAAAGATTTATAGACATTCATCAGAGTGGGAAAGGGCTGCTTCCTTTATTGACTGTATATTTAAAGAACACATTTCAGAGAAGTCATTAAAGTAACGTGTGTCTTCCCTCTTCAAAATCTTCATAACTGTTTTGTGTACATGTGTGCAACACAAAAGAGCTTTTTCCAGCCCCAAGCCTTTGAAAACCAGGACGTGTCACACAGTGATAACTACAGCTCCCCAGAGCCCTGTCTTTTTAGATCTGAGCCATGTCTTTTGATAAATAAATCAACTCTGAAGTGCTTATCTTGCTTCTGGCAAGGATATAATAATTTAGATGCCTGCTTCGTAACGCCTACAGGAAAGAGAACGATTCCACATCTTGGCATGAGAAAGGGAAAGGCCCGTTAACAACCCAAATTACAATGTGGAAAGGATATGGGGGCGACTAGAGTTGGAGGGAAAAAAACCTGGAGATTTAAATACCAGTAGTTGGGTCTAAAGCCAAGAAAAAAAGGAGATGAACTCACAGATAACAGAACTATGAAATAGCCAGATGTTACAACACTGTCATCATATAAAGGTCCCTGCTTATTTCTGAACCTCAGTCCGTGGAAGAAACTTTTGTTTCTGGACTCAATCCATTCGGTCCTTGAACCTTCTGTGAGGTAAAGCCATGCATCTCAGGTGTATTTTGGGGTAACAAAAAAACAGTTATATCAAGCCCCTGAATTTTGTGTGAATGAAGCTGTTTGCCAAAGCTAATATTTGTAGCCACGTGACTTACCGTTCACGGAAGAGGTGGATCCATGGGGATGAGTGGGTGGCCAGTGCCCTGCAGAACCACCTTGATGAAACGAGGCCTGAACACTCCACACTTGGATTTCACCAACTGTGGATAGAAGAAATTGCCCTATCTAGAAAAATGTTATTTTGTTTATGTGCTACTGGGAACATTATTCCATGCCTTCAAACAAGGAAATCATTGGCAAAGTCCCTTCAAAACCAAGCACCCGGGAAATGTTTGTTCCTCTCAATGAACAGTTTCCTAAAATTACACGAATTCTGCAACTGGTTGTTTTCTACTTTTCTAGGTTGGTGGACAGCTCAGAAGTAAGTTTTATGTTTGATCGTTATCATTCTTCTCAATTAGAATTTATTGCTATAGTTCCTTTTCTTTCCACCTTTATTTTTGGGTTCATTTTGGTTCCTAAAACCTTTTCTACCATCTCAGTTTTTTTTTTTTTTTTCCTAAAGTGGGTGGCATATAAAAAAGGTGCAATTAATTCAGAGGTTTAAAATGTGCCTCTTGAGACTTTTATTTCCAAATAGCGCTGCATTCCCCGGCAGAATATTTGTTTCCTCCCTCTCCATTGTTTATTTATTTGAAGTGAGAAAGAATAAGAAAGCAAAAGACAGCAAATCGAAGGCAGAGGGTTTGCCTGGAAAATTCCCAGAAAGAAACAACTGACAAAATAATACCCCCTGAAACAGACAGGTCCTATGGAGAATTATGATTTCCATGTTCAAAACTCTTTCTCTTGTACAAACATAGTTGGAAGCTGGTTTTAGCCACTTCTTCCCTCAATGCTCAAGCAAAAGTTGAAATGACAAATGTGCCCCGAAGCCCCAGGTTTCACCTCAGATGCTTGGAAGTGTAGGTGTGTTTACCTGGAGTCCCAGGCTGGAAGGCTTGTAAAAGGAGTGAAATTAATATGCAGAAGGTGACCTGGGAGATTTCCCCATCCTGGTTGCTAGCCACATTCCTAGATTTCTAGGACATTCATTAAGATCTTTGCATTTGTTTTAAAATTGTCCATAGTTGTTAACAAGGTGTGAGAAATTAGTTCACAAGTTGGAAGATTACTCTTTAGGTAGAAATACAAGGGTCTTGGGCTGTTTCCCTTCAAATGAGTTATTTAGTGACTTCTTGTGAGTCCAGTTTTGAGGAGGAAAGATCCGCTGCTTCCTAATTTTCTTTGAGTATTTTAAAAGTATTTTGAATGAGTTTTTGAAAATGGAAACCCAAAGGAGCTTAGAACAGCAGGGGGACTAGCAGTCTGAAAGTGGGAACACTGGAGTTCTATTCTTGCCCTGTCCTTACCTAGGACAGCAGTAACAGTGGGCTGTTTTCCACCTAGCCCTCCATCCATTCTTCTCGACCCTGCCCAGGGAGGCCAATCCTGCAGACTGTATTACCCAGGTCCCCTTGCTGTCTGGCATCTCACTGGTCTTGGCCTAGGGATGACAGGTGGGAAACAGGTTGAGTGAATCCTCCCCATTCCTGCCCTTGCTTTTGCCTCATCATCCTTAGCTTTTCTCTTAACCCTGCCCACGACTCTGTAAGTGGTTCCCTGTTAAGGTCTTGTCATTTGAACCATCTGGGGTGGCTTCTGCTTTGAGCCAGGCTTCTGATACAAATGACAACCAGCTTTAGCAAACTGGAAATGGATTTCAAGCAGTGGGATTAAATTCTGAAATTCTGGGATCACACCAGCTGTGTCTGAATTCTTCCTAAGAGACTTGTTAGGTGGGGAGACAAGTAGGTAAGACTAACTGGTCTCTGCATGCCTGGGACCCTTGCAGCCTATTGCTCTATCTTACGAGAAGTGTAAGATAGAGGACAGTTCAGGTGGTCTTGAAGCCACTGCTTCAGGGGCTTAAAAACAATTTTACCCACCAAAGGTATTAACACACTTGTGCACTTGAGGATAAAAGAGCTTTCTTTACTCATGAGTCAACCGAAAATTTTAATTAAAAATGGAGGTGTTTTTTTCTTTTTTAAATAGCCACTTGACAAGAGGGTAAAGAGAGCCCATAATGGGGTAGTGAGACCAGAGTCCAGGCTTCACTCTGCTGGCCACACTGTCCTCAGGACCTTGCAATAAGCTAGAAATGTACACAATTGTAGGGGAAAACTTCAAGACTAGGGGAGGAGAGGAGGCCAGACCAGGGTGGGCAGTGACATCCTCAGTCTTTTGTATTTATATCTTACGTGTGTGTGTATATATATATATATATATATATATATATATATATATATATATATATATGTATATATTACATCCAAGTACAACAGTCATTTGTACCATTTCCCAGGAGACACAGATGTTTCCAAGGCAAGGCAGGGCAGGGCTGGGGGCAGCACGGGGGCGGGGGGCTGCCTCACAGAAGCTGCAGGAGCTTCAGCGACTGTAAGAGAGCTCCGGGCTCCGCCGACGCCAGATACTGGCAGCAGAGCCAGTCCTCCAGCTCCACCCCGCGCCGGCGGTCCACCGCCTTCTCGGCGAACTTCATCATCATCAGGGCCCGCTTCATGTCGATCCAGTTGCTGAGCGTGGCGCACAGCGCCTCCTCCGAGGTGCCCGGCTGCTCCACCAGCTCCCGCCGGGGTCCCCACAGAAGGCACTGCAGCACGCGCTTGGCCTCGCCGATGCGGATGCGCTTGATGGGGTCCGCCTGCAGCAGCAGGTGCGCGAGCCGCTGCAGGCCCGGCGAGTAGAGGGACAGCGCGGGCAGTGGGGGCAGGTCCTCTTGCCGGTAGTCCTGCTCCCGCAGCTGGGCCCGCACTTCGAACGGGTTGGGCTGGTGGAGCAGCTCGTAAATGAGGATGCCCGTTTGGAACTCGTCGAACTTGCGGTACTGGGAGGCAGACACAATCTCTGGGGCCAGGCGGGCCTGGCTCTTTTTCTGCTGCAGGTTGGCGGTACCGCCCGGCTTCTGCTTGGCCTTCAGGAAGTTGCTGATGATAAGTCGGGGCAGGTGCTTCTCGCCGGGCCCTCCCTGACAGGCGGGGCCAGCCGGAGGGGTGGGGGTGACGCCGGCTGGGAGGGCAGCAGAGGGGCAAGAGGAGGGGGTAGCGGCAGGGGCAGGGGGTACGGCGGTGGGAGGGCCCCAGGAGGTGGCGGAGGAGGGGTCCGGGGAGGCCTGCGGGGCACAGTGCACCAGCAGCAGGTTCTCCAGGCACAGGTCCCGGTGGATGATCCCGTGCTCCTTCAGGTGCTCCAGCCCATTGCAGAGCTGCAGAAGCAGGAAGCACACGCGCCGCTCGTAAACCTCGGGCTCAGACTGGTGGCTGGTGGCTGAGTCTTGCACAAAGTCCGAGGCGGTCTGGTGGGGTACCTCTCGGGTGATGACCACCACGCAGTCCTGCTCCTGGGCGGGGGGATGTGAAGGCAGGGCAGACAGGGGGTCCTTGGGCGCATCGGGAGAGGTGAGCATGCTGGAGGGCACCGAGGCGACAAAGTGGCCGCAGTCCTGCTGGATGTTGAAGTGTACGGGCACGGAAGGGCTGCAGTATGAGGCTGCTTTGGGCTCAGGGGTTTTGCAGATCTGCGGGGGAAAGGGGCAGTGAGGTCAAAGAGCCAGAGCCATCATTCGGTTCAGCAACTGGTGTTGGGACATTTAGATATCCACATGCAAAACGGTGAACTTAAACCCATAGCTCACACCGTACACACAATTGAACTCAAAATGGATCCCAGAGACCTAGGTCAAAATGGAGAGACTTAGATGTGAGAGCCAAAACATACACACTTTTGAAGAAGACACAGGACAGAATCTTTGAGACCTTAGGTTGAGCAAGGATTTCTCAGATACCACACCAAAAGCATGGTCCGTAAGAGAAAAAAAGGGACAAACTTGACCTTACCGAAACTCAAAACTTGTATGCTTCAAAAGATACTAAGAAAATGCAAAGACAAGTAATAGAGTGGGAGGAAATATTTGCAAAACACATATCCAGTAAAATGATTTCTATCCAGAATTTACCAAAAATTCTTGCAATGCAGTAATAAGATAAATTACCCAATCAAAAGGTGGGCAAAAGATATTAACAGGCATTTCACCAAAGAAATATATAATTGGCCATAAACACATGAAAAGATGTTCAACATCATGAATCATAAGGGAAATGCAAGTCAAAACCACAATGAGAGACCAGGTGAGGCCCACCAGAACGGCTATAATAAAATGGTAATAGCAAGTGTCTATGAGGATGTGGAGAAATGGGAACTCTCATTTATAGCTGGTGGAATGTAAAATGGTACCACCACTTTGGCAATTTCTTAATAACTTAAACCTAAAATTATCATACAACCCAGCAAGAGTGAGTTCCCTTGGTAGGAAGATGTCCCCATGCCCACAGCATAGGCTGGACAAATTCTCAGGAAGCCAGATGAGAGCTTACACAGGCAGTCAGCCTCACTCCCCAGCCCTCACACCTGATTTGGCAGCTACCTTATAATAGATGTGTTCGACCCCTGGGATGTTCCCTTCTTGGGGAATCTTGGGGGCAGATGCAGGCCCTAAACCTCTAGGCCTTGGTCAAATTCTCTTAGGCTGCCCTAGTTTCTAGATCCAGGTACATATGCCATGCCTACCAGCTGGCACAACCTGTTGGGCTGATTTCAGTGGAGCCGCTAAGTGGAAGCCACGAGCTTTTCCTACAAGGGTGAGTCAGAGCAGCTGAAAGAAAACAGAAATCTCCAGAGAATAGGGAACCCAGAGGGCCCAAAGGCACCCTCTGAACCAGAGGTGGGAATAAACAGACGGATGATCTCAAGCTCCTTTGGGGAATTCCCAGTGTCTTTCCCACCTCTTCTACATCTTCTTGTACTAACGACAGCGACTGCCACCTAAGGATCCTGAGCAACAGGAACCCTCATCTGGTGGCCACACAACTGAAGAGTCTTGAGCCAGACACAATGGCCCTGTCAGGTCTCAATATCCCTCTAATTACACTGAAAGGGACGGTATATGGTCTGTGGGTGCCCCTCTCAAAAGGAGATGATGCAACCCCAGCCGTACTTTGTAGAAAGGTAAGGATCAGTGCGTAATCCTGAGAAGAAAGGCATTTCGCCTCCATCTATAAAATATCATCCTGCAAACAATCCCAAAATAACCCTTTGGGGTGCTGCATGGCTGCACTCAGATGAGTACAGCAGCGTTTATGGAGCACCACAATGCTTACAGGTGACGTTTTTAGAAGTTCTGTTGCAAGCACCTTTTCAAAGAGATTTATTTATATTGCAGCTCTACAAAGCTCAGCATAAAACCTGGCATAAAAGAGCTCCGCTTCTGAGAAAACTTTTAAAAAGATAATTGGAGGGCTGGGGGGAGAGAACACATTAATTTATTGATCCCTCTATTAGAGAAGTAGAATAGAAATAAAAGGGAAGTACATTTTATCCCAGACAGTGCTTCCTATTACTAACAAAAGTGATTTCAGAATGCATGCCTAAAAGGCACTGCTGCAGGCTCTTTCTTATCCGAGCACACCCAGCTATATTCAGTTTTTATTTTTGGCTGTGTTGGGTCCCCATTGCTGCACATGGGCTCTCTCTAGTTGAGGCAAGCAGGGGCTACTCCTTGTTGCGGTGCGCGGGCCTCTCATCGTTGTGGCCTCTCTTGTTGCAGAGCACAGGCTCCAGAGCACAGGCTCAGTAGTTGTGGCGCACGGGCTTAGTTGCTCTGCGGCATGTGGGATCTTCTGGGGCCAGGGATCGAACCCGTGTCCCCTGCACTGGCAGGCAGATTCTTAACCACTGCGCCACCGGGGAAGCCCTGTATTCAGTTTTTAAAAGGTAGTCTTCTGGAACACTATTACACTAAGGGAAATTTGGGAGGGGTCCTCAAAAAACATTCTTGCATATAAATACCAACCCCTGTGTATGGACCCGTCTGCTGTGCCATCCATGGATACTGGTGTCATCCCGTCCCGTGAGGGCTTCTCAACTACAACATATACCTACCGAACTCTTGCACCATGCCTACAAAGCATTTTGTCATGTAGTGTCTCGTTAAATCTCATTGAACAACTCAATGAGGTAGATGCTACTACAGAGGAGGAAACTGAGACTTCAAGAGGTTAAATTATTTGCCCTAGATTATACGGCTAAGAAGTGTTCTGGAGGTGAAAAGTATGGGCTTTGGAGTGAAAAGGACCTTAGTTTAAATATAAACTCTGCAAACATTGGCAACTTTCCCTTGATTCTTGTTGTGGTCGTTACGTTCTATTAAGTAGCCACAAACACTGAATGAATGAATGCTGAACCACTGCTCCTGGGGAAATACAATGTGAGGTTCTTGCAAGTTTCTGGTCACAAGATGTTCACCAACTTATCAATATGTAACCTTGTTGTACACTGTGTGTTTCTGTTTAAAGACGCCTTATTCATAGATACTGCGGATGCACTAACACTGACTCACAGCCAACAGCAGGGTAACTCATGCCTGAACTAAGCTGATCTAACACCCTCTCAAAGGTGCATCACAGCCTTTCCTGGCCTTAGGAACACGAGACAGGACTTCAGCACTCAGCGTGGCCATTTTAAAGAGCGTAATCACCAACGAAAAGCACAAAAGTGTGATGATGAGGCACTAAATAGACACAAAAAGTACACCTGTGTACAGTATGAGAGCTGAAACAAGAAGGCGGAGGGTCCCCTTGTGCCACCTCAGCTGAAGATTCGCAAGTCGGATGACCCGGATTTCCGCCCCCGCCCACTGTGTGCCAGTTCAGTAATGAACCCCAAAGCCCTCCAAGTACTGATGTGGGGTTACAAGTAAGTTTCAGCATCGAATTCACAAACGCAGAATCCACAAATACTGAAGATCAATGGTATTTATCTCCAAGTGTGTTTCTCCTCTGTATCTCAGGGGCAGTGTCCCTCTTCACAGGGCCACTGGGAGCATTAAAGGACACAACACAGGTGTGGCTTTCAACACAATGCCCAGGCGAGCACCCACCGGGAGAGGTTGCTATGGTGACTGCCCTTGCGGGTCTGGCTGTAGCCGTGTGGTGGTGCTGGGCAATTCCAGAGCTGGCTGGCTGTACAAACCCAGAGGGTGCAGCTGCCGGGGCCTGGGCTGTGTTTCCAAGGATCCCCTTTCTCCAGGGTATCAAAGGCCTGGGCCCGGCAAACACTCTCCTCGGGAGCTCCAGGCACTTCGCACAGGGGTGTAAATGAAAGAGGAGAGTGAATGACAAGTGGCCTGGATGCATTTCAGAATCAGTGAGCTGGTCCCTCTGGCAAGACCTGCAGCTTCCTCGCTGCCTCGAACAAAGGACAGAGCGTGTGTTATCCAGAGGGGCAGCCCTGGGCGGGGCCGCCAAGATCATTCTACAGTGTCAGATTAGAGGTGAGGGGAGAGGAGGGGCGAAGGGAGGGGACGGCTTCTTTTCCACCCCATCTCCCCTCACCGCCCCCCCAAGTTCATTTTCAGGGAGTCTGTGCTTGAGTTCTGGCTCAAGACCTTCACAAAGGCCTTTGGTTCAGCTCAAATTTCAAACGTTTCACTGAGCCAAGTTTCACTTTAAACTTTGGTGCCACGGCCTGATTCGTGGTTGAAAATCTGGGCTAAGTCACGTCTGTTAAATAAAAAAAGCCCAGCCCGCTTAGCACAGGTCCCTAATTACCGGAGTTCTGGCTGACTGAGGCATGAAACAGCTTCGAAAGCACACACAACTAAGGCTTTTTTTCCCTCCTCACACTCGTGGAGCTGGGCTACACGAGCTGGCTTCACCTCCTCGTGGCTACAGGGTGCCAAGCTGACAAAACACAGGGACCAGCATCAGCCCGAGCAGGTGCGAGCCTGCAACTGAAGCTCCTGCTTCCCAGGCACGGATGAAATGAGCTCAGCCACAGCCAGGCGGTGCGGGAAGGAGCCCCGCTCCCCACTCCTGGGGATTCAGCTGATTCAGATGACTGTATTCCATCTAGGATCAGCACTAATGAAGTGGAACAGCAGTGTGGAAGGATGCTCCATGCCCCGCCCCCTCCCCTCCCCCCCAGGCCAGGCACATTTGCAAATAGATATTGTTGTTCCCCAGACTCTGAATACAGGAAGCTCTTCCCCAGATTTCCTTTTCACACGTTACAGAGACAGTCCCTGAGCTGCCAAGGCTCCAGCAAAATCAAAGAGGAGACCCCGGGGACTCTCTTCCTTAAGAGGACCAAGGTCTATCACTGGCTTCCTTATGGTTTACATTTCGAATGCAATGAACGATGCTGCCTTTCAACATCCTCTGGAAATGCTGAATTTTCTGCACTGTTCTTCGGAGAACTGGCTAATTCTACATTGTTACAGGAGGTCCTAGAATCCAAGTTGCACATCACCATCATGGATATAAAAACCAAACCCCTTTGCCCGGAGGTTTTGATCCAGCGGCAGATCTTGCACCAGGTGGCCCCCTGGGCCATATCACTTTCTACCCCATGGGCAAGAGGGATTAAGCCTGTCCCACCAGGCTCTTTCCTCCTCAAAATGGAGAAGTCAGCTGTCTCTTGACAGTGAAGGAGCCGCCCAGGTCCAGCCCAAGGAGACGGGGGAGAGTAACACATGCACTTGAACACAGGAAATGTTCAGGGTGGAAGCAGAGACCTTATTCACAGATCCCTTTCTCAGGTCCACTAGGTTGTCAGAAGCAAAGAACTTCCTAAAGGCACCTCCATCCCCTTGACTTTCAAGGAGCTCAAATCTCCATCCCTTTCATTGCATGGATACAGACCCCTGGCTCTGGGCCACCAGCGATGACCAGGCTGACCACGTCCAGCTCTCTGGAGGGTCTACTCACTCTTCCTTTACTGGATACAGCACCCTCCTAATAGGAAGGGAAACGCTGGGGTTGTTTCTTTTTCTTTTAATTGTGGTTGGGGCGGGGGTGACCAGGAAGGGTAGCTCAACAAGAGAGTAGCTGCTGAGTTCAGATATAAAGAGGCAATGAAGTTCAAAAATCTATCTAGTCTTTTGGGGCCTTGATTTCTGACAATGAACTGGATCCTCCTAATAGCTACCTTTCCGCCTAGTTTTTTTTGCAAGAAGGCAGCGAGTAATTATACAGAGCCCCTTGAACAAATAAATCAGGGGTTCCCAATCTATATTTTATGGTGGTGTCACCAATTTTTTAAAAGAAAAATCTCACAGTAAAATTCACTGCAATTTTCCTTGGCTAATAATCACAGTATTAAAAAAAATCTTACTGGTAAGAAGGAAGCTACCCCGCCAAGACCATTTCATGTTAGTTCACTGTTTGCACTTTTTCTAATTAGAAATAAAAGAACGTCTTGGGGCAGGTGGTGGCAGAAAAGAGTTCAGGGTTCCCTTCTCGCTCCTCACAAAAGCCTGCATTTATAGAAGGACCACAGACCACCAGGTACTCAAGGGATGCCAAAAGAAGATGAGAAAAGGGGCCACCAGAGGGGCCAGATGGATACAGACAGCTCCACCAGCTTACTCAGAGCTGTGCCCCAAAAGAGCAATGGGGCGTGCTAGCAACAGACCTGATCCAGGGCCAATGATTAAAGAGCTGTGTTACTTTGGACTAGTCCCTTAACTTCCCAGAACTTCTTAACTGACAGGGTGGTAGCATAGGCTTTGAGACAAGACAAAGAAGACTTCAAATCCATCTTAGCCACCTGCCAGCTGTGGGCAGATTACTTAATCATTTTGAGCCTCAGATTCCCCAGCTGTAACACCTACCTACCCTGTGAGGATTTGAGGTCGTGTAGTTAACACACCCATCCAAGAGTCTAGTTGTATACTGACTGCTCTATCAATAATATTACTGTTACTGTTCAAGATGATGCTTGGGTCTAACTCTCCTTCTGGCTCTATTTTAAGAACTATGTCTTAATTGCCTATCTCCCGTATTAGATTATAAGCTCCACGGGAACCATATGTTCACCTCTATATACTCAGATCTTTACAAAATACCTGGCTCATAGTAGGCATCCAATAGAAACCTGCTGAATAAATGAATGAACTCTCCATTACATTAAAAGGCAACTGTCTTAATCCAACTCGATCATGTAGGTTCGTTCCTGAATGCACAGAATGAACCTTCTATTCATTGTACAAATCACATCGCACCACGTCCTGGGCCAGGCAGAGAGTGAGATCACCGAGCATTTTTTTTTTTTTTTTGCGGTACGCGGGCCTCTCACTGCCGTGGCCTCTCCTGTTGCGGAGCACAGGCTCCGGACGCGCAGGCCCAGCGGCCACGGCCCACGGGCCCAGCCGCTCCGCGGCACGCGGGATCCTCCCAGACCGGGGCATGAACCCACGTCTCCTGCATTGGCAGGCGGACTCTCAACCACTGCGCCACCAGGGAAGCCCACCGAGCATTTTTTGGAAACTACCCTCCTCCGGGAGCCGGCTGAGGGGCAATGACTTCCCCAGCCATAGCGCTGCCCCCCTCAGCCAGGACCGGCTGGCGGCACTGTGGAATGGGAGGAGGGGTTGGTACCTACTTTCACAGCGTAGGTGCTGCCGGGGTCCTCGGAGCAGGTGGCACAGTAATAAATGGCATCCCCCGAGTCGCAGCAGGGCTTGTTACAGGCCAGCTTGAACAGGGACCAGTTATTCTCGCTGAAGCGCAGCCCCTTTTTCTGGCCACCCATGAAGAGGTCCTCACACCTGGCCACGAGGCGGACCAAGGACTGGGCGTAGAGCCCTCCCAGCTTGGTGTAGGTGCCCTCCTTGCTGCTGATGCTGCTCAGGAGGCTGTGGAGCTGCAGCTGGGCGCCGCCCGCCGAGGCCTGGCTGGACACACTCAGCTGGGAGGCCGCGGCCGAGGAGACCCCTTTGCCCTGCAGGCTCTGGCTGCCCGCCAGCCCTGGCGCTGGGCCCCAGGGGCCATTGTCTTTGAATGTTTTCTCCAGAGGCTCAGAAGCAGAGAAGATGTGCTGGTGGCGGCTGCCAGGGCCTGAGGAGTAGCTGAAGTGGGGCTCGTCATGGACACAGACGTTGGTTTCCGAGTGGCTGAGGTTCAGCTTGGGACCTGCTGTTCTTGGCTTGGGGGAGCCTTGGGTCCAGAAGAAGCCATCCGGGGAAGAGGCCGCCCGGCTCACTAGCTTCTTCTGGGGGAGAGGCGGGGGCTGCACGGGGCCACCTGGGGACACATCCTCAGTGGAGCCCGAAGGGAAGGGGACAGGGCTGAAGAGCTCCTTCCCGCTGCTGGTGGGCGAGTGAGTCAGCTCAGATGATGGACCTGAAAAAGAGAAACAGAAACCATCAGACCGGGGGCCCAGGCCACTCAGTTCCAGGGTCCTGTGGGCCTTTTTTTTTTTCTTTCCATCAAAGCAATCTATTTTATTTTGTTTTTATCTATTTCTTGAAGAGACAACATATGCACAATGAACACAACTCAAAATGCAAAAAAAGGTGTACAATGCCAATGAAGTCTTCCTCCTATCCTGTTCCTTAGCGCCCAGTCCCTCTCTTCAGAGGAAACATGGCTGGCAATTTCCCATGCATCCTTCTGGAGATCTGCCAAACAACCCAAACACACACATACACACACGCACTTACACAAAAGAGAGCAAACGGTGCCCACTGATTGCAGTATTCCTTTTCTTCACTTGCCACTATGGCTTGGAGACATTCCACATCAGATGATGTTCAGGTCTACCTAATTCTTTTTAAAAGCTATCCCATACTGTATCATCATATGCAAGTACCATAATTTATTTAACTGGTCCCCCGTGCATGGACACTTAGGTTGCTTCTAATATTTTGCAAACAATGTTACAACAGCAACGACAAACTGGAACATGTGTGGCTTGGCTGGATTTTTTCAAAAAGTCAGTTTATAGAGGGCACAGTTTAGCTACAGTATAATTCCTCCTTCTTAGTGTGTAATTCTCTGAGTTTTGACAAATGCCCTGATGGCCTGGGGGACAGTGCAGGCCCACAGACATTTCAGAAGGCAGAGAATGTGATTGCATAAGAAGAAACAGATCTCAAGGGAAAGTGAGTGGTTCCCAGGCCCCACAGTTCCCAGAGGTGCACGTGGATATTGATGTGATTTGGGGAAAGTTCCATCACTGCCTCAGGCCTCCGCAGAGCATGGGGACCTTCAGAAATGTCACAGACGGTGAGACAAGAGCGAAGATTGGACTTACTCTTTATATCAATGTATGAAATGGAGAGTTCACAATGAAACAAGAGTTCAGGTAAAAAATATATAAGAAAAGGTACTGACATCAGAGACAAGAAAGGGCCAATTGAAAATAATACTCATTTCTTTCATTCTAAGAACGGACTCAAAGATGTACCCAATATTTTAATAACAGCTTTTAAGGGGATTAAAAAAAAACATTAACTGTATCCATACATTATAAAATACATCTTATTATCCTGAAGGTTAAAATGTGAAAGAAACATGGGTCTCAGATTCAAGGAAATACGCAGTTATGATGTGTGCCCCTCATTTAGTTGACTGTGCATGTAGCCTAAGGGCGGGGCACATAGTGCCTCTCTGGACCCCCTCCCACCTTAGCAGGACGACCAAGATGCAAGACGCACAACAAATACAGAGGCCGGAGGCAAGTGGAGAAAGGCCCCAAAGGAAGCAAACTGTCTGTTAGCTTTGTGTCACTTCACTCAGAGGCACATGGCCTTTGCAGGGCTGCTTCTGAACAGGTAACAGCTATCTCTGCTTGAGTCCCTCTCTGCTTTCTCCAGCCAAAGGGGGACAGAATGGGCTGGCACCAAGCTTCTCCCATCAGCATGGGGGCCTCCTCACTTGGGGGTGCTCCACAGGCAGGAGGGAGCCAGGTGGATGACCATGTCCTCAGGTGCCGATGTCCGTGCCTCAGCCCCACTGACCAGCATCAGTAAGTGACAGCAGGGGTCTCCTGCATGGTACAAGCTCCAGCGCAAAGCCCCCAGGAGGACAGAGTTGGTAAAGGCAGCTAGTTGAACACAGGAGCTGGGAACCAGGTTTGTGCAAAGAGATGCATTATCAACACGCAGAAGATAAGGGTTGGGGAGGGGGCAGGCAGAGGTGATCAGAATCCCGGTCAACGCTTTACTCAGCGGCTCCAGTCTCCCTGTCCAGACAGGGACAGCCTGCCTATGGTCAGGACTCCTGGGTCCCCTGTCCAACCGGCCGGGGAGGTTTTTGACAAATCAGTTTCAATAGCTAGTCCCCTCCTTAAGCCTTATGCTTATTCCCACCCCCTTATTTGGTTTGTCTTCCTGGGCTTCCCCCTACAGCCCTCCTTGACGCTTTCAACACATCCCTTTCTGCCTCTCGTCTGATCTGAGGGCGCACAGCGGGATGAACCCTGATGTAAGCTGTCAATCTTACTCGGCTGAATTTCCTCATTTAAAAACTGATTGGGAGGCTTCCCTGGTGGCGCAGTGCTTGAGGGTCTGCCTGCCGATGCAGGGGACACGGGTTCGTGCCCCGGTCTGGGAGGATCCCACATGCCGCAGAGCGGCTGGGCCCGTGAGCCATGGCCACTGAGCCTGCGCGTCTGGAGCCTGTGCTCCGCAACGGGAGAGGCCACAGCGGTGAGGCCTGCATACCACAAAAACAAACAAACAAACAAACTGACCAGATTGCATCCCTGCGAAGGCTCCTTCCAGCACTGATAGTCTATAATTTCAGCCATTCTCTCCATTTTCAACAGCTCCTCATGTGCATTTTGTCTCAAAGCTGCCCCTGAAATAAAATACCTCTAGGCAGATGCTTATCTTGCTTCCACTGTTCCTCTATCTCTAGTTCCCACAAGCTGCCGCTGGAAAACTTTTCAATCTTTAAGGATAGCAGGAATCTTAAAAAAAAAAAAAAAAAATCGGTAACACTTCTCATTCCCTAGATTACCAAAGAAAACCAAGAGGTTGTGGTTTAGCACAGAAAATAACGCGTGTGTTCAGGCAGTTGGAAGGAAGGGATTTTCTCCTTTGCCCTGTGTGTGTTCTCTTGCTTTCTTGTGGGAACTGTGAGTGTGTGGCTTTGATCAGATCTATATCCCAAAACCACTTAGCTAAATCGGGGCAGGAGTAATGGGTATTAGGAGGCGCGGCTTCGGGGATTAGCATGTGGACTGGTTCATTTTTCTTTATTTCTTAGATGTTAGGTGTTTCTCACCCAACAATCACCAGCTAAAGCATACAGTAATCAGAGGATGGCACTGGATAGGAAGGCTCCTAGCCACGCACTTCACCAGAGGTTGTAAAGGACTGCATTACACAGACCTCATCTGGTGAAGTGAGGCTCATCTGAAATGTGCACTTCCTCTGTATATCTGGGCATTACATATACATATTGTGATTTTTGCATTAAAAAAAAATCTCCTACTTGGGTAACAGGTACACCATCTTCTGACCATTCTCCAGATGTGGACCCGCACCAGGCAAAAAGACCATAATTCACTCGGATCGCCCCCAGGCACCCCAGGACCATATAACATCTCAGCTGTTAATATTCTTGGCTGTTAATATTTGGAGGGGGATGTCTACGTGTAGCCCTTCTCGATGAAACCGATTTCTCCAGCATGAGACAAGCGGTTAGCTGTCTTCTGCGGGACCAGAGAGCACCCCAGAAGATCCGCTCTGGGTCTGTCGTTTTCCTGGCTCTTGCATGGGGCACCTCCTCACAAACACAGCTGTGGGCCCCCCAGAGGCTAGATTCTTACTGTTTGCAGCAGCTGCCACCCTCTGCATTCAGAAGAGCCAGAAAGAAGAGGGAACAAATATGCCTTGACACCTAAAACAGTCTCAAAATTCACAGGCAAACCACTGGTTCAGAAAAACGTGCCTAAAAAAATCGTTAAAAACTTTGGCCAACAGCCCATGTTCTCAGGACTCAGATCCAAGGGTGCATGAGACGAAGTCAAATATATCCCGGCTCTATGCCGGTGTTAGATCTCCCTGTTTCCAAATTCTGGCTTACAATTAAGGGTGTAAAAAGGATATGAATGGAAAATACTTTGCTGGGAAGTCTGCCTACATCATAGTTACATCATTGGTGCTTGTTTTTTTTTTTTTTAATGACTTTGAGTCCTAATTGGGCCAGAGAGCTACAAATCCCATTTCCTAAGTTTTCCTTCCAATTTCCAATTCTGCATATCAAGCCTGCAGCCGGCTATAGAGAAGAACACCTCTGCATCTCCTTAGCGCCTGTGTTTCAGAGAAGAGAAAGTGTTTCTAGGAAAAAACTACACATCACGTACGGTGCACTGGGTGGGACCTTACAACGATGGAGAGGAAAGTGTACTAGTTTGGTGCCATTATATTTATAAAGCAGAGAAGAGAAATCAGGATTTCAACGGTGGGGAAAAAAAGGCTTAACTCCTATGCAGAAATGCAGGCCAAAAGTTCAAACCCAGCACTGTGAGGTTTCCTGATTATAGAGTCCTCTCTTCTGGCTGGGTTGTAATAGGTACATTCACTGTTCTCTATAGCCAAAATGAGAGCTGGGCTTCAGGAGGAAGCGGTCAGTCCAGTTTTGAACCGTACAAATGAGCCCGTGTGGCTTGCTTGGCGCCCGGCTGCCTCCTGACGGCAGCTGGGCCAGAACAAATGTGGGGACAGAGGGCAGGGTCCCAGCTAAGAGTCCCCCAGCTCCAAACTTCAGCTTCGGTGTCTGACGATTCTCCAACTTAAAGTAAAGGAAAGCAAATTGAATTTTCTTTTGTTCGAAACACCGAGTGTTCTGTGGATCGTTTTTAAAAATGAGGATAAGAGATTTGGCTGGAAACGGCTGTATAGATTAATCCATTCATTCACTCAGTATTTCTTCAGCACCTACAAAATGCAAGGCAGAGGGAACAAAGCAGATGGAGAAAACCTCGCCCACACCCTGTGGCCTGTTTCAACCTCTTCACGTTCAAGGTGAGAAAACTAAAGCTATCTTTATAGGCCAGGGTCACACAGGAAGAGGCAGTCTTACAGGTTTTGGCCAAAACCCCTCTTCCCACCCCCAGAAGACGTGAAGAGTGGCGGCAGAGGGGATGTTCTAGCCTCACAGAGAGTATTTTTTTCCTCCAAAGGAAAATTTGGTCAGAATAAACTCTAATTTTTTTTTTTTTAAAGGGAGGCACATAGCATTCCTTCAAGAGGAACCTTTGCTTTTTCAAGAAGGTAAACGTGGTCTGAAAATGGAAGCATAGTATTAGCATTTTACAATTGGATGGAAAATGTGGCATTTGTGAGAAGTCTCTCCAGACCACTTCATCATCCCAAGAAACAGTGATCCAGATGGGTAGGCAATTGACATGCAAAAAAGGAGAAGCACCGTCTCAGTTTGGAAAACAGGCTCGTGGAAAATATTGCATGTCTACAGCCCATGTGTGGCTCCAGAATCATGATCTTTCCCCTGTTATAACAAAATCATTATGGGTTTTCTTCCAAATTAACAGTAAAATTAAAAGTTAGTTCAAGGCACTTTCACACGCTGTTGACAGAAGCATAAACTGACATTTTTAGAGGTTAATTTGGTAACATCTGTTTAAAAATGCATATACATTTTGACATATTGATTCTACTTCTAGTACTTTATCTTACAGATATGCTCACCAAATTATCTTGGTGTACGTCACAGGATCTTCCTGCAGACTTGTAATGAAAGTAACCTAAACATGCATTGACAAGAGAAGGGTTTAACCAATTTATACAATGAAACAAATATACAGTATGAAAAAAATGAGGTAGACCTAGAGGTTCTGATTTGAAGGACTTCAAGATACATTAAGTACAAAAATGTGTAGAACTGAAGTTTATGATATTTAAAATATGGATAAGAATTTCTGGGATGATATAGAAAAAAATGTTCCAAATGGGGGGGGCGGAGCTGGGAGTCTGAAGACTCGGACTTTTAACTTTATATCTTTCTCCACTGTTTGGATTTTTATCATAGACATGTATTGACTTTATTGAAGTAATAATATATTTAAAAAAATTTAGTTTAAAGGGAATAGCTCAAACTAAAATGAAGCTTCACTTGAGTGATATCGTGAGGGCTCAGGCCACAGACAATCTTAAAAATGCGTAGTTTTTCCTTTAGGATAACTTCTCCATCCTTCAGTAGCACATCTCCCAGAATAGAACCGGTGACTCAGTCTCCCTCCATGGGGGATGGGAGGGTATACTGTGTTAGAGCAAAACATCAGTGTAATATATTAGACTGAACCCATCAATTTAGGATCAAGCGCTCTACAAGCCTGCTTAATTGTCAGAAAGCACACTATTTTTGGCTAGAGAGTTTTAGATGCCTTTTTCAGGACCACCTTTCTTTTTTCTTTTTCTTTTTTTTTTTTTTTTTGGGCTGCGATGTGCGGCTTGTGGGATCTCAGTCCCCTGACCAGGGATTGAACCTGGGCCACGGCAATGAAAGCCTGGAATCCTAACCACTAGGCCACCAGGGAACTCCCAGGACCAACTTTTAAAAAATACTATTTCTTCTTCTTCTTTTTTTTTTTTTTTTAACATCTTTACTGGAGTATAATTGCTTTACAATGGTGTGTTAGTTTCTGCTTTATAACAAAGTGAATCAGCTATACATATACCTATATCCCCATATCTCCTCCCTCTTGTGTTCTCCCTCCCACCCTCCCTATCCCACCCCTCTAGGCGGTCACAAAGCAAGGAGCTGATGTCCCTGTGTTATGCGGCTGCTTCCCATTAGCTATCTATTTTACATTTGGTACTGTATATATGTCCATGCCACTCTCTCACTTCGTCCCAGCTTATCCTCCCCCCTCCCCATGTCCTCAAGTCCATTCACTACGTCTGCATTCCTGTCCTGCCCTTAGGTTCTTCAGATTCTTTTTTAGATTCCATATATATATATGTGTTAGCATATGTTAGCATATGGTATTTGTTTTTCTCTTTCTTACTTTCCTCTGTATGACAGACTCTAGGTCCATCCACCTCACTACAAATAACTCAATTTCGTTTCTTTTCATGGCTGAGTAATATTCCATTGTATATATGTGCCACATCTTCTTTATCCAGTCATCTGTTGATGGACACTTAGGTTGCTTCCATGTCCTGGCTATTGTAAATAGAGCTGCAGTGAACATTGTGGTACATGACTCTTTTAGAAATACTATTTCTTCTTAGAGTCTCAGGTAACAGCCTGAGTGGGTGAGCAAGGGCTCAGTGAAGGTCAGGCTGTCACTCATTCTGACGGACGTCTTTGTGGACTTACTATCTCCCCTTGACAGGTGCTCCCACCCTTCCCTGGCCCCTTCCTGGCTGACTTTTCCCCATAGCACTTACTGCCATCTGACATCAGCACCTAAAACTGTATCCAGCCCATAGTTCATATTCAACAAATATCTATCAAACCAATGATTGAATTAATGTCTATATTTCAAAAATCTTCTTGGCATTATTGTTGAGAAACACAAGCTGACTACTCTCAAGATATTTAATTAACTTTCTGTGTTTCTGGTTTGCCAGTTACAAAAAAACCAGAACACAAACACTGCCTTGGTGCATAGCTTCATGGGAGTTTATAAGTATATTCACTACTGTATAGTTATTTAGACCTCTCATCTGTCACTTCTGCCCATATTTCCAGTTCAACACAGCACTCATCTCCTTTGGGAAGAGGGGAACCTGGCATCTATGATGTTTGTTTAACTGTGGAACTGAGTTGTAATGTTATCCTAAATCAAAAGGGAAAATGATCTTAATGCAATTATGAGGTCTGCATATTTAAAAGTAACCATTTAAAAGCACAAGAGTCTTCTGGTGACCATTTCTGCTGATCATTCCCCCCACGCCCATCCATCCATCCACTACAGATGACCTTCCCCTTGGCAGCGTTCATGGATCTGTCGTAATACATGCAGTTTGTCCCTCCCCAACCAAGCATAAACCCGACAACTGCTTAGATGGATTTTTCCTTTCACTGAGTTGACCCACTGTTCAATGGAACTGCCCACATGGACAAATGGGATAACAGATGTGCCTGGAGGAGTATGGAATGCGATACAAGCACAAAGAGCTGACATTAACATTGATATAAAATATTTTGTCAACGTAAAGTTTAGACACACTCGTTTTTTTTTGTTTTTTTTGTTTTTTTTGCGGTACATGGGCCTCTCACTGTTGTGGCCTCTCCTGCTGCAGAGCACAGGCTCCGGACACGCAGGCTCAGTGGCCATGGCTCACGGGCTCAGCCGCTCCGCGGCATGTGGGATTCTCCCAGACCGGGGCACGAACCCGGTCCCCTGCATCGGCAGGCGGACTCTCAACCACTGCGCCACCAGGGAAGCCCGACACACTCGTTTTTAAAATGCAACCAAGTTATAGCTTTCGATTACGTTTATTTTACTTATAAAATTTAAAACTATATTTTGGGGGACCACAAAACCTGAATGGTAGAAAACTAATTTTCACCATTAACCCTGATGAGCTTCCAAGAAGTTTACACAAACTACTACTATGCTATGCCCTGGAATGACTTGTCCTCAACTCACCCAGGCCCACCCATACCACAGACGCACACAGTCCACGAAATGCATTGTTTTCATTACTGAAGTCTTACTGACAAAAATCAATGTATAGTTGAATGGTCTCTTTTGACTTAATATATAATATTAAAGAGGTGGACGCTACATTCTTGAACTAACTCTATCTCTCCTATTTGGATTCCCTCTCTCAGCTTTGGCGTTAGATGCCAAATAGTAACAAAAGGCACGATGGGTCAGTATTTCAGCTATGAGGTAAAAGTGAGTAAGGATTCACAGGATGGAAAGCTAATTGTTCAGTAATAGATTAAAGCCAGCTGTCTTGGCTAATGATGAGCGGCTGAATGAAGGGTTTCTTACATTTCATGACCTGCGGTTCTGGATATTCTCCAGCTTAATGTTTAAGAGACACAGAAAAGGAAAAAAAGAGAGCAAGAGAATGCCTGTGGTCTCTTGCCAGTTTCAAAGCATGGTTCTGGGTACAGAGCCATAAGTAGGAGCAGCAGATAGAAATTGGTTTGCTCTCAGGAGCCAGAGTCTGGTAAGAAGGTATAAACCGGGCTTCCCTGGTGGCACAGTGGTTGAGAGTCCGCCTGCCGATGCAGGGGACACAGGTTCATGCCCCGGTCCGGGAAGATGCCACATGCCGCGGAGCGGCTGGGCCCGTGAGCCATGGCTGCTGAGCCTGTGCGTCCGGAGCCTGTGCTCCGCAACGGGAGAGGCCACAGCATTGAGAGGCCCGTGTACCGCAAAAAAAAAAAAGAAGGCATACGCCTTTTTGTTGATCTAGGAATCTAAATTTCGAGGTGCATTTCCACTGAATAACTCGTTCGTGATAAAGGACTAACCATGAAAATATACTCTTTTTTAAAAACTGAAGTACAGTTGATTTACAATGTTATCTCAGTGTCAGGTGTACAAGAAAATATATTCATTTTAATTCGAAAATGAGAGTTAGGTGTCACCATTGTACTCATAAACCCTCATGTGGCTCCCTATTTCCAAACTCCACAAACTGGTTTTGAGAGCTTTGTACAATCCAGCCCCCAGCCTCCCACCACCTCATGTCCCACTGCCCCTCATTTGCTTCCACTGAAGTGCGTCGGGCTGGTCTGACCCTTTCCCCATGTGCACCGCTAACCTGTGCCTTCTCTCCTCTTGAATTGCTTCCTTAACCTGCAAAGACCCCTCCTCCTCCCTCTACCTTCTCAATTTTAACCACTCTGGAGACAAGAGCTGAAGTCCCATGTCCTTAAAAAGACTTCTCTGGGATTTGCTTGGCAGTGGAGTGGTTAAGACTCCATGCTTCCACTGCAGGGGGTGCAGGTTCAATCCCTGGTCAGGGAACTAAGATCCCGCATGCCTCAGGCGAGGCCCAAAGGGAAAAAAAAAAAAAAAAAAAAAGCATTCCCTGAACCCTACATCAGCACTCATTGATTTCTCTCTCTCTGGAAGCTTTCATAAGCACTCCTGTTCTGAGCAGCCCAATTTCCTAGCTTAACCCAGCCACCCACATGTCATGTATTTTAATCTTACCTTCCTGGCTAGACCGTAAGAGCCCTGAGAGCAAACATCATGATCTGCTGGTTCTGAGAAGCCAAGTGCTTGGGCAATTAAGTCCAGTTCTCACCAACACCAGCTGGCAAGTGGAGGATGAAAGACCCCTCCCTCAGAATTGCTCACAATCCCAAGAGAGCAGGTCAGGGCTGCAGCACAGGGACTAATGGTTCACGTGCCCAGCCCAGCCTTCGATGGAATAAGGTGCCTTTTGAATGGAATGGGAAAAGGAAAAAGAGAGAAACCCAGGAAAATCTGCAGAGAAAGAAAATCCTCTTTTGCCACGTCCCACCCAAATCAAGGCTAAGATATTTCCTGTTTTGAAGTCAGAGCTGTCAGAAGTTTCCCATCAGAACACACTACAGGCTGACGTACAACATATGCTTTTGTCTTAGCAGCGCTAATCTTTTAGATAGAAAAATGTTGGTGACAGTAAATTCACAATGGAACCCTCTACTCCAAAAATGCCTACTGAGAAGAAATACTTCCTTAGGACTGAGAAAGAGAGTCATGCTAGCACATGTCCAAACCTAACATGCTAGGGCAAGTCAATGAGAAATGCAGGAGGGGACACACACACACACACACACACACGTGTTAAAGGGTGAAGGTTTTAATACTACCCATCACAACCACAGGAAAGCAAGAGTTCTTTTTTTTAGGAATACAGACTTCCTTCATTATCTGCGGGGAATTGGTTCCAGGAATCACTTCAGCTACCAAAATCCGTGGATGCTCACGTCCCTTATATAAAATGGCGGAGTACTGTCGGCCCTCTGTAACCGCACGGTCTGCATCCGCGGATTTAACCAACAGTGGTTGGAAGTTCTTTGAATCCGCGAATTCAGAGCCCGAGAATACCAAGGGCCAACTGTATACCCAGTCAGGACTTAGCCACATATTATGCCTTAGAGCTTAATCCAGAAAGTGGGATGGATGGTGGTCTAATGAAGCCTGCATGCTTTAATTCAACACACACTTATGTAAACACCTGCTATGTGTCCAAGTAAGTGTGTGCATATATATGTGTGTATGTGTGTGTGCCCATGAAAGAATGAGAAAGACAGAGGGTGGAGGCGGGGGAATTTGTGGCTGGCATGCACCCAATCCTCTGTAAACTAATCCTGAGGACAGAAATGGAACACAGACCTATACACAGATGTCTCATTACCCAAGGAATCGGGAGTCTTTCGATATGCTTCCGACTTCAGCCTCCTCCCACCTTGCTGCCATGCGGATGCGCTGTGTGTAACTGGAGAGGGAGCTATGGGATGAGGCACCTTGTCACAAATTCAATAGGGAATAAATGTCAACTGCTCCTTGGTAGAGTCTACTTCACAGGGAAAGTGGGACCAAGACAGTAGGTCTAGCTCGGCCCTTCCGAATCTAGGCAGTTAACCCAGGCTGGCCTTCCAGACTCAGGGAATCTAAGCCTCTCCATCAAGGTCAAGTCTGTTACCTCCGTCGCTGCAGGTCCTGGAGTCGGAGGCCAGGCTGTCCGTGGAGCCCGTGGTGAAGCTGACGTGGACGCCCCTGAAGGATGGGCTGAGGCTCTCAGCAGAGCCCTGGCTCACCTTCTCCAAATCAGAGCTGCTCTTGTTCATTTTTAAAAGGTGCCTGGAAAATGTAGAAACAAATGATCAAAGTAATTAATTTGGTTTCTATTAAAAAACCAGCTGGTGGATTATGAACCTACTATGCTCCTGAAGCCTGATCAGTGCCAGTAAGTTTTAAAAAAATGATTTGGGGAAGAGAGAACAGGGACTCTTCTGAAACCTTACGCACATGAATGGCAGGAGATTTCTCAAGCATGGTTAAGGAGAAGTGAATCTATTAAATTTAGAAAGGCACCAAAATCATGATTTGGGAGGAACTGCCTTCATATTCTGGCCCCATCTGCCAAAACATTTATGTCATCTACTATATCCTATGTAACATCTCTACAAAGAAAAATTATCATACAAGCCAATGTACAGAGATATACAGAGATTGGGTAGGTTTTGCAAGATCACAGGACAGGGGAATTGCAAATTCAGACCAAAAACAAAGAGATTTCTTTTGTGCCTGGTACTCTCTTGACATAGCTTCAAAGGGTCTAGCTTATTCCTTGGACTTACGGTCAAAGGGTCTAGCTTATTCCTTGGACTTACGGTCAATTTTAACCAGACATCTAGTGCAATGTTTAGATGGAACCATGTTAACATAACCCTTATTCCAGAACTATGGAATGAATCTGCCCTTAGGCTTTCTGTGAAATCTTTGGTTGCATCTCTAAGACAGCATGACCGATACATCAGGCACAGGAATACCAAGTTCAAGAAAAAATAACTCGCCTTGGAGAAAACAGTTCCATTATTAAGTAGAAGGTTTAGCTTATTGATTTCTCTTTCCCTCTTTCCAAGGACTACATGAATATTCACTCTGACCTGACATTTTCCCCACGCAGTGGGACAGGCCACAATCAATCCAGCCCTTTCCCTGTTGGTGGTAACCCAGATTTGTCTGAACTGATATTTCCTGATTACATGCCTGCTCCCACTACGGCAGATCTATATCTCAATATCTGCTGTAGGAAATACACAATACAGTATTGATTTGACATCAGAACTGCCTCATTTAATGCATATGACCTTACAGCCAAGAACGTATCGATTATTCTTTGTGTTCAATATTGCGCAGCCCTGTACTGGTCCTCACAGGCACTGGAATCCCTTGTTCATTAACGGAAAAGTTTGGAGAAAGTTCACTCCCATGAAACGTGCTCCCTAGAAACATGTCTGTCTCCCCACCTCCAACCCTTAGAACCAGATTAAAAAACGCTTTAAAGCTGTTATACCTAAGTGTGACAGTGATGGCAATCTTACAACTAATAGTATTCTTTATATGTCAATGTCACTGTAGGGACCCTAGGGATATCAAATCTTTTGGAAGTGCTATGGCAGTATATCATCTTTATTTTACTCTCTGGCAAAATATAATCATAGAAAGTTTCATAATTTTTTTTTTTTTTTTTTTGCAGTACGCTGGCCTCTCACTGTTGTGGCCTCTCCCGTTGCGGAGCACAGGCTCCGGACGCGCAGCCTCCGCGGCATGTGGGATCTTCCCGGACCGGGGCACGAACCCTTGTCCCCTGCATCGGCAGGCGGACTCTCAACCACTGCGCCACCAGGGAAGCCCCATAAAATATTTTTACCTCATCAAATCCATCAATAATGGCTTTTGCAGATGAAGCCAAGATATGAAGTTGTGAATAACGACAAGTCCTCAGTCTAGGAAAAAAGCCAGATCTATGGCAATCCAACTATGCTGCCCTCTTCAAAGTGGCCCCTGGAGTCTCTTGGTTTTCAGGCTCAGAAAGCTGCCAAGGGAGAAATTCCAGCACCATAGCTGCTGAGCTGGTGCAGAAAAACACTAGATGAAATGTATAGAAATAGGTGAAACTAAGAAATGCATAAATGTGTGTATGTATGAGTATACACAGATACACATATGCACGCACACATACAATTATTTAGTATAACAGTGAAGCATTAAAAGAAAGAAAAATGCGCAGGTGCCAGATGCAAAGGGAACAATGATTTTCAAATGACTAGTAGTGAATGAATGGCCAGGTCAATTTCATGAGTCAAGGCAGTTTACCAACTAGCAGTTTATTTTAATAAGAACAGACCAGAAAAAAATATGAAAATATAGAGTGAGGATTCGTGAAACTTTGTTTTGTGGAATTTTTGTTTCATGTGTGTATGTGTGTTGGATCACAATATTAAATATATTTCTTTAAAATATATTTTAAAAACCTGGTTCAAAAAAGGTTAAATAGGGATAGACAAACTTTTCCTTAAAGGCCAGATGGTAAATATTTTAGGCTCACAGATCATATAGTCTCTGTTGCAAGTATCAACCCTGCTGTTGTAGCAGGAAAGCAGCCATTATATGTAAACAAATGGGTATGTTTTCTAGTAATACTTTATTCACAGACATAGATGGCTGGCCTGTGGGTGGTGGATTACTGACTCCTCATCTATTGATAGAGCAGCCTTATTCAACAGAAGTATAATGCAAGTCACATATCTATCCATGTATATATATATAAAATTTAAAAAATTTTAGTAGCCAAATTATAGATGAAATTAATTTTAATAATGTATTTTATTTCACAAAATGCATAAAAATATTGTCATTTCAACATGCAATGAATATAACATTATTAATGAGATATTTTATATATTTTTTTCATTCTAAGTCTTCAAAATCTGGTATGTATTTTATATTTACAGCACATTGCAATTTAGGCTCACCACATTTTAACTAGTGGCTACTGCACTGTACAGTGCAGATCTAGAGAAACTCATGCATGGACAAGACTGTTCACAGTGTTACTAACAGCAAAACCAAATCATAAACAGTCCAATGTCCATCAATAAAGGAATGGATACACTGTGGTATGGTCTTGTAATGGAATACCACACAGCATTCAGAAGTAAATAAGCTTGATTTTAAGGTACCAGTATGAAAATTATTCTTAAAATGCTGAATATTAAAAGTAGATTGCAAAAGGCTCATGTAAAGTGTAATACCATTTATATACAATTTTAAAACACATAATGATGCTATGTATTTTTTATATATTACATATATGTGGTAAAATGGAAATAACTTCATCAACTTCAAGATAGTGATGACTCTGGGTAGCAAGGGGAAATTGAAATGGAAATTGGATGGAGAGGGATCTTCCACTGTACCTGCAATATTTTATTTAAAAAAATCCAAAACAGGTAACAAAATGTTAATATTTGAAAAATCTTAGGGGGACACATGAAAGTGAGTTAAATTATTCTTTGAACTTCACTGTATGCTTGAAATACTTGATAAGTTGAAAATGAACATAGAAATGTTCATTTCTAGAAAGAAGGAAAGAAAATCACTAGGGCCTGAATGAGTCCAGGATGGCCATTCCTGTTGACCTGTTGCTGAGCCTCTGAAAGGCAAGGAACACAGAGATGACCCAGTGAGATTTCCATCAGTCCCCATGGGACAGACAGGCTCTATGAGGATTGTTTCCCCACAGAATAGCCTCATGGATGGAAAAAGTTATTTCTCAGTCCTAACAACTCGCCTGAGACTGTGGGCGTTAATTTTTCTGCATCTAGTCACTATGAGAAGTCATAGCTTTGAAGTCCACCAAGTGAATGCAGACAAAATCAGATTATGCCTGTGGCTGCAGGATAAATTCTCCGTGTGTGTGTGTGTGTGTGTGTGTGTGTGTGTGTGTGTGTGTGTGTGTGTGTGTGTGTGTGTGTGTGTGTGTGTGTGTGTGTGTGTGTGTGTGTGTGTGTGTGTGTGTGTGTGTGTGTGTGTGTAAGTGGGAAGCCTCCAAATGCACGGTCAATCTTAGTCCAAGCCACAAGTGGAATTTTCATGTTTCCATGGCTTCTGGGGATATTACTACTGTTTCTCTACCAAAAAAGCTCAAGAAGCCCAGGTTCCCGCCCAGTAACTAAAACCCAATAGGCAGTTGGGATGCTTAGATGTAAATAAGGAGGAAAGGGGTGACCCCTTCTCTTAAATCTGTCGAATGAACTGCATCAAATATCTTCCACCTTGGAAACCTGTATGATCTGCTGTCTTAGAGAATTGCCACTTTAATTATTGAATGAACAAAAACACACCAGATTTGAAAATGAAAGGGGAAGCTGGCCATCAAAGCAGACTGACAATCACATTGTTTTTGTATCTCCAGTCTGTGTGTGCAATAGATTTCTTAAGAATCCCTGCAAAAGGCTTAATATTCCGAAGGTGACTTTTCTGAGCCCTAATGGATTGTTCTGTCAGATGCAAGGCCAAGGCCAATCCGAATGTACTCAGCAACGCGGAACAAGACTATATTTATTCTTTTTTAAAGGCACTTTTCCCTCATTAATGATAGTTTGATTTGCCTTTCATAAAACCAGTGCAAACCATCTATAAGATGAACTCTGATGTCACGAGATTTAAGGAAGTGGCTTCATGGGGCCAAAACCACATACTCTAGTCTTTCCTCTCTGGGTGGCAAATAACACTCTTATCAGCTGCAGTTAGAGCCCGGCCCGCACAGAGGTCTTTGCTCCGCACTGTGATAAATGACTTGCTCTTGCTCAGACTTCCTTCCCTGCCTCCCCACGTTGATTAGACACAGTCACAGGAGAGCAGCGTGAAATACACAGCCAGTGGCACAGCGTCCTTAGAGATCTGAGCCCTGCAGCTGCTGCCCGGTGTTTGCAGAATGGCTTTTCCCCCCATTGTCCTTAGAGAAAGAAACCTTGCCAGAGTTTTCTCCATACTGTATTAGTAGAAAGCTGCAAAAAATAATAATAATCCAGCCGGAAGAGCCATCTGCCAGACTTCCTCATTTGTAGGAAAAAAGCCGAGTCTAAAAATATCCCCTGAGTTTTCAGAATGTCCGAAATTTTTAATGGATACTGGACCCCAGTGTGGGGCAGAGATTGTATCTCGAACTTCACATGGCTGCTAGAATCCTCATACGGCAGCACAACTTAAAGTGTGACAGAGGCAAATTTTCATTCTCACGGCCGACTCTGGTTTAGTTCACATCCATCTGGTTGAAAACTTTTTGCCTCTGGGGCAGAAGATATGAAAAGTCACATAATGCCAGCATGCAGTTTTAGACTAGCTCTCCAGACCCTGGTACACGATCACACCACCCAGTCTTTGGATTGGTCAAGTTCACTGCTAAGTTTAGCCTTTGGGAGAAGCCCTTGTAGGTAGCTCTGAAAGCACAAACACGTTAGAAAACTCTATATACCTTGTTTACATTACCAAGAAGTGAAAACAGACTGATTTAGATGCGAATAAATCAAGTCATGCCTAAATCAAAGAATGAGAGCCTCTTACCATCCCGGACTCCAGCCTGCGGTGCTGTGATCATCCACATGGCCCCCAGAGCCTGGGGATGGGCTGTGCCAGTGACCGCGGGGTCCCGTGGAGCAGCCCTGAGGATGAAGGGCCAGCTTCAGAGGCGGCTGAGAGTGCCCTGTCAGACTGCTGTGAATTCACCAGCTCAGAGCTCTCCGTTTCCCCTCAGTTCCTCTCTGACTTTTCTATAAAATGCACTTCCTGCAAAAGCACAGGAAAATAGGGACGGCTTTGCCTCTGTGACCTGCAGCTTTCAATCTCCAATTGTCCTGTTGGGCTGCATCATTAGAAGCAATTCAAATACCCTCTCAAATACACTCGGTTTCACCCTATTCATTCTCTACTATTTGGCCATATCCTAAAGTCAAAATGATTCAATGATTTGAGCTAAAACACGGGGTTTCCTTGGTGAATAAGAGCACCCCATTTTTATTTATCTTATGCCTGTAGGACCTGCAGTGCATCCCCCATCCTGTCTCTTCTGACTCTCAGATTTTCCAACGAATACTGACTGCCTGCTCCGTGCCGGGCACTGTGTCAGGTCTTGTGCATACAAGAGTGAGTAGAGGTGACACCGTCCCTGCTTCAACAACCCTTCCCTGGTGGCACAGTGGTTAAGAACCCGCCTGCCAATGCAGGGGACACGGGTTCGAGCCCTGGTCCGGGAAGATCCCACATGCCACAGAGCAACTAAGCTCGTCCACCACAACTACTGAGCCTGTGCTCTAGAGCCCGCGAGCCACAGCTACTGAGCCCGTGCGCCTAGAGACCGTGCTCCGCAACAAGAGAAGCCACCGCAACAAGAAGCCCACGTACCACAACGAAGAGTAGCCCCTGCTCACTACAACCAGAGAAAAGCCCGCGCACAGCAACGAACACCCAATGCAGCCCAAAATAAATAAATAAATTAATTAAAAAACATATTTATCTACAACCTGGTAGATAAATATTGATCAATCTCCTTTAAAAAAGTATATACAGGGTTCAAGCCACATCTTCCGAAAAGATCTGCAGCCTTGGGGCAGATCATCCTGACTCAAAATCTTTCCAAAATTCTACTCTCATAATGATGACCAACCCTGAAGAGCCGTACACAGAGCTCTTGTAAGTATTCTTGACCTCAGCAGCCATACTAGATCAGCTCTGGTCCTCTATGGTGACAGAAACACACATCCCGGATTTTCTTTGACAGTCCCTATTTCAAATATTTCCCCACACGGTCTGTACATTAGAACATATGCCTAGTTTTTCGTCTGGAAAAAAATTATCACCATTTTGGTTAATCAATACCTATTACTTATGCTCATATATACTTTGCTCTAATGGGGCTAGTCTCCTATTGTCCGCAAAGCACCCTGCATTCCTGTCCTTTCCCCACCTTGGCACAGAGGAAAACATTCTCCCTCCCCTTCAAACCTTTTCCATCCCCAAGACCTAGCAGCAGGATCACTTACCTAAAAACCCTTCCTAAACCATCTCAATCTTCTCTGACTGGTCTCTCCCCTCTGGAACTCACACCAAACAGTCTGATTCACATCACTGAGGATTTGGTTATAATCCTGGTTAGATTATTCTGTTTCATGTGAAATAGGCTTGTTGCCACCACAATTATAAACTGTTTGAGGATCTGTGTCATAGTCAGGACATGCTGGAACACAGAGTAATTATTAAATACTTCTTGATTAAGTTTATCTGCCTCTGTTTCAATAACTGGGAGGAATCTAGAAAGGCAGACAGCTACGCCAGAAAGGTTCTTATTGTTTTTATCTTTAGTGCTCTTTGATGAAGATGCTATGGGAGCTATTTTGCAAGTGTCTAAGTGCCAAATGAAGGAACTAAAGGATCCAGTCTGCTCTGGGGCAGGTTTCCCCGCTGATTTATTAGCATGTATGAAGATAGGAAATCAGTTTCATTTTGGGTCAGATGACCTTTACGGTCTCCACGGTGCAGACCTGTTAATTTGCATTTGCAGTTAATGCACTGGTGACTGCTGGGGGCTCTTCAAGCTGAAAAAGCCTTTGGTTCAACCCCAAAATGAATGTGCTTTGCATTCAGTGGAAACCATTTAAAAATAGAAACAAAGCCATGCTTATTTTTAAAGATAGTGGTAAGCGCGCCTGTGCACGCACGCACGCCTGCACCTACACACACATCTTTAGGTTACTAGTTAGCTAGTATAAAAATGGATAAAAATGCTTAAATTGGTCAAATGGAAATTTGGAGTCATTTGCCCTGACTATACACAGATATACTTTGGCATTGAGAGACACAAATGCTTTTAAAAGATGACCTTTCCCGTCTTGGAAAATCAGTCTCTTATTTGTGGCCGCAAGTCTGCGTGGCTGTGTCCTTCCCCAAGGAGGTTCTGATGCAGGAGTGAGAAGGGCAAATGTTTGCAACTACCAAGCATGGGGAGGTTTCAGCTAAGGCTGAGGATGGGGAGACCAGCTGTTGAGAGCAAGTAAGAGAGTATGGAAGAACACAGCGGCTGGACCCCATCACCTGGTCCACTACACTTGCACCTCCAATCCCATCACCTGAGAACAATAAGTCTTCAACTCCTGGCCTGTTAAGCCAAGGTGGAAGCTCTTACATCTGTTCACACAGGGGCAGATGGGAAAGAAGACGATGCATAACCACTGGAAGTAAAGACTGAACAACTGCAATCCACAGAGGGGCCCCTCCCACCAGCTGCCCTGCCCATAGGCCAGCATAGCGTGGAAGGACACTCTGGAGCCTTTGGGAACAACAGCAATGCAAGCATTTGAATAGCTTCCCAGACGGATTTCAGAGTCACCCAGGAAGGCCACTGATGTAGTTAAGAGCATGAACACTGGGGCTCCGCTGCCTGGGTTTGGGGTCCCTGCTCCACTGCTTACTGGCTGGGTGCCTTGGAAAAGACGCTTAATCTCTCTGTGCTACAGCTTCCCGTCCATAAAATGGAGAGAACAATACTACTTACCTCATTGTGGGGGAGGAGAGTGGTTAGGAAGATTCAATGAGTTAATATTTAAAAAGCGCTAAAAACAGCACCAGGTACATAGAAGGTACTGGTTATACAGAAAGATGGGTGGATGGGTGGGTGGATGGATGGATGGATGGGGAGAGAGACAGAGAGAAGACTTCAGCAGCCTCCAGCAAACCCAGTAATTCTTTCTGCTACCTGGATAGAAGCAGAAAATGGATGGGCTAGAGATTTCACTCTCTGGGTACTTTGAAGAGACCCAAAAAAGAAAGTTCATCAGGGTGATTCTTGGAGGACATGCATTATTCTGAAATAACCGGGAAGAGTTGACTTGTCTGTCAACCAGACCTCAGTTTGAATCTATATATTCAAGAGCTTGATAAACTGTAGTGTAGCCCCAGGTTCAGGGGCTGACATAGTCTTCAGATGACCAGGTAGCTTAGCTCCATTACACAAAAATTTAGAAACAGAAGAACCTCTTTTATTATATTAGCCTGCCCCCCACTGTAAAAAAAAGAACCTCCCATGATTCCTTCCCCCTTCACACCACCTCCCCACCCTCTAGCACACAGAAGACTCCAGTGATGGACTGAACTAAAACAGTACTGAGCTGTGGCTCACCAACCTGGGAACCACTGCTGTTCTAGTCCTGACCTATTCCTGCTGGAATCCATCCACAATGATCTCTGCCTGGCCAGAATCTTTTTGTTTCTAGACTACTGATTTTGGCAACCCTGCTTTCAGAATGATCTTCCCCTCGTTCTCTTGACTCAGCAAATGCTTCAAGTCCACTTTGTTGACCCAGCTTCTGAGCCCAGCTATTGGGCTTAAGAAATCTGTGTGTATTTATGTTAGATTTCATTCCTACCCTCCTGACTTGGGAGATTCAGGCTATTTGTAACTAAGCTCCTAGGATGATCTACTTCTCTACTCTCCACTCTGGTCCAGCCTGTTGCCTAATAAGGTCAAGGTTCCTCTCCTACTCCCGAGTCAGTTCATCAGCACCCTCTTACCTACTCCCCAACAGCTTCATCTCCTGTCCACAGACTTAGATGAACCCTCCCCACCCCAGGTAAGGGTTCTGGTCACCCAATTCCAACATGGGATGGTGTGCTCCCCACACCATCAATTCTCGGACACCAGCTGGGTGTTCTACCATTCAACTCAATTCTGACACTATCTACCCAGAGACAGCACCAGGTTCCACGGGTTAAGGGCTCAGTCCCACAAGACCGCCCTCTGTTGCAGACGACCGGCTAGGGTTAGACAGGTTGGAGGTTCCAAACTGGCTGCAGAAGCTCACAGAACACAGAGAAACATTTTACTTAAAAGGACATCACTCAGGAAGAGCCAGATGGAAGAGATGCCTCGGCCAAGGTATAGGGAAAGGGCGGGGAGCTGCCATGCCCTCTCCCAGTGCCCCACAGGCCAACATGTGCCACTTGCTTCACCAACCTGGAAGCTCTCTGAAGCCTGTCCTTTTGGGTTTTTATGGAGGCTTCATTACATTACGTATGCATGACTGATTAAATAATTTAAATCATCAGCCACTGGAGACAGATTCAACCACCAGTCCCTCTCCCCTCCCTGGAGGTGGTGGTGGGGGGTGAGACTGAAATAACGGCCCTAATCACGTGGTTGGTTCCCCTGGCAACCGGCTTCATCCTTAGGTGGGGGTCCAAAAGTCAGCTCATTAACATAATAAAAGACACCTTTATGGCTTTCAGCACTTAGGAAATTCCAAGGGTTTTAGGAGCTCTGTGCCAGCAGTGGGGAGGAAGACCAAATGTAGATTTCTTTTTATAAATCAAAATATCACACTAGGTGACTCCAAACATCCTCACTCTTCACTAGGCAGCCCAGTGCTTCTCTAGGAAAGCACAAAACCGTGCAGACTGGGACCACAATTAACGCATGCTTCCTGACCAGCTAGCTCTTGCGGCTCCCTGGCCATCCTTTCACTGGACCTCCCATTCTCCAAAGCAAGGCTGCTATTAAGTATTTCATCGCACACACGTTTTACTTTTCTGTTTCTCTAGAGATGAATACCTGGGTTTGCTCCAACTCCCTGCTACTGTAAGCAATGTTGTAAAGATCTTCACTGTATATGCCCCTAATTGGTCTGTGTGTGTTACCCCAAGGCATGGCTCAGGAATGAAGACCGTGGGGACACAGTGTGTTCTCATACTTAATTGTCCGGGGTAATTCGTTTTAGCTCCACTTACACCAAGTCCTCAATACTTGGTGATTAAATGACTATCAACATCAAGAAAGTCTCAGACTCTGCACTGTTGGAAGAGTCTTTCATTAGCTTTCCCTGCTTTCACAGGAAGCGCAGACCAGTATTTAAGGTAGGCCAAGAAGCTGGATCAAGGGGCTGGATTTAGGATTTACTGCACAGACAATTCCCTGTTTCAAGAGAACACAAATATAGAGAAGGCATTTTGAGAGATTTGAAGGGAGGTCACCAAGTAAACATAACAGATCAGCGAATATTCCTGTCCCGGTTTTCTTCTATTTTCTTACCTAGGGAGATGCGTTTTGTCCTCACGTTGAATATTTTTATTAAAAAGATGGCCTTGGGCTTCCTTGGTGGCGCAGTGGTTAAGAATCCACCTGCTAATGCAGGGACACGGGTTCGAGCCCTGGTCCGGGAAGACCCCACATGCCACGGAGCAGCTAAGCCCGTGCACCACAACTACTGAGCCTGCATTCTAGAGCCCGCGAGCCACAACTACTGAAGCCCACGCGCCTAGAGCCCGTGCTCTGCAACAAGAGAAGCCACCGCAATGAAGAGTAGCCCCCGCTCACTGCAACTAGGGAGAAGCCCACGCACAGCAACGAAGACCCAACGCAGCCAAAAAGAAATAAATAAAAGAAAGAAATTTATATAAAAAAAAAAAAGATGGCCTAACTTACCACCAGTCAAAAAGACTTGGAAAAATTATATGTAACATTAATTATGAAAACAATAATTTGTTTTCAATTTCAAAAATTTAAATTTATATTATAATATTTAATTTCCAATTTCAAACTATTCCTCCAAAAGATTCTGACATACCTCCTAACCCGACCCCCTTACCCCTCAATCTGGGACACAGAAAGTCAGTGCTATGAGTCAAAGAGGGTGAGGCTAAGTGAAAATTCATTGTTTAACGAGATTTAAGGACCGAAAATGTAAATTTAAGGTCTATAAGGAGAAATAATACTTTAAATATTGGATACTAGACTTAACGGTAACCGTTGTTTACTAAAATACAGACTTCCCAAAATGCATGGAATATTCATAATCACTCATTAAACTTCACAGAATATCCACAGTCACTGATTAAGAGAAAACCAAACATTTTGGCACAATAGTCTGAAATTGAGGCTGTAATCAGAGAGGAAAACCATCTTCTGCAAACTCTTTGCTTTGGGCCATGTGGGCTGGACAGACCACACAACCCTCCCAGGTATGAACTTTTTTTTTTTTTTTTTTTTGCTGTACGCAGGCCTCTCACTGTTGTGGCCTCTCCCGCTGCGGAGCACAGGCTCCGGACGCGCAGGCCCAGCGGCCATGGCTCACGGGCCCAGCCGCTCCGCGGCACACGGGATCCTCCCAGACCGGGGCACGAACCCGTATCCCCTGCATCGGCAGGCGGACTCTCAACCACTGCGCCACCAGGGAGGCCCTGAACTTTTAAATTTAGTATACGAAACAGTTATTGACCACCAATGACTTTGCATCACCAATGGTAAACTTTATAGATTCTGAAGCTGGATTGGCAAGCAGCTGGCACACGTCTGCACTCCCCCCTCGTATAACCTGCAGACAGTACTGATGGACGATGGCAAGCTCTCCTGCAGGGTGGGCAGGTGGCCTCACTGTTTTCCATGAGGAGCTCCAGACTGGTACTCCAACTGATTGCAGCTGGTGTGGAGGATGCAACATAACTTGTGGTGCAAGAATATGCAGTCACAAAACCCTCCTTTTGATCTGCACACATTCATAAGGATTATTATTATTATTATTTATTTTTTCTTTTTGCGGTACGCAGGCCTCTCACTGTTGTGGCCTCTCCCGTTGTGCAGCACAGGCTCCGGACGCGCAGGCTCACTGGCCGTGGCTCACGGGTCCAGCCGCTCCGCGGCATGTGGGATCTTCCCGGACCGGGGCACAAACCCGTGTCCCCTACATCAGCAGGCGGACTCTCAACCACTGCGCCACCAGGGAAGCCCATGAGGATTATTTTAAGTGACCTCCTCACTACGACTGATTTTAAAATTCCAAGGACTCTTCTTCCCTTTCTTCCTGATCTTCAAGGTCTTGTTACTAATTAATGTATCAATTTATCTCAACTACTCTTGTTTTTATCCAAGGTGGCTGGATTTTCACTCATTTTGACTGTCTACAGAGCTCCTGAAGTCAGGAGCCATTCTGGAGGGTTTCTACAACTCAGGGACATACGGTGCACACACCGCCAATTATAGGCCTAAAACGCAAGTTTTAAACTCTAGGAAAAGTTTTTATAGCACGTGCATAAATGGGCACGAAATGGCTAAAAACCAAACTGACAGGAAGTCAGGGGGATCATTTGATAGTGACAGATACTAAAATTAACTGGAGAGTAAAATATCTGAGTAAAAAGGGAAGGATTTTTTTAAAGTAGTCTTTAATCTGAAACTTCCCCTTTGCCCGAAGCGGAGAACACTTGTTTATATAAGTCTGCCTGTTAAAAAAGTACAGAGAATAAGCTGTCCAGGGCATCAGACAAAAGCTAGTGGAAGCAGGGGATTTTACAGAGCTGTATGGGAACTGCACGAACACCCTTAATACCTAGCATTTTTAGGGATCTGCCCAAAAGCCAATAGAAAGAAATAATGAGCGATTTTAGCACAGAGGATGAAGACTCTGGTCTTAAACTCTGAAAAGTATTAGCTGCAGAAATGGCTGCTGAGGATTCTTTGTAGTTGGTCTATCTACCCTGATAGACGGAAACCCAAGTCTTTTCATGATCGCCAAACAACAAATTTCTTGCACTACGAATAGAGAAAATTTCTCACCAGTTGGTGAGTTCCACACCTCAAAGGCAGGCTGGCTATTCTAGGAACAAAGTGCCTTTGATCACTTGATGGGCAGAGGGGGCTTGATCATATGGCCCATGCTTTTGTTTCCCAACCCAGCTCGGAAAGCATGGAAAATCTATTCTCAGAGAAATTAAACCACACCCTAGAATTCCTTGCAATTCATGGGTGGGGAAAAAAAGTCCTTAGGTGATTACTGCTTGAAAGGAACATTCTTGTGGCAAGAGAGGGCTGGGCTCCACACACCTGCTCAGCTTTAAAAAAAAACAAACAAAAAAAAGAGCAAATGTACAATCATTGGAGAGTAATTAATCCATGAAAGGATGCTTTGTGCCCTCATGGTGTTTGCCCACCTTGAAGCATTAATAATTATTAACTTCAGTTTCTTTAACTCAGGGTGACAATGTTCTATTGAGCAAGGCTGGCCACAGAATTATAATGGGGTGTCCAGTGAAAAATAAGGCCAAGATCTGTAGTTCCCTCTGGCCTTTTTTCCCCCTAATTCAATAATCCTTTATTGAATACCTACTATGTCCCAAGGTATCCTATGGGAAAGTCAAAGAAAAATGTATAAAACATGGTTCCTGTACTCCCAAGAGTTTACAAGCTTTCAGAGAGATATGAATATGAATCCAGTTTCGTTCAAGACACTGCGTTAACTGCCAAAACAGAGGCAAGAAAAGAGCGCTGGGGCAATCCGAAACCCGGTTATCAGAAAGATACTTCGATACAAGTATTTAATGATGCTACTTGTTCCTTTTTCAATATTTCTTCATGTGCAAAACATAAAGTTAGGTGCTTTTGGCCATCATGAAATAAACAGGGTATGGCCTCTGCCTACTACTGTTTATTGAATAAAAATTTCTTGAGCATCTACACGTGCCAGGCATCAAACAGGATATTTTGGAATTACAGATGGTTAAGCATGCTTTTCACCTTCAAGGAGCATCTGGATTTTTTTTTTTTAAATAAATGGTTATGTATATGCTATACTATGTGTGATCTTGTATCAGGTCAAAAGACCTTAAAGGAAGGACTATTTCTTCATTACTCCTGGACACCAAGCTGAGCTTACCTTGGCCTTACTGAATAGAACAAGGAATCTGGTGAGAATCCAGATGCTCTGGTAAACAGTCTCATCAAAAGCAATCAAAGCAGGAGTGAACCTTTCATGGTCATTTTGCACATCTGCTGATTTAATTCATACCAACTCAACCCTCAGGGGCCTTAAGGGGCAGAACCCCAGTCACTGGCTTTTTAGCACCTTGCACAAAGTGTAACAGAAAGTAGGCAATTAGTAGATATCTGATGAATAAAATAAAGAATCTCTCATCCCTAACCTTCACCATGGATGCCTGCTCAAAAATGGAGAGAATATTGTAAGTATTTCATATATATGAAAATCAGTGATTTTTTTAAAAAATTACAGAATAGGAAGATGGGAATCAATTTGATTTCTCCCTGCTTCAGCATCACTAGATGTCCCATGTCAGGTTCTACCCACAAACTCATGGGAAGAGGCCAGCTAGTAATTCCCCTCTGGCATGGAGCAGGATATAAACTTGTATTGTTGATACATGTGCTTTGTTCTGTTTGCCAAACTCTGTGTGTGTGTTGGGGGGGGCATGTGGAGGGCAATTTCTCTCCCTGAAGTATGCCCAGCGTTCAGCCTCCCCTGGACCGACTCGACCTCCAGCTGACTTATTTCAGTTTTGTCAAAAAGGCTAAACATAGAGAAGATTCTTGAAGCACATACAGTACTTTCTAATACAAACTGTCGTCTTCAGAATGCCGCCCAGAAAAACCTGTTGTGCATGAAGACTGTGGGATTTCTTAGTAAATTGTTGCCATCCCATTGTAATCCACTACAGTAGAAAGTGCTCCAAGAATAAGGCATTTGGAGGTTTCATCAGATTGGATATGGGGTCTGGAGACAATGACCCATCTCGCTCATCTGACTCCCATCCTCAAGGTCATGCTAAGAGATCATGTGATTGAGAGGCCACACAATGAAGTTGTTTTGGTTCCTCTGGCTAGCAACGTGGCCACTTCTGTGTGCAGAAAAGACCTCCATCTTTGACACCATCACCACCTGTCTGCTGAGAAGCCATGTGGGAGGGAGGGAGGGAGGGAGGGGAATTAGGAATGAACGGAAGTCCAGGACAGACTCAGTCTCTGCCCCCAGAATCCCTGCAGAGGAGGAGGAGAACTTAGTACTACTATTGGGTTAAAATTACAATAAGCATGAGTGATAACTGTAAAACAAAGTCATCCCTGGCTTTCTTGGGGAAAAGTTTCTTTTTTTTTTTTTTTTTGCGGTACGCGGGCCTCTCACTGTTGCGGCCTCTCCCGTTGCGGAGCACAGGCTCCGGACGCGCAGGCTCAGCGGCCATGGCTCACGGGCCCAGCCGCTCCACGGCACGTGGGATCTTCCCGGACCGGGGCACGAACCCGCGTCCCCTGCGTCGGCAGGCAGACTCTCAACCACTGCGCCACCAGGGAAGCCCCGTTTCTTTCTTTTGATTAGTCTCACCTGGGGCCAGACCATTTGGAAACTAAAACCCTATAAACCTGTCTTATTTCTCAGTCACCTGTTTTCCTCTAATTCCACCTCTGAGTTCAGGTCTACCAGCCTAATTTGGGGTTTCTTTGTGAAATGCCTGTTCTGCACTAATCAGATGATTTTCCCTCAACTGACCTTGTCACTCAAAAGCCATAAGTCATTTAAAACGCAGTTTGCACCCACAAGGAAATAAAAGGCAGAAATAAATTTGATTTTTTCGCATCTTAATTACTCCCCCAGGCACTGGCTGCTCTCATTAAACTGCCTTAAGTCTTGAACGTGACATTTAAACTAAGAAGTCCACACTTCCTTCCTGCAGGTTTTCATTTTCTAACCAGCAGTATTTGTTGACCCTCACCTTCCAACTCTGCTCTACATTGGAGCAGGGGTGACCCAGACTCAGTGGGGTCAGTCAGTCTGAGTAGGTGTGAGCTTGTACAGGTAGGAGGTTGCCTTGGCAGCAGCAGGTAAAGAAGGACCCAGGACCCTTACCTGCCCGGGAGGAGGGCTGGGCATATACTTAAACACCTCTAAATGGCTTCCAGGCACTAAATGAGTATTGAGAGCCTTCGTCCTACATGGCATTGCAGCAAGGGTTTCCTCAGGAACCCTAATGGGAGTTTACAGAGGATGATATCTCAAAACAGACAGATAAGCTACTGCCAACCATTCAAAACAAGACCACAGGAAAGCCAAGCCACTCTCAACATCTATTTTTTTTTCCCTCCAAGTGAGTCAGTTTTGTAAAACAGGACCGTAGGAAAGTCAGCAAATGATTCTTTGTTCTTCCATAATGGCCCAAGAAAGCAGGCGGATCTGCTTAAGTAAGCATTAGTAAAGATAACACCGCCTTGCATGCAGCAGCCCCCTTCCCTAGAGCTGTGAGTGCACAGTACACAGCGTGACAGCTGTTATCTTCGTTCACAGGTGAGCTTGATCCTTAGAAACAGGACCCACTGAACAGATGACCCATGTGAAGAAAGTAAGTTAACCTGGGATGTCACTCAAAGGCCTTCCAGCATTTTTCCATCTTGGAAAACTGACGTCAGCCTGCAATAGTCACCAATGTGGTGCTGGTACCGGTACTGGATCAACTGTGGGCTTCACTCTCATCAATACTCTGATGTGCCATCATGCGGCTAGGTTTGAAGGCTGTGGGTTCCTGACACCCTCCTCAAAGGAATTCAGTACGTGCAGTACCGAGTTCCAGAAATAGAAGTCAATTTATGGTCCTGAGCCTGCCCTCTTATCTCCTCATGGGAGAGATGTGATGATTCAAAAGAGAATGTTGGTAATGCTTGAAAAATCTTCCTCAAATGAATATATATATACTAGTTTGATTTATTTTAAATGGTACCAGATGCTCTTTTCTTTTTTCTGTGTTCCCTTACGCTAATTTTATTTCCTAGATTTTTCTCCCCAAAGTTCTGAAAATAAAAACTTTAAGAGGTGGCACCTAGAACCTCTGAGATTCCCACCTGGTTTAAGCTGTATATAATCCAGTGGTTTTGTCATAACAAACCGGCCCCCAAACTTGATCTCAATCAACCCAGATGCTAACGAACATTCTACCTGAGTCACATTGTTACAATGGGTGACCGGGGTTTCTCCAAACATTATGATTCTCACCCAAGAAAGTTTTAGTTCCTTCCCCAAGGCTCAGGTGGTGTTCCTGGGATCGGGCCAGGCCCATTCCTGCAGGGTGTGTGTGTCCCTGCCACTGTCGACAGCTTGGGGCGGCTTTTGCCTACATAACTCATCTGTGCATTGGATTCTGCTCATCTCACTTGAGCCTTTCAACAACAGGTGCTACAAATGTATGGTTATTATTAGCCCACTTTGGACAGTAACTTGGAGGCTCGTTCACAGTGAGTGGCTTGCGTAAGATCACTTAACCTGTAGGTGAGACAGGCACAGCATGAACTCGATTTTCTGACTCCAAAGCCAGCGCTTTCCACCAACCTTCCCAGGCCTGAGGCAGACAGATACAATGCCCACGTTTTACTCGCGTGCCCTGCCTGCTCCCTAAGCCGGCTGATGTGCCCTAGGTGTTTAGAAGCACAGGCTTTAGAAGCAGACTGCCAAGTATGGCCGTGTGACCTTGGCAGGTTACTCAGCTCTTCCTATCTCTGTTTCGTCATCTGTAGATGGTAATTCCTACTTCCTAGAGCTGTTCTGAGCATCAGATGAGTTAATATGTCTAAGTCTCTTAGCTCCCTGCCTGGCCCATAGTAAGTGCCATATAAATGGGAGCTCTTCTGAGCTGCCTCATTCATTTAGGGAGTGAAAACTGTAGCCCAAGAGTCTGCGGTCACCCGAGGATCTGGAGGATGGCTGTCTACTCCGCATAGCAGGTGCCCAACTCAATACCAGAACAAAGTAGTGGTCCCAGAAAAAGCCCATGCTAGGACGCATCACAGCCCGTGATGCTTTGATGTTCAAAGTCAAGTGTCACAGCCGCTTCCCCCTGCGGTCAGTTCCCCGCTTCTGACATCAACCTGGAGGCACTTGAGCTAAAACAAAACCAGCAGAGATGACCCGACTGAAGAAAAGTCTGTTCGGAAAGGCTGTCAGCTTTTGAAAAGCAGCAGGTTGTTCCTTTCTCTGATAGGAATCAGTTCTGCTCTAATAGAGAGCCATTTTCACCCCCCCAGAATTTGAATTCCATGCACAACTCAATACCTTAAAAAAGGCATTTATTTTTCTCGGGCCTTTGAGAGGGACTTTAAACTGGACTTTAAACTCGGGCCTTTGAGAGCAGTGAAGCAGTGGAGAAAGCTTTGAGTTTCAGCATGCTACCATGAAACTATATATATATTTTTTTCTTTAAAAACCCACATCTGAGGGTTCCAAACCATGTGCAGCACCTCCTACTATTCTGCTTTTGGCTCCAAAGCCTAATGGCCATCAGGGTCACAATTTAGGAGCCCTTGCTCCTTGGCCTCCCCATCTCTTTGCCTCTTGAGATTCTGTAGCATAGCCTCCTGGAGCCTTCTTTTCCATGTTTAAATAAACGGGGAATTTCAGGATTTGGGGGGAAAAGCCTGCTGAAGACACTTCAGAGGGATGGAGAGAAAAAAAGAGTACCAGATTATAAGAGGACGGGCACCAGGAGAGAGCGACAGCTTGGCAGTGCTTCTTGGAAAGATGCCTTCCGAATAGCCAATCCCAAGCAGGGCACTGCTTGTAGGTTTGTGTGCTGAGCACCAAGTCACAGAAATTTACACAAAGGCACAAGGGCCTTTGGGCCGACACTGGTGCCTGGAGTTAGGACTCTGAGCCTGGGCCTGATGGCTTCGGTACAGGTGGCAAAGACCAAGGTTTCTGGAAGAGGCCTCGGTCCTGCCAGATAAGCCCCGGAGTCGCGCGCACACACACAACTGTACTCACCGTGACTTCGGAGGCGGCGGGGGAGGCGAGAATGCCTCGATTCCACTTTTGTCCTTGGGGAACTCAAAGGCAAACGAGGCTGATTTGCTCATCCCGGTCCCGGCTTTGCTCTTCTGCCCAGAGGAGCCGTCTGTGGGGCAGGGGCGGTGCCAGGTGGAGGAATTGCATGGGTCCGTGGGGCCACTGTCCCCCTCTCTCCCCCAGCTTTGGCTCAGAAAGTCCTGCTCCACCTCCTCCTCTTCCTCTATCCGGCACTGGCGGCTCCAGGCACCGGTCTGGTACCGGGGCCGCCTCTGGTCCAAGGCTGACGTGGCAGTGGCGGGCGGAGGGCCCCTGGCAGAGTCGCTGGCAGGGACACCGTTGGCCCGGCAGGAGGAAGCAGGGTCAGCGGGGCCCCTGGATGGAGGCTGGGGCCCAGAGACACCTGAGTTGCCTTCGCTGAGGTTGGACTGGGGGGAGGCCGATGGGGACACCGGGGACCCTCCGGGGCTACTCTTGGACAGCTTGGGAGGGATGGCAGGCCTCCCCTTGGGCGTGCTCTCACCGGCACCATGATGGCGGCTCTCCCTAGAGCTGAGCCCCTGCCCAGCCGAAGGCTCTCCTTCGCCTGCCTCAGGGGCCTGGCTCAGGGGCCCGCGAGGCCACTGCACCCCCACCGAGGAGTCGGGGCTGCTCAGGTAGATTGTCCGGTGGTCTTCTTCTGGGTGGGCCGCCATGACTGTGATGGTGGCCGCCACCTGGGGGGCCACCTCTGGGCCTTCCCTGTCCTGGCTCCAGCCAGACGCTGTTTTCTGAGCCCAGGTGTTAGCCATCCTCACCTGGCCCTGGCCCTGGGCAGCTGCCGCCTGTTCTGCCTTGGCCTGTGGCCTGGAAGGCACTGGAATAGCCTTCTTCCTCTTGGTGCTCTCAGCATAGATGGGTTCAGGCTGTGCAGTCTCCCCGGGGTGGGCTGGGGCCTGGGGCTCCCCAGTCAGCCCCAGGCACCTGCTGGAGGCCACCCCGTGGCAGCCAGAGTCCTGCTGCTTCCCCGGCCCAGGTGCCTTCATAAGGGAGCAGGAATCGCTCTCGTGCTGGGGGACCAAGGGGCTGCTGGCGCGGCTACTGGCACTCCCGCAGGAGAGGCCATCCGAGGAGCTGGCGGCCTCTGAGGTGAGGGACTGTTTCTTGGGGCCCAGGCGGGGTGGGTTCTCTGTCGGGCCCTGGCTGCGGCACTCCCTGGGGAAGCTCAAAGCCCGCCTCTCCTCCTCGGTTGGCTTCGCGCACATCCCCTGCTCCCAGCAGGCCGGCGAGCAGTCCCTGCAGCCCTGTCTGCGCCCGGAGTCCTCGGCCTGTGAGGCGTCCTGATCACCTGGGCTCCCAGGGCAGCAGTCCAGGATGGAGCAGTATTCTCCCCCTTCGCTGTCCCCTGAGGGCGAGCACCTTTGGTCGCTGTCATCCTCCGAGGGCAGGGATTCCCGCAGGGGCTGTGCAGAGGGGTAGGGCCTGGGGCCCTTGTGGCAGCCAGAGGTCATCTCAGCAAAGGCAGCCAGTTTCTGGCGGAAGCTCTCCTGAGGGGAGGTCAGCTCTTGGTAGGGAATCGTGGGTTTATCTTCTCGTCCAAGCTTCTCATCGGGGAAGCTCACTGGGTGGAAGGCGACACTCCGTTCCCCCCGGGGCTCTAGGCTGTGCAGGCCGACCATGGCATAGGCAGGGGGGCAGCGAGGGTGCCCCCCGTCTGCCGGGGCCGAGGGCCCAGCAGGCTTCTGGACGCCTCGGAAGCTGCCCAGGTAAACTACTGGCACATCTTCCTGCTTCGGGAGGGGGAGCTTGCCGGGGGCTCGTCTCCAGATGACCTACACAGCCCCAAGGTTAAAAGACTTACGTTAGACCTTGTCAGAGAAAAAAGGAAGAGAGAGAAAGTGAGAGGGCAGGGCCATGACACTGTAAACTGTCTTCCAAGCCACCGTGAAGCAGGCGGCTAGCGCGCCTACCCTCTGACCTCCCCACAGCCTTCTCGTCATCGCTGGGGCCCCGTGGAGCCACGGGGCTTCCCGTACACTGCACTCCTCACCCCCGTCTGTAATTCTTTTGGCTTAGGTCTGTGAGGTAGAGGGGAAAAAACGTCAAAGAAGAACGTTTTGCCTTCTCCCTAGAAACTGCTGGACGAGATAAGTTCTCCCAAGGGCTTCGAAATAGAGTTTGGGGTTTTGTTTAATTTTTGCTTTGTGTTCATTAGTGTTTTGATAACAGTGTCACAGCACAAAGAAAACGAAGTCATAAAGCTTTTAAAAACACTTTGGAGGGCTTCCCTGGTGGCGCAGTGGTTAAGAGTCCGCCTGCCGGGCTTCCCTGGTGGCGCAGTGGTTGAGAGTCCGCCTGCCGATGCAGGGGACGTGGGTTCGTGCCCCGGTACGGGAAGATCCCACATGCCGCGGAGTGGCTGGGCCCCGTGAGCCATGGCCGCTGAGCCTGCGCGTCCGGAGCCTGTGCTCCGCAACAGGAGAGGCCACAACAGTGAGAGGCCGCGTACTGCAAAAAAAAAAAAAGAAAAAAAAAAAAGAGTCCGCCTGCCGATGCAGGGGACACGGGTTCGTGCCCCAGTCCGGGAGGATCCCGCGTGCCGTGGAGCGGGTAGGCCCGTGAGCCATGGCTGCTGAGACTGTGCGTCCGGAGTCTGTGCTCTACAACGGGAGAGGCCACAACAGTGAGAGGCCACGTACTGCAAAAAAAAAAAGAAAAAAAAAAAAAAACACTTCGGGTGGGTGGTGGGGTCAGAGAGCAGCAGGGTGAGGGCCGGTTTCCGAGCTGGGTCCCAGCTCCCTTACTTCGCTCTGAGCCGTGCTCTTTCTCCCAGTTACAGGCAGTGACCTCAGCCGAGGTTGCATAAGTGGCTGGACTAGTCGAGCTAGAGACAGTGATGTGGGGTGGTCATTCCCATCACTGAAATCACTGTCCCCTCCTCCTTCCCCTCTAGTCTCCCCTATCCCCACTTTTTTTTTTTTTTTTTCCCCTGGTACGCAGGCCTCTCACTGTTGTGGCCTCTCCTGTTGCAGAGCACAGGCTCCGGACGCGCAGGCCCAGCGGCCATGGCTCACGGGCCCAGCCGTTCCACGGCACATGGGATCCTCCCGGACTGGGGCACGAACCCGTGTCCCCTGCATCGGCAGGCGGACTCCCAACCAGTGCGCCACCAGGGAAGCCCAAAGAGAGGTTTTTTTTTTTTTTTTTTTTTTTTTTTTTTTTTTTTTTTTTTTTTTTTAGTCCCCACTTTTAAAGCAGCCTCAAGGCAGGGTCGGCCTCTGGCTCCTTTCCAAGGTGATTCAGAACAGAAAGAGTCCCTGGTTTTCATCTGTGAAGGTCAAAGGTATTGAGAAAGGCCTGGGGAATGGGTGTAACCAGCTTCTGCAAAATGGAGCGGCTTTGAAGGGGACAGGAAGCTGAATGCAGCCCCAGGAGATGGCTCACCTTAGTCAAGCCTCCCTTGATTTAAAACTGACCTCTGATTTCACACACGCTCACACACCCTTCCTGACCCACTCACTATGATATTTTAAGGAAAACTAGTTAAGTTTTTAGAATATGCCCCAGAAATGCAGATTCCCAGAAGACATGTCTAGAGGCAGCAGGTTCCATGTGCCCTTTAAATAATCACACCTTGGTCAGGGTCACCTGGGGGTGAGCAGAATGGTCTAACCTCTAAGGATGTAACTGTCTTTAGTAATCCTAGATCAAAGCTGGAAAAACCCAAGCTTCCAAATTGGAAATATGAACACTGTCTGGGAATTGGATGACATTACGGAATTACTGCTGACATTTTTCAGTGTGATAATGATATTTTGTATAAAGACTTTATTTTTTAAAGAGGTACTGACATGATGCAGTATGTGGGGTTTGCTTTAAAACCCCAGGTGGGGAAGGGAAGGTCGGGGCAGGGGTAGAGACGGAACAAGACTGGTCATGAGTTGATGATTGTTCAAGCTCATGCGGCAGGGTGGTGGATGCATGGGATTCGTTAAGCAATTCTTGCTACTTTTGTATATATTTAAAATGATCCATTAAATAAAAAAAATTTTTTAAACTTTTTAGAAAAAGCTTCATTCTGGTGTGCCCTGATACAGTCTTCAAATGAACTTGGGGGGACTGCATTGATGGTTCTCAGCCTAAAGGGACAGAGAGAAAGGAGGGCAGAGAGAAAAGGGGGCGGTAGTCGGGAAGGAGCAGTTTTGGGGCGAGCCAACAGGAAGCCACCCTGCAGGAGTCCTGCTGGGACAGCCCTCCTTGGCTTCCCGCCAGTCACCGGTGTTACAACAGGAGCAGCCTCGTAAAAATACCACAAAAATACCACGGGGCTGAGTCAGCCTCACCTGCGCAATGTCGGCACTCACGCCAGCCTCTGTCCACCCATCGGAGGCGTCGGAGCTCATCATGGTGGGCTTCACGGCAATGGTGGGCTTGGAGTAGGGCGAGCTGCTCAGGCCTTCATCTTCCGGACGGCCGCTCTCGGGCCTGGGGGGCAGGCGAGGCGGAGGGGGCAGGCTGCCGGCTCGGGGCTGGGGGCGGCCAGGTGCCGGCTGGTGGTCGGTGCGCAGGCAGAAGCAGTTTTTGCAGGACCCGGGCTTCCAGATGTGCTCCACAAAGTCGCTGCACGCAGACATTTTCGGGCTCTCAGGGTTCACTGGGATGGTCTGGTGCATCTTGAGCAGTGGGCGGGGTGCTGGTTCATCTTGCGCCTGGCTCCCTGGCGTGGGCTCAGGGGAGGCGGATGGGGCTCACAGGGCGGCTTCCTGGAAAGGCAGAACACTTGCCTCATCAGAGATCCCCCCTGCCAGAGGACGGGGGCATGATCAATTCGAGTCTGACGACGTGACTGGGGAGCAGAGTGGGGAGCAGGGGGGAAGGAGGAGAAAGAGGTAAAGAGGAATATTCTATTTATTCTGAGGCCCTCACCCATTTGTCACGAGGCTCTTAATCCCTTTCTAGTGGTGTGGCCTTAGAAAAGCCGTAAAAGCTAAACACAGCTCTGTTGCATGAGTAGAGAGTGTAAAAGATACTTCAGTCCCCTAAACTCCTGAGCTCTTGGAGGTTTGGGGGCAGTTAACGGGAAGAAACCACACAGGGCTGGCGATGAGAAGCTTGTGGCTGACCCATGCCTCCCCTGCTGCTAGGGGTCTCGAGCCTGGGACTCTGCCCCAGAGAAACAAGAACTACCAAGTAGGACAGCAGATAAAAATCGTGGCTTCTGGAAGATAAGCCACAATTTTTAACCAAGAACCATGTGTGTGTGGGGGGGGGCAGGCCTGGGCTCTGAAATCAGCACTGTAACCCATACTTGGGAGGATATGGAGACAGAAGTCGTGAGCGAGGGGGGAGGTGGGGTGCCGGTCTGCCCCCCAGGGACCTTTGTCGGGAGGTCTGGCATCTTGGGAATTCGCCCTCCCCGGCCCCCCTTTCTTAGTATGCCTCATTCGATCCAGGGCTCAGTGAGATCAATACAGCCAGAGCTGCAGGGCCAGGGGGAAACCGAAAGAGAGATTCATGGTCACAACAGCCCTGTGGTCTAGGGCTGGTTAGGCTACAACAGAAGGAAGAGATGATCACAGTTATTTTCCCTACGAGGTCCCTGAAGGGGAGGCAGTGAGCTTGCTGAAAGAGTTTGTTGCCTCTGACAGTAAAAACTGAAGGCTGAGAGTTTGCACCACAGAATTCACTCAGTAAATTCACCATCGAGGGGGAACTCGAAGGGTTGCAGATTTTAACCAGTTAACCTGAATAACATCCGTCAGGTAGCTGTCATCCCCATTTTACAGATGGGAAAAGAAAGGCAGCGACATCAACTAAGACTTGGCCACAGACACAGAGAGTTCGGGGGTTCTAGAAAAAGAAGCCAACTTTGCTGGCAGCTCCTCATTATCACCTCACTCATCACCTCACTCTTTATACTGAGTTGCTTGCCATTATCTGTTTGCTGCTTTGGCTCTTCTTTCCTCATTTAAATGAACTGACTTCCTCAGAAGGAGAGCGTTCAGGAGAAAATCGTCCTGAAGAATCCACAGTGAACACACTCTCATTAAACAGGGAGGGTTTGGCCCTGGGATCTGCTTTCCACTTTCCTCCCATGAGAGCTGGCTCTGAGGTTGATGCTCTCCATACCGTCAACAGGACTAACCAGGTGGAATGAGCCAGAAGCCCCAAAGATCATTCCAGAATCTCTGTGGGAAGAGCTCTCTTTCTGGTCTCCCACACTCACAGAGAGGGGTGCTTATTCAACAAGCGCTGAAGCTATATTGGCCTCTTTTCCCTCCAAAGTTAACCAGGAAGCCCACCGCATCATCTTTAAGCTAAATGAACTCTCTGAAATAAAAGACAAGTATTTGTCTTTTAGTTTGTGACCGTTGTTAGGATTCATGCATCAAGATGATTGCAAGTTAGGTTCTCCTCCTCCTGCTACACCCGAGTAGCAGGTTCATTCCCTGCCAAGTTCCCAGAAGAGGTCACTAAGCTTCAACAAGCAGAGGAGAACAAGGATTTTTCTTTCTCCTACGATCCCAGGCCACGGAGAGCTCTAGGCTCTGCTGCTAGATTGTGGGGAGAGGAAAAAGTGGAGGAGGTGCTCTGGTGTTCAGTAAGGCAAATCTCCATACCACTGCCCCGAGGTGAGGAGAAGGTCCTTTCCTGGGGTTCCTGGCCCCCCTCTTCTACTGCAGGCAGAGGCTCCCACACCCCAGGTGGGATGGAAGGAGAGAGCTTGGGAATCGGTTCTGTGTGCGCTCGGCTCCTTCCTGCAGCTCCTCACAGGGCTGGGCTATCTGAGGACTGGGGGGGGGGGGCATCCTACAGATTCGCAAAGCAGCCACTTGGGGTAGCCACGCCTCATCTCCTGCTCAACAGGCAAGTGACCCACACTTGTCATGGTTGCTTGGTGCCGGAGGTTCCCCTCCTGTGCCGCAGATGGCCCACTCCAGCCCTGGGACTTTTGGTAGGCTCTGGATTACCAACGTTCGGGAAGCTTCCAGAACCCCTCAGCAGTTCATGAGCACTCTCCTTGCTCCCATCCTCAGCTCTGAAATTCTCTGACGGTGAGTACAACTTCTACCACACAACTGCTCAGACACTGGAGAGGTTTTTCAGGAAAAAAGAATGAAGACGAGAACAGAATAAAGCCCTGAGCTCCTCTCCATCGCTGACTCACTACACATCCTGTTAAAACTGGTTTCTCAGTCACAGCAAACAGAATCTATCACTACATCAAGCCAGAAAGGATCCTCTCTGTCTAGAGAGGTTCTGTGCTTGGAATTATATCCAATTTGTTTTAAGTAAAAGATGGTGGAAAACTCAAGTGGCACTCACAAAGCAGGAGCCCTGCCTGCCTGCCGGTGCCAGCTCTCCACAGCCTGGGAATGGCACCTTTCCAGCCCACATTCCTTGCCTCCGAGGGGAGGTAGCCCCCAGAATTATGCAAATTCCTCCATTTCAGTGGGAGGCAGCGGTGTAAGATTAGAAAAAGATCTCAGCATTCTTTCTGATCCAAGTCATGATAAAATATCTTTGCCTCTGCAAACTTCTGCACCAGATTTGTGGCTAAAATGTGCAAGATCGAAGCTGTCAGACACACACCCACCCCCACTGGAAAAAGAATCCGAAGAATGGTGACCAGAACCATAAAATGAAATCTTTGGGCTCAAAATGCCCCTCATACTTGCATCGAAAGTTGCTCACACCTTACCCTGAAGTGACAGAATTCCAGAAAATATTCATCTAAAAAATTATCTATATTACAATTAAATGATTGCAACACCAGAAAGGAGAACTATTTATGAAAGTGTTTGTCTGGATTTCAACACTCCACTGACAGAGGTTGCCCCGGCAGAAAGGAGAAAGTGACAGCCTTACCTCCCCCCTCCCCCCGCACACACAGAGGGTAAGTCATGATATTCACTCAACTTTTAATTTTCTTTTTTCCTTCTCCAGTGCAATGTAATCTAATCTTAGCAGTAGGAATGTGGTTTCTGTGGGTTAGACCCATTAGTCTAAACCAGTAAGGAAGATACCCGCGTTCCACAAGACCCCATGATAGCGAAATAACCGCACAATTTCCCAGTGCTTCCTGTCAAATTTCCGGCTCAAAAGGGGAAGGGGTTGTTAAGGACAGTTCAGGCCAATGATCTATAGGGCCTTCCCAACCTGACTCTGGGCTGGACGCCTTGCAAAACTCCTCCCTCCTAGACCTTTGGGCTTTGCTATCGGCTCTGCAAAGCCATGTGCTTGCTGGCTGAGCTTCACCTGAGAGAAATATACAGAGTCAGCCCTGCCTCCATTCTCAGTGAAGAGGTTCTATTTTCTAAGTGTGTGTGAGTGTGTGTGAGTGTGTGTGTGTGTGTGTGCGTGTGTGTGGCTGGGGAAGCGGTAGCACAAGCAAAGGTTAACAACGTGCCCACAGTAGCCTTTCATAGGGCTCTGCCACGGCTGAAGAAGAAGGCATCGTCTCGTTCCCCTTGGAGACCCCCAGGCTGGCATCCAACTCGGGGCTGCCTAAGAGGCAACTACTAACTTGGGGCCCCAAAGCATCACCCCCGGGGGCCTGGTCCGAGGCGCGCGGGCGGTCTCTCCCTCTCTGCTACTTTGACAATCCTGCGGCCGCGGAAAGGCAGTCTCCACAATAGCAATCCCCAAAGCGCTCCGGTCTCCTGCCCCAAACCCAGCAGCCAGACCAGCGAGACCAGCAGAACAGTCGGTTCCCTTGCCGGAACTCGGAGGAAAGTTTCCCCGTTCGAAAGAGCGCGGTTCTCGAATGAATCGAAAACACCCCTCCGGCTCCCCGGTCCTCCGGGACCGGCGCCTCCACCTCGGGCGCAACCAGGGGCGCACGCGGTCCGGACGCCCCACCCTCCCCCAGCGGCCGCCTGTCACCCCGGGGGACGCCGACTGGGGTCGCCCGCTCGGTAACCGCCGCGCTCCCCCGGAGCTTCCCTCTGCGGCCACGTTTGCCAAACAAAAAGAGGCAGGCTTTGGAGAAGGCGCCGCGGGCTCACCTCGGGGCCGCGCTCCCCCGGCCTCGCCGCTGGTCTCTGAGCCGCCAGCCGCCCCGCCGGGCGCCTCGGAGCATTGTTTGGAGAGTGCGAGCGCGCGGTCCGTGCCCGGCCGCGGGCGGTGTCGTCTGCCTGGGCCCGGCGGCCGGGTGGCAGCTGCGAGCACAGCTCCGCCCCCTCCGCCTCCGGTGGCGCCGCCCGCCCAGCCTCAGCCTCACCTCCGGAGTCCCTGCCGCCGCCCCGCGCCCCCCGCCGGCGGGCGCGCTCCCTGGCCCCGGATTCCTCCCGGAGATCCACGCCCCGCCCCTCCCTCACGCTCCTGACGGAGGCTCCGCCCCCAGCCCGAGACTTGGAGGCGTCCGACCCCCGAGCGAGCGCCCTTTTCCACCCCTCTCCAAGGAGGGCCCACGGGGTTCTGCAGGGGCGAGTTTCGGTGTCTAAAGCCTTCCTTTTCCCATGATGTGCTCCTAGGTATGTAGTTGTCTTGCGTCCCTTCATCCTACCTGCTCTGCGAGACCCTGAGAGGACCAGAGAGGCGTGGAGGGTACAGCCCCAGAGCTGGAGGGGCGGGGTGGGGGGAAGGAAAGCGAGGGGTCCGGAGGGGAATGATGAGGTCAGGACCGAGACGCGTTCCGAAAGCTGCGTGGGCACCGAGATAGTCATGACTTTTGCAGGTAGGAGGAGGCTGACGCACGACCCAGCCGGACTGGGAGTCCTGACAGCGGGTTCTGGGTCCTGCTCAGTCCCTCGACTGAGGCCTCAGGCAAATGGCTTAACCCCCTTGAACTTTAGTTTTCTGAAAGAGGAATACAACAGTTGGAGTGGGAAGAGCTGGTCTTCCTCCACGCTGGGACAGTGAGGGGTTCCGCAGGCCAGTATTACACCTGTATTTACACCGTTTCCAGTAAGTGACTCATTCACTGAGATAGAATGAGTTCGAGATAGTCCTCGGGCTAAAAATCTTTTAACCGAGAGTATGACAGCCTACGACCCAGTCAGTCCCCTCCCTTTCTCCTGCTGCCTGCAACAGGCTTGCACCTTGACCTGGGTGTTTCCTCAAGGAGCCCGCACCAAGGTCATCACCTGACGCCGGCCTGGTTGGGGGGAATTCGCGAAGACCCCAGAAAAACACCTGTGGCCTTCTCTCTGCTCCTTCCTCCTCCCCAGAGAGGCAGTGTGTAGTAACTCCAGCGGGAGTCCTCCGCCAGGCAGCCCACGCTGCGCCTGTGAGCCTCCGCCCAGCTCAGAGCAGGAAGGCTGGTTCTCCTTGAGATTCCTGCGTTCTCTTAGTGATCCGGCGGTGACACAGCAGGAGTGGGGGGTGGGATGAGGGTGGGGAGAAGACATGTATTTGAGGTTTGGTTTCTGTGTGAGAAAAAGAGAAAGTTAGAAAGGATATGAAAAAAAAAACTTCCTGTGCTCCAGTGTCACTGATTTCTCCTGAGTATGAATAGAACTGGGGAGAAGGTTTAGAGGGAGGAAGGTAGGTTAAATACCTACCCTGTGCCAAACAACCCCATGAGAGGGACATCATCCCCATTTCACAGAGAAGAAGACCAGGGCGCACAGGGCCACATAATTTGCCAGGGCCCATCAGCTGAAAAGTCGTGGTCCTGGGGTTGGAACCAAGAGCTGTCTGACCCTTCTGATGGGCAGTGCCACTCTGCCCTCCGATAGGACTGGTTTTCCAGCTCTATTTATCTTTCTTCTCGAAGTGAAGGGAAACCAATTGAACAAACATGGAAGGAAAACTCTGTTTAGGCTCCATCATCATCCAATAAAACTGAAGGGTCAATCCCACTCATTTACAGAGAGACCAGGAGGGGAAGGTGTTGATAAGCAGGTAGGGACAAAGTGGATGTCGCTGGAGAAATACAAAAATGACATCAGGAGGTGCATGCAATTCAGTTACAATGGAAGAGGGCAAACCCGGGTGTTTGACAAGTTCCTAGTTCCCATGATTCAGGTGGAATATTTCCGTTCTTCCTCTGTAAAGCCTGGTGGGGACACCCACCCCGCAGAATGGAGCATACAGGAGGCACTCACGTTCCCACATTTTTCCTTCTCTTTACTTAATTTGTCTTTAATATATTAACAGGCTAAAGAACGTAATTATAAGAAGCAAAGGTTATAGTATAAGATGGGCGGTTCTGTGGCATGGTACAGCAACTGAATGGTTAATTCAGTCCTTCTGCAAAATAAACTGTGTTTTCAAGCGTTTTGCTGCGCTCACACAAAGTAAATGCATTATACTGTAGTTGCTGACATATAAAGTGCATCTTTTAATGCCAGCAACATGGCCTTAAAACTGGCTTCATCTTGCCTAATGAAAGGAATAAAAAAGTACTTCAGGGCTTCCCTGGTGGCGCAGTGGTTGAGAGTCCACCTGCCGATGCAGGGGACACGGGTTCGTGCCCCTATCCCGGAAGATCCCACATGCCGCGCAGCGGCTGGGCCCGCGAGCCATGGCCGCGGAGCCTGTGTGTCCGGAGCCTGTGCTCCGCAACGGGAGAGGCCACAGCAGTGAGAGGCCCGCGTACCGCAAAAAAAAAAAAAAAAAATACTTCAAAAGAGTTGCCTAGATCCACACAAAATGCCCATTATCTTCTGCAGTGCTCCACCAGTGAGTGTTAAGTATGTTATCTCCTCGGTGAAGCTGCAGTAAAGCTCATGCATTTTACTAAACAATTCTTGCTTGAACTTCCAAAGTTCACCCTGCAATGCAGTGCAGTTTGTGTATACACAGCATTCTGCGTCTTTCCACTTATCAGGTCATTTTCACGACATTCTTAACTGCAGGGCTTGGCTTCCCAGACACAGATCAGACCTCGAAGAAGAGTGATTCCCTTCAGGGTTTTAGTCCTAGAGCACCATTCTGTACAAGAGAGCAGTTAAATTGGGGGAAATTAAGACAAAGCCTGGGGCAGGTGGTGCTTTGAGGTAAATAGGGTAAAGTAATTTGGAATTAGAAAGGCAAAAAGGTAGGATTAAATTATACAGAGAAACTAATGCTAGCTGGGGTACTTGAGGAGTTAGCATGAAGATTGGACCAAAGTAATCCCAGCCTGTATCTCCCTAGCTGGAGAAGAGACCTCAAATGATAGAGAGGTGTTCAATTTTAGTCAACAAACATTTATCGAGTGCCTTCTCCTTATGAAGCACAGGATGAGGGAATATAGGGGGGAAAATAAAGATGAAAAAAAGACTGAATAAAAGCTCTATGAGAGGAAGAAAAGCTAGGAGCAGTGAGGATTCAAAGGAGGAGGAGACAAAAACACAAGTGGTTTCAGGGAGGAAGGGGCTTTGTAGGATGAGAAGGATTATAATTGGTGGACAGTGGGGACTTTCCAGACGGAGAGAGTGGTATCCTCAAAGGAACGGACGTGGGCGAGGCAGAAGACTTTTTGAGAGATTTCTTATCCAGTCTGGCTGGAGCATGATTATTGGAGACAAGCCTGGAAATGGCGTGGGACACTGGACAGGAAAGGCTTGCTTTCTAAGTGAGTCAACGGGAGAGGATTGACATTTCTGATCAGCTGAACGATGCTCTCCAAGTTAGTTTTTCATTTGCTCTATCTGGATCTTATATCTCAGGTGGATTAGGAATTGGGAGAAGAAATTGGAGACAAGGAGACTGGCTTAGAGTTTCTAATCCTGGTCCAGATGGGAGGTCAGGGCTTGATAAGGGACACAGCAGGGGGAATGGAAAGGATGGATGTTGGAGGGATGGCTTTGAAAGACATCAAGAGGGAGATATGGGAACTGGATGCTTCCTGGTCACTGTGAGCAGTAAAATCTTAACTATACTCCTGGCTTACAGGGTGGGGTGCTTCCTCTGTGTCAGGCCCTGTGCGCTACATGGTTTACATACTTTCTCTCACTTAAACTGCACAGGAACTCTGAGGTCAGTGCTGTTGCTGAGGGAGAGGAGGGCATCAAAGATAACCAACAGAACTTCTGCTTCAAGAGACTGGTAGAAAGATGATGTCATTAGTACAAATAAGGAAGTCAGAGGATTTCGTTTGTGGTCTCTGGAGTCTGAAGTGTATGGAGCCATCTGGTGAATGAAGTTCTCCTGCCAGAGTGGTGTCTGGAGCCAGAGGAAAAATGAAAGAGCTTGGAGGGGTAGGTGAGGAAGGAGCAGAGATGAGGCGAAGAGAGACATGGTGATCTAGAAGGCCATGAAACAGAGGCGCTCTCTTCCAGACCTTGTGTAATCCGGAGCAGTGTGAAGAGAGGTCTCTTGGAGAGGATGGAGGAAGCATTGTCAAGGGAATTCCAGGTTTCTGCTAATTGCATGAGGTGGGGTGTGTTCAAGACCAGCTTAAACTCTTAGTTCCTTTGCTTATATCAGCAGGTGTTTCCAGCAGACCCCATGGAAGTAGATCAAATGGGAGCACAGATGGGATGGGAAAGGCGGGCTTGATAGGGATGCAAGTCGGGAAAAGGCGGATTTAGCAAGGGGAGGAGGGTGATGGCAGGTGAGAGAGGATGAAACTCCTGGAAGCCGTGGGTGTGTGTCGGCCTGCCTTGGTGGCATCTGGAGTCCCAGAGCCATCATGGAGGGGATTGCCAGGGTAAGGAGAGAAGGAAAAAGGTCTTCTGAAAATTTGCTGTGAGGAGCCCTTCTGGGTTCCCTCTGTCCTGTGAGAAGATGGTATTCTCAGCCAGCCAGTGAAGGTTCTTAGGCATACACGGCCCCACTCCTCTTTCTTTTTCCTTCCAAGTGATAATCAGCTCTTTAAGTTGCCAACCCTCAATTCTCTCTTCCTTCTCAAAGGTGTGGAAACTTAATCTGATCAGTTAATCCTGGTCCTGTGGTTATGGCATCACATCCTTGTGACCCAGCTTTTTTTTTTTTAAACCATTCCCAACATCCCGTTCTTCCCTGTCTTTAGTCCCAGGCAGTGCTACCCAGGATAAGCCATGTTAAGTAATTTACAGTATTTTATCCCAAGCACTGAACAGATTCCCCCCTCCAAACTGAAAGCTATTATTTAAATAACTGCAGATGTCAGAATCTCAACCCACATGGGACTGAAAGCCGAGGGTTCAGGATTGTTATGACGTTTCTTTGTGCCCAAGTGCCATAGAACTCAGATGTCAGGTGTTGAAGAAGGAAAACACTTTTCTCCCCTTTTATAATATAATTACAGTGAGATGTGTATTCAGTGACAGATACCTTATTGCAAACCTCATTTTTTTCCAAAATGTTACTGTTATGGATTGACTTGTGTTCCCCTACCACCATCCCCCAAAAGATATACTGAAGTCTTAACCCCCAGTACCCCCAATAAGGTCAGATGTGACCTTATTTGGAAGTAGGGTCTTTACAGATGTAACCAAGTCTAAGGTCATTAGGGTGGGTCCTAACCCAATATGACTGGTGTCCTTATAAAAGGGGGAAATTTTGACCCAGAGACAGACACACAGAGGGAGGACAGTGTAAAGACGCAATGAGAGAAAGGCCATGTGGGTAAAGTGATGCATCTACTAGCCAAGGAAGGCCGAGGATTGCCAGTGCACACCAGGAGCTGAAAGACACAAGGATGGACTCTTCCCTGAAGCTGTCAAAGAGAGCTTGGCCCCTGCGACACCTTGATTTGGGACCTCTAGCCTCCAGCACTGTGAGACAATAAATTTCTGTTGTTTTGAGCCACCCAGTTTTTGGTATAGCCAGCCCTCTGTTTCTAAGGCTTTAGATCCACAGTTGGTTGACTCCAAGGATGTGAAACCCAAGGATACAGGAGGCTGACTGTATTCATTGAACTACGTCATTTTATATAAGGGACTTGAGCATCTGTGGATTTGGGTATGCGGGGCACTCCTGGAACCAATCCCCTGCGGATACCTAGGGACGACTATACTTTGTTAGAGCAGCCCTAGGAAACTAATATAGGTCCTAAAATAAAAATGTTCCAATGAGTGATATACACTACTGCTTCTAGACAGATGATCAATATTTTTCAAAAGTCAACTCAAGAGAACATGACCTCCAGAGGCATGTTAATTAATGCCCACCATGAATGTAATGCCAGACAGTTCACTGGAATAAGAAAGTCAGAGTGTCCCTTCATTCAACCTGCCCGAGGAAGAAAAAGGTCATTCTTTCATCTGTAGCTCTCTCTTTCTCCAGTTTTAAGGTCCATGGTTAGGGGAAAGTCCCAGTTCCTTAATTGAGTTTGTATTTGCATGGTTGAGAAACTCTTTACCTCCACACCCAGGCAGTGTGCATTAAGTATCTCAAAGCCCATCAAGGGATTGTTCTGGGTCCACAGACACATCCAGAGATGCCCTTAATGGACATTAGAAGTCATCTTGGCCTAATCCTTCACTGACAGATGGGGGCCCTGAGGCCCTAGATGACCAATGTGACTTGCCCAAGGTCTCATAGAACATTTCATAATACTTCTTCTGAGTTTTCAAGGTTGTTTGATTTTAATGTGAACTCAGCTGTGAGTTAAGGATGTGAAAATGAGAACTATTTGACGAATTAATTCATCACGCCCACTGCTTGGCTTTCTGACTGAGCTGGGGTCAGAGTTGAAAAGCAGCAGAACATTTTACATTGGGAAGGTCACAAAGGAAAAACAAACCCATTTGAAAGATGTGTTTACTTACCCTCAGGCAAACCTCCTGATGGCACAGCCACTTTGGAAGACAGTTTGACAGTTTCTTAAAAAGTTAACTGTAAACTTGTCATATGGCCCAGTAATTACACCCTCAGATATCTACCCAAGAGAAATGAAAATATGTCCACACAACAACTTGCATACCAATGTTCATACAACATTATTCATAATAGTTAAAGAGGGAAACAACCCAAATGTCCATCAACTGGTCAATGGATAAACAATATGTGATATATCCATATAACATAATACTGTTCAATAATAAAAAAAGAATAAAATAGTGATGCACGTGGCAACACAGATGGACCTCAGAAACATCATGCTAAGTACGAAGTGAAAGAAGCCAGACTCAAAAGACAACTTAATGTATGATTCCAGTTCTGTGAAATATCCAGGGGCTTCCTTGGTGGCACAGTGGTTAAGAATCCACCTGCCAATGCAGGGGACACGAGTTTGAGCCCTAGTCTGGGAAGATCCCACATGCCGTGGAGCAACTAAGCCCGTGTGCCGCAACTACTGAGCCTGCGCCGTAGAGCCTGCGAGCCACAACTACTGAGCCCACGTGTCACAGCTACTGAAGCCTGCACGCCTAGAGCCCATGCTCCTCAACAAGAGAAGCCACTGCAATGAGAAGCCCACGCACCGTAACGAGGAGTGGCCCCTGCCCGCCGCAACTAGAGAAAGCCCGTGTGCAGCAACAAAGACCCAATGCAGCCTAAAAGAAAAAAAGAAAAAGAAATATCCAAAAAAGGCAACTTTTCAGAGACAGAAAGTAGATCTGTTGTTGCCTAGGGCTGGAGGTGGGAAAGGGGTTGGGGAGTGAGGATGAACTGTAAATGGCCATGGGGAGATCTTATTGAGATGATGAAAATGTTCTAAAACCAGATTGTGATGATGATTGAACAACTTGACAAGTTTACTAAAAATTATTGAATAGCACGCTAAAAATTGTTGAACTTTATCGTATATAAATTATACCTCAGTAAAGTTGTGTATAAAAAGAGAAAGATGGAATAGTATTCAGCCTTAAAAAGGAAGGAAATTCTGACACATGCTACAACATGGATAAACCTCGAGGGCATTATGCCTAATGAAGTAAACCAAGAGGACAATTGCTGTTTGACTTCACCTAGGTACCTAGAGCAGTCAAAGTCATAGGGACCGAAAGGAGAAGGGTGGTTGCCAGGGCTTTTGGGAAGGGGGAGTGGGGAATTATTGTTTAATAGATACAGTTTCAGTTTGGGAAGATGAAGTTCTGGAGATGGATGGTGGTGATGGTTGTACAACAATGTGAATGTCCTTAATGCCATGGAATCGCACACTTAAAAAAAGTTAAAATGGTAAATTATATGTTACATATATTTTATCACAATTAGAGAGATCACCCATGTCTCTGTGAGAGGACTGCCTGTGTGTGAAAGATGAAGCAGGTCTGAGAAATCTCACGTATCTTTAGGTCAATGAGCCTTAGTCATTCAGAAGGCCATCAGGTTTAAACTCCTGTAGCAGATAGATGGATCCATAATTCTCTAACATCGCAGAAACTCCAGGCTGATTGCTGCCTGATAAAAATCAGGTCAGGGTTGAGAAAACATCACATGCTTTACTGTGGTTCAACAGTTGCTTCTCCCTTGTCTTTCCCAAGGCAGCTTCGGGTTTGGTTTTACTAGGTCAGTAGGCTTCCCGAGTGTCCTGACCTCTGTGTTGTTGTTGATTTTGACAGGAAGCCTTCTGTGTAACCTGACCTCTGAGACCTAGTTATCAGTTGCCAAAACCCAGCCATAAGGATGTCATCCCATGGACCATATCTTAGAGGTTTTCACTTACAAAGGTAAGCCAGTGTTCTAAATCAAGTTTTCCTGAGGATTTTTTCAATGGTAGAATAAAAGGTTTCTATTTATCTAAAAAGAGCATGTCATTTGCCATCTGTTGTAAAGTTGTCTAAACCTGTTGAAAAACTGTTTCCTTTGCTTAGTCACCCTTGAAGTGAGGTGGCCTTTTCTCTTTCCCTTCTTTTTTTTTTTTCCTTAGCTTTTCATAGAAAATATACCACAAAAGGATCTCAAGACAATTTTTGGACACAGAGCATTTTACCAATAAACAGCCTTGGCCCTTTGCAGGAGTAAAATCCCATTTTAATACAGCACAAGGGACGCTGGAGAGAGGTCTTATTTCTCTCTGCGGTGCACCACATGGTGAAACCAAAAAAAGACTTTAACTTGCTTTCTCCTTTCAGGTTTCTGAGTGCATGCACTCAGTCCAGAGACATACGTTGCTTGGTTTCTGCATGGGGTGGGGTGGGGTGACATGGGGGAGCAAATAAACCTCCCCTGTAGGAGGACCTGCAGGTACCCTGTAGCCTCCTTCGATTTCAGGTCCACGGTACATAATTGACACAGAGTATCTATCTATGCCAACCCCTGCACCTTCTACAAACACTGACTCTTATTAGTAAATTACCTCTTCCCAAGTCATAATGTCACGGAATTAACATTCTCATTTTGCATCTCTGTCAAGTAGTAGGGGGAGGACTTGCCTAGGCAGACCAGTTAATCATCAAGTATAGAAGATGGGGGGGGGGAAACAGGATTAATTTGGTCTTCCAAATCCTCTGTGTAAAACTCCCAGATACTGTCACATGCAGTGTCACCCGTGCTGCACTTTGTGGAGTCGGGATGACCCGCACACTCCTGCCTGGTGCTGGCATATAATGATGGTGGCCGAGAGGCTCCGGCAGGGACACTTGGTGGAGTATCCAGTGACCACAGAATGTAGCAGATTCAACAAGCTTTGCAGTGACCAGTGAATGGGGAAAGGGGGGCATCATAGCTAGAAGAGAGAGCAAAAGCTTGAGCTAATTTACTGGAAAGCCCCAGGCCTTGTTAAGGAATCTTTATGATAATAGCTCTTTTGACTGGCCGTTCTGTTTTTTCCCTTTTAGAAGTAGCAATGGTGGTTGGCTGGGAAAGATGTGGAGAGAGCCGGGTAGGAAGGGGGTCAAAAGACACGTGACAGGGCTGATTAACAAGTAGGCTTTGTGAGCATTGGCCAGGGGACACCTGCAGCTCTTCCAGACGTGCCTGCCCAGTAGGGGTGGTTTGAATGAGAAAACAGCTTCCCAAAAGATGTAACACAAGAGCATAAAAGGAAAAGAAAACTGTGCATTTGTGAGATGAGGGAATTGTAGAGTTTTATATCTGATTCTCCTTTAAATAAACCTTTTACTATCTAACACTCTCACCCGTAGGTCAGGGCTCACCAGATGACGAGAGAGAGGACTCATTACCAGGGCTCCAAGCTGGTGTTTTGCTCAAAAAGGAATTTGCTTTCAAACAGACATGTATTCACTAATCTCTTTTCTTAAAACAATAAATAAATAAAACAAACACAAAATCTCTTCCAACTCAGCTGACTAAGTCTGAGTGGGGATGACGGCAGCATTCACTGGCGTGTGATCCCACAGAGCAAGTGTCCAGAATGAAAATAAATGTGACTCTTCCTAGCAGGGCTTTGTTTGTAATTCAGTTAAAGAACAGGCGTTACAATGCTCTTGTATGACAGAGGAGATAATAAAGAGATCCACGTCTTTGGGGCTGAAATTCAGCTAAACCTGTGCTTGACAGATTGGAATCAGTAGCTGAAGAGAGCCAGAAGGGGACAGTCCTTGGTTTCCAAGGGGCTATACTTGGGGGAGGGAGGAGAAGCAAAAGAAAAAATCCTCATACCTTCCATGTTCAACCAGCTTAGCCCAGATGTATTCTAGGTGGTTGTTTCTCAAATTTATTGACATTTTCCATAGCTAATAGAGCCTTGATGAATATCAGTTGTGTGATCGTATTGTGAGATATTAATTCATCTTTCGGTCTGTCTATCTCTCTCTCTCTCCTTATTGAAATGCTAAGTCGCCAAATAAGGTCATCACTTTAATTTGGTTTTAGCAGGACTTGGAAGGAATTAAGTGAGGTGTCATCACTGTCACCTTTGGAAAAGCTTTTCTGACTGTGGAAGCTAAGTTGGATGTCCCTTCTTGGCATTTTCGCTGGCTTCAATTTCCTTGTCTCTAAAACATAATTGGTGATACCTTCCTCGGGAGGTTGTGGTTTTGTTTTTTTTTTTTTGCGGTATGTGGGCCTCACTGTTTTGGCCTCTCCAGTTGCGGAGCACAGGCTCTGGACGTGCAGGCCCAGTGGCCATGGCTCACGGGCCCAGCCGCTCCGCGGCATGTGGGATCTTCCCGGACCGGGGCACGAACCTGTCCCCTGCATTGGCAGGCAGACTCTCAACCACTGCGCCACCAGGGAAGTCCCGGGAGGTTGTTTTGAAAATTAGTAAGCTAAATTATGTAAAATGCCTAGTTCAGAACCTGGTGTCTTAGTCCATTCAGGCTGCTATAACTAAGTACCATAGATCAGTGACTTATAAGCAGAAAACATTTCTCACCGTTCTGGAATCTGGGAAGTTTGAGATCAAGACACTGGCAGATTCAGAGTCTGGTGATAGCTCACTTCCTGGGTCATAGAAGGCTGTCTTTTTGCACTCTCCTCACATGGTGGAAGGGGTGAGGGAGCTCTCTGGGGGCTCTTCTATAAAGGCACGAATCCCATTCATGAGGGCTCCACCTTCATGACCTAATCATCCCCAAAGACCCCCCATCTCCTGGTACTATCACCTTGGGGGTTGGGTTTCAATACATGAATTTGGGGGGGACCCAAACAATCAGTCTATAGCACCTGGCATGCACTCTCAATAATTGATGGGCATTGTTAGAGCATGCATCAGAAAGCTAAATCCATTCATTTACTCAATTGGCGAGCTTCTTTTTTTTTTAAAGTAGAGGGAAGGATTATTTATTTATTTATTTATTTATTTATGGCTGTGTTGGGTCTTCGTTTCTGTGCGAGGGCTTTCTCTAGTTGCAGAAAGTGGGGGCCACTCCTCATCGCGGTGCACGGGCCTCTCACTGTCGTGGCCTCTCTTGTTGCGGGGCACAGGCTCCAGATGCGCAGGCTCAGTAGTTGTGACTCACGGGCCTAGTTGTTCCGCGGCATGTGAGATCTTCCTGGACCAGGGCTTGAACCCGTGTCTCCTGCACTGGCAGGCAGATTCTCAACCACTGCGCCACCAGGGAAGCCCCGCTTTTTTTTTTTTTTTTTTTTTGACGACACACCTTGTACTAGGCGCTAAGCAAGCCCCTGATGATAACAGCAATGAGCCAAACAGATATGCTTTCTGACTTTCTGAATCGGACAGTATAATGGAGGGGAGAGGGGTAAGCAGTGACAGAGCCAAACAGGACCATGCACTTTTGATGACAAATTGTGACAGGTGCTCTGAACGGACGGTGCTTTGTAAGGTCACAGTGCAGGAGAACTCCATCATCTAGGGAGTCAAAGAAGTCTTCCTTTTGAATGGAACTTTGTTGCCGAGTTTGCAAGGATGAGGGTTGACATGGAGGGTGGGACATGAGACAGAAGCAGGATGTGAGAAAGTGTATCTGTTCTGTTGTGGTTTAATTTCATACTGTTGGAGGATCAGGAGGTTTATTGGTGTGAACTTAGAAGACTAAATTCCTCCAGTGCCTTTTCTGGCATGAGTTGCTGTCCTCTGGTATCACAGGGATGTGTATGAAGGGAACACAGACAATGCAAAGGAGATGGTTTAGGGGTCTGCGGGGAAGACACCTGGCTGACAAATAGGAAGGAGCCAGTAGGATTGTGGAGTTAACACAAGGAACACCGGGCTGAGAGGCAGGAGAGTTAGATCTTGTCCCCAGCTAGCAGTTGTAGTTTACAGATGAGAAAACTGGGCTTCAAGAAGATTGTGTATTTACCCAGGATATACACCTGATAGGTGGTAAAACTTAGACTAAAATCCAGGCCTTTTTATTCCAGGTCTCTTGACTATACCACAAATGGAAGGATTTGAGAGCATAATCGCTGAGGTCCCTTCCAGGTTTAAAGTTCAATAATATGAATGATCCCCATGGTGCTTCCTCAATAGTAAAGAGAAAAAAAAATGAAAAAGAAAGAAAAGGAGGAAAGGTAAGGTCAACAAGGATGGAAGGAAGGAAGGAAGGATGGAAGGAAGGGAGGAAAGAAAGAAAAAGAAAGAAAGAGAGAAAAGAAAGAGAAAAGAGATGAAGACCCAGAGACAGACAGACAAAGAAACAATAAAAAGAGAAAGGAAAAGAGAAAATAAAAAAATCTTGAATTTTATCTATGATTTTTCTACTTAGGAATATGTCCACTTTAATCATTTATAGAGCCGTTAAAATCCACATCAGAGCACCTGCCAACTGAGTATTCTGTCTCCAGCCCACCGTCAGGGCACTCACTAGGATAGATGTGAGACTTCCCTGCCATATTATCATAATGTTTATTCCAGCCAATGCTTGATTATCTGTGCCAAACACAGGGCAAGCCATGGAGACACGAACCCCTGAGAGAGTTCAACACGGTTCTGAGTCATTAGCTCCAATATCCTCGCAGCTCCAAAAGCGGCCAAGCTGGAGGTTTCTGCTGAGCTTCATTGCCTTAACCTCTTCCATGCTATTGTGTTGAGCCTGTAGGTTCAGAAATGAGACATAACGCCAGGCAAAGAAACAATTTACTTTACACCCAGGGCAGACAACAAGTTAAGTCACCTGGCCGAAATTAGGGTCTCGAATGTAGGCAGTGCCTTGTCCTTTTATTTTTTACACCAGACCTCCTTTGGGCTACGCTAGGTATAAGGCAAATTTGCTTCTCCTCAAAGCCTTTTGGGCATTTCCTTTTTCCCTAAGCCATGGCGACCAGACACTGTTCTTCATGCCAATGTCTGCTTCACTGCCCTCCCCGTCACACACACACAATTTTTCAGTTTACGCTTTTGTGAAAAATTTAAATGTGTTGCCAGTTAAACACAATATCAAAGGCCCCAAGTTGTTTATTTCTGTTTCTCTATTAGAAGAAAGGAATCATGATAAAAATTGTGCTTTCTGGTTCTAATGGAATTTAAATATGTTTTTAAACAAAATGTTGGTAAGAGACACCTATCTCCTCCTCACCAAAACCCCTCACTTTATAAAACAAGTGTTTAAAAAAGTTGGATCTATTTTTTTCTGTGGAATAGAAACTCAGGAGTGACATTGAAACTTGTTGTTAGTAATATATAGCAACAGCTCCCGGGCTCTCTGTGGTATAGAAAGAGCAAGCTAATGACTAAAATTGAGATATTCTGACGTGATATAATACATACAAAAATAAATTATCTCTAAAAACAGCATATTAATAGCACTCTCGTTTTTAACCAAAGTTACTGTAAAACAGAAGGATCTTCTCAACACTTATCCCAAATTCCATTATTTAAGTATTTCCAAGGGCTGGAGGAATATCTAGAAATGTACAGACCAGAAAGTACAAGAGAGTCAAGAGAGAAAATAAGGTCAGTTCTTCCTGACACACAAACTACTTCAAAGGAAACTGGACATCTTTTAAGGAGCAAGGGACTGTCTTTTAGGGTCTAGGCCATCAGAAGATGGTTCTGTTCAGAAATGTTATCTGTGTGTCATGGAATCCCCAGTCTAAGATTTAACTCAAGACTGGCTACACTGGGTCATGTCATTGGAGAGTAGCCTATGTTACTTTAGAAAAGATGGGGGTTTTTTTTGGCCACGCAGCATGTGGGACCTTAGTTCCCCAACCAGGGATTGAACCCACACCCGCTGCATTGGAAGCACAGAGTCTTAACCACTGGACCACCAGGGATGTCCCAAGATATTGTGTTTTAAGAAAAGACATGATTGCCCTTTGTGATGCTAACCCTCTGTTCAGGATACAGACACATCCCTAGTTCCTCTTAATGACCTATGATGTGTGTATAAACTGTGAGTTTGTAGTCACACTTTTGAATGTATATACATTTAGTCTGTATCTTTCAAGGTTATCAAGTTCAATAAGGTTTCCAACTACTTTGCAAAGTAATACTTTATTTTACTTTCTCCAAATGCTCTCATTTTCTATCTCCAAAAGGTGATCCTATGTCCCCTTTGGGCTCCAGGGAAGCTCTTCATATTCTTTCACTACTTCTGCAAGCTTTTTTTAAAAAATTAATTTATTTATTTAAAATTAAAATAAAATTATTTTAGTTTTGGCTGCGTTGGGTCTTCGTTGCTGCGCGCGGGCTTTCTCTAGTTGTGGCGAGCGGGGCTACTCTTCGTTGCGGTGCGCGGGCTTCTCATTGCGGTGGCTTCTCTTGTTGCAGAGCACAGGCTCTAGACGCGCAGGCTTCAGTAGTTGCAGCACATGGGCCCAGTAGTTGTGGCGCTCGGACTCTAGAGCACAGGCTCAGTAGTTGTGGCGCACGGGCTTAGTTACTCTGCGGCATGTGGGATCTTCCTGGGCCAGGGCTCTAACCCGTGTCCCCTGCATTGGCAGGCGGATTCTTAATCACTGCGCCACCAGGGAAGCCGCTGGCAGGTGGATTCTTAACCACTGTGCCAGCAGGGAAGTCCAACCTTTTTTTTTTAAATCTCTCTTGGTCTTGCCCTAAGTTTCAGTACACAAGTTCGTCCTAGACATGTCCCCTTAAATCTGTCATCATCGATCGAATGCGTCTACCCTACCAATGAGTTTTTCCTTCCATATTTTCTATTCTAATCAGTTCTAATTGTTCTACCCATACAGTTCTTTCACACCACCCTCCCCAGTCTAAATTCTGTTCATTCTCCAGAGTTCATCTTTAGGTCATTTCCCCCACTCCCCCCACCGTGTCCTTTACCCTCTTAATCCAATCCACTCCAAACTCCAAACTACTCGACCATTTCTACTGGTCCCCTCGATGCCACCTCCAAGCCTCCGTTCATTGTTCTTAACCATTTTAGAGTTTTCTCTCTTGCTCTTGCCTTGACAGGGAGAGACCAAAGGCCAGATATCCCAATTTAGACTTGTTCTGTAGGAGGGAGCTTTGCATCTAGCAAGAGCCATACACTGCATTTTAGAGTCTTTAATGGTTTTTCCCTGTCAATCTCTGTCAAGAAAATCTTTAGTCTGTCCTCTTGCTAAGCTTATTCCCCACCTGGATCACTTTTATTGCATCTGTACGCACAAGGACACACCTGTTATGACCGTGGAAGCTGGTTATCTCAATATGAAGCAGCAGGAAGGGGATTCAGTGGGTTATCGTGCTGATAGATGAAGACTCTGCAGTCTTTAGAGCATCTACAGACTTCATGGAGGTGTTTGACTGAAAATGTTATGGTATCTTTGGGTAAAAGAAGGGAAGTAAATTGTGCTGAATCTGAGCATATCTGGCTCCTGAAGCAGTCATTGCTCATTCTGAATTAACTCACTGGCCTTCTGGATTTTATATACTGTACAACCTCACAGGCTTGTCCTGCCACAGGCAGCATGATTGACCTTCAGGGTACTAATAAGGTCAGCATTTGCTGCCCTGGTCAAACCCACCACGTATACTTGGTTCTCATCACCACTTTTCCGAGCCAGGGACCTCATCTTTTCCTTATGCAGTTTCTATCGTCACAAGCTCAGGGTTAAGCCAACAACAAGGTGTTGTGTTATCAAAAAAAGTCAGTACAATCTTAGACTCATTGCAGCTTTGGGTGATAGCATCCTGGGCAGAGCTGACGTTCTAGCAGAGCCAAGAGTCTGGACACTGTTGATAAGAAACAGTTTAAAAGGCTGGAAGCTGTATCACCCAGAAAAGAGGATGAGAGTGAGCAACGGGACTCTCTTTTTATCTATACGGGTTGGGAGGTAATGTGGAAGTGGGACTTTGTTCATATGAAAGCTAGGACTAGTGAGGTTAAATTATAGGGAAGCTCCATAAGTTTAAAAATGGAAGGGATTGCATTGTAACTGGTGAGCATGCTCCTAACACTAGTCAGATGTAAGGACTTGTGTTCAATGGTTAATCAAGATATGGAAGAGATGCCTGCATGACATGAAACTAAAGAGATGCAAATCAGCTCTAACTCCAGCCTTCTTTGAACCTGTGATGGTTTCCAATTCATTTATGTCTTTCAAGAGATGTAGCACCTGAAACAAGTAAGACTCCAGATTTCGTATGGATGAAAAAATTTTATGCAAGGGCAGGATTGGGAGGGGGGAATGGGCAGGGGGAAGGTTTGTCCAATATTAATCTTGATGGTTTTGTTCTAGTAGGTCTATCTTGAAAACAGCAGTGGTCACTCACAAGGCAATACTAATTTTGTTCCCTCCTTCACAACCAGTACACAGCTCAATACAGTCACCCCTTACTATTTATGGGGGATTGGTTCCAGGACCCCCACGGATACCAAAATCCACAGATGCTCAAGTCTCTTATATAAAACCCAGTAGTACCATCAGCCCTCTGTATCTGCGGGTTCCGCATCTGTGAATTCAACCAGTCTTGGATTGAATGTCGACTATAAGTACACCAGGATTTCAGGCATTCTAAAACCTCTAAAAGTTTGAAAAATAATGTTTGGTTGCTTTTTCATGTCAATTTACAATGACTAGGAGTACCAAATAATTAGGCTTTGGGGGAATTATTCTTTGGAGAAAAAGTACCTTTTACTGAGTTGCTTTCATACATATATCACATTCAATCTCTAAAATAATTCTACAAGGTAAGCATTTTTATTCCAATTTTACAGTGGATGGAGTTGGGGAGGGCAAGCAACTTATTCAAGTTCACATGACCATAATGCTGCTGAGCTAGTCTTTGAATCTGGGCTTGTGTGATGCCACAGTCCTTTCACAGAATCCCATGGCTCTAATCATATATCCTGCATATTTTTGAAAGATGGAAGGCAATGTTTAGAGAAGCCTGTTACTTCTGAAAGACATGACTTGGCTTTACAAGGATGGAGGAGTATTTGCTTAGCGGGTGGGAACTCCAGCTTTGGCAATGCCCTAGCATGGGTCTGAATATCAGCTCTTCCCTCTAAATTGCTGAGTGCCCTTCAGCAAGTTCAATAACTTGTGTAGGTCTCTATCCTTATCTGAAAAATGGGCATGCTAACAGTATCTTCCTCATAGGGCTGTTTTTAATAGTAAATGAAATAATATATGGAAAGCACCTAACACAGTGTGGACATGGTAAGTTTTAGCCATTGTGAGGAGTATACGGTTGACCCTTGAATGATACAGGTTGGAACGACACTGGTCTACTTACATGTGAACTTTTTTCAATAAATATATTGGAAAAATTTTTGGAGATTTGCAACAACTTGAAAAAACTTGGAGATGAACCGTGTAGCCTAGAAATATCAGTAAATACAGTACAGTATTGTAATGTATTTTCTCTTCCTTATGAGGGATTTTCTTAACATTTCAAGATATAGTAGTTCTGTCACCCCCTCAAAGTTCCCTCGTGCCCCTTTGTGGTCAGCCCCATCCTGCCATTCCTGGCCCCTGGCAATCACTGACCTAATTTCTGTCCTTATAGTGTTGCCTTTTCCAGAAAACCATACTGGTGGAGTCATATAGTATGTCGCATTTTGAGCCTGGCTTCTTTCACGTAGCATAATGCTTTTGATACTCATCCATGTTGTTCCATGTAGTAGTATGTTTTTTTTTGATGCTGAATAGTATTCCATTATATGGATATACCCCATTTGTTTACCCACTCATCAATTGACGGACATTTAGTTTCTTTCTGGGTTTTGGTGATTTTGAACAAACATTCATTTTGAAAGGGTTTGTTTTTTTTTTTTGAAAGTTGTCAACCTTGTTTTTTAGCAACTTACCATAACTTACTTATGTAGCAATTAGCAATTAGTACTTTTAGTTTGATTTGATATTAAGGAATTATCTTTTGCCTTTTCAACTGAAGTATTCGTTCTGAAATATGATGATAACTAGGGCAGGCTGGTCATGGGAACTTAGCACAGATGCTCCAATAGGTAGCCTTCTTCCTGTACGTGTCATTCCAGGCCTGCGACTTTCCTCGTGGAGAATAGAACGCCACTTCTTCTCTGTATCTGAACAGGCAAATAGTCTGCTCGAGGAGGGGACTCAGAAGGTAGTGGTTGTAGCTGCCTGAGATCCAGTAGTCGCCCTTTGCAATAAGGCTGTGATGTAAATAATCATATGTGAATGGGTTTTCAGCTTTACTCATGGGAAATTGGGAGCCGAACTTTAGTTCTTCAAACTGTTCCATTTTGAAAGTTACCTATCTGAGCAGTAAGAAGCAAAGGGCATATAAAGACATCAAAGTTCTGAGATAGGTGAGTGCTGATTTATTACTTCGTGTATTCACTGAAACTGGAATTTGTCTTGTAGATTCACTTGCCTCTGGCATCACAGTGCTGCAGCATGCTGCAGTATCACATTGCAAAGCTGTGGCTGTTGACTTCTCTCTCTCTCTCTCTCTCTCTCTCTCTCTCTAACACCTTTCTTTTCCCAGAAAAAGTGGGGGGGGGAGGAGAAGATGAAGGAAGGAAAAGGGGGGGTAAGGAGTGGAGAAGAAGGAAATAGAAACCCTGGGTAATTATATAGCACCTTTGATGTTAGAATCTCAAAAGTTGTTTTCAAAATCAACTCACTTAACACTACTTGACTGTCAGGATGGGGGAAACCAGGCAGGAACTGGAATGGGTTTTTGTAGAGAAACACAGTGCACTGGTGAATTTTATGTGTCGATTGGCTGGGCCATGGGGCACCCAGATATTTGGTCCAACCTTATTCTGGATGTTTCTGTGAAAGTGTTTTTTGGTGGAGATGAACATTTAAATTGGTGAATTTGAGTAAAGCAGATTATTTCCATAATGGGAGTGGGCCTCATCTAGTCAGTTGAAGGCCTGCATAGAACAAAAACTTGAGCTCTGGAACAAGAGGGAATTCTGCCAGCCCACTGCCTTCGGACTTGAATTGCAATTCTTCGTTGGGTCTCTGGCCTGCCAGCCTATCCTGCAGATTTTGGACTTATCAAGTGTCCGCAATTACATGAACCAATTTCTTAAAATTTTTAAATAGTTATAGATAGATATAGATATAAATAGATACACACACATATCCCCTTGGTTCTGTTTCTCCAGAGAACCTTGACTAATTCACACAGCAAGTCAGTGGCAGAAGGAGAACAGCCATCTGGGTGGAGACAGGAGAGTCCAGTGGTTAATGGTAAAGGCCCTGGAGCCAATGAACTGCCTTCAAATTAAGGTTCTGCCAGTCATCAGCTGTTTGCTCAGTCTCCATATCTGGGGAGCAATTCTACCTACCTTATGAAAATGTGAAGGCGTAAGGGCCCTGGAAACCCAGCTGCAGTCACCGTTATAATTAATATCTGAGTCTTAGTGGCACCTGTTTTCTAGGTCTGCTTCCACACTACAATGGCAGAATTGAGTAAGACCTGCAAAGCTGAAAATATTCACTCTCTGGCCCATGCTTGAAAAAGTTTGCTGACCTCTGAACTATGATATGGGAAAATCTGACAGTAATACTTCACAAGTAATTTGACTAGATAATGTTCTTTTTAATCAGAAACCACGTTCTTGCAAATCTGTCTTGAAGTTGGTCTCTTTGTATTAAACTTTAAAAAATTTTAGAGGCATCAAACAATCTTGCTAAGTCTCTGTGACGCAGTTTATCATGTTTGAGCAGAAATTAGTCATCCTTATGTTTTCTTGAGTAGGCTCCTTCTGAATCTATTAAAATTGCCAATATCATGTGTAACAGCCTTCTCAAAGATCTTGTTTTTGATTAGTTTGGGAATTAGGAATTTGGCCTAACCACCTTTGAGAAAAGGACAGAAATAATTACTTTAAAACTTGGAACATTTTCTGGGTTTGGGAGTGACAAGGTAGGGGATTTTGTTGGGATTATCTCATTTGAATTAGTGCCAGTCGAGGCATGCCAAGAACATTTCTCTTAAGAGCAAAAGGAAACATGTCTAGGGTGGCTGATATTTACTAAACGATGTATATGCTGTAGGCATAGATATGCATCCACACATATGTCGCAAATACACACACTCACATGTATGCATTTCAGGCACACCAGTCTTCTTCCTGCTGAGATTTATTTTGTTATAATTTTTCTATTGCTTCCAAGAGACAGAGACAGCCCTGTCTTCATTCTGTGACTCTTACAGTCCTAGACTGACTACATTGGTGACCACAGTGGTGATTTCAGAATAGGTTGCATTCAGCCTTGCAAGTCCTCCTCAGCAACAATTTCCCATCACCCCTTTATCACCATTCTCACTTGCCTTTAAGTTTGTTTGCTGGGCAAATGTCCAAGCAGTGACTGGGAGGATGACTCACCGCGGGGAATGACATCATAAGGAAGACTCAGGGGGTGCTCATCCACCCAAGGCGGGTACCTGCACAAGCTGTGATGGGAACAGGGTGACAGGCGGGGATGGGGAAGCCTATTTATCCTGACACAAGGGATACTTCCTGGCAGATGCGTTATCTGATTAGAATCTTAAAGGGTGAGTAATGACTATTGCCAAGAAAGTAAAGAGGAACAGAAGGGACGAGTTTGAGTCGAAGGGTACAGATGGTCAGAAGTCCCTAACAGTTACTCACTGGTCATCGGTTCTGCATCGCTTCCCCCTGTTTAAGTTCCTGCCTCCCCCTACTGCCCACTGCCACCCTGGATGTTTCCAGGGGAAGATGAATCAAGTCAACCCGGACATTGAGGAAGTGCCTTCTGACCTCTGGTCTCTGTGAAACTCTAACTTCTCTCTGCTTCTTCCTCTGTAACAGCATCTCGCGGTAGGAAGCACCACCGTCAGCTCATCCCTGCAGGGCTCGCCCTGGGTGGGGCGGGGTGTAGCCCTCCACAGAACACTCTTTATCTGGATTAGATGAGAGGCTTGATCCGGCAGTGGTGCTGTTTAACCAAAGAACTGCCTTCAGGACTTCCTTAGCTAGTGAAACTATTGTTGACAAACCAACACTGCATGCAGACTCACACCCACAGTTTATTCAAGCCAGGTAATACGCGAAGTGCATGGTGTAAGTAACACTTTCTTTCTCGTCAGAAGTCGTGGGCTCAGATGTCAGTCTGGTGGTTTCATAAACATCTTCCATTAAGATTCATTGTCAGCCAGGTGTCTGCAGGATCTGATTTAAAACGTGCGATAAAACACAGTGGGGCATGTGTAGTTTACGTGTACATGTAATTTACATGGATAATTTACATGCTTAATTCTTTCCTGAATTTTTTCCTCTACTGTTCACACACTTAGACATATCTCTTTCTTGAATTAGATAGTAAGTAAGAATTTTAATAGAGCACTCCCTGGATAAAATTTTAGAAAGTCTGCTGCTAACTTTGATGGTTGGGAGGTGGAACTGGTTATGTCAGTGTTGATATTTGCTGGTGGTCCTCATCTCGCCTACATAATCCGGTTTTGTGTAGGGATGTGAGCACTGCCTTACACAGTAATATGACACGATCCTTGATATTCAGCGCAATTTTAGAGCAAAAGCATGACACTAAGACCCTTCTGACAGGCTTCCACTTTGCCCTGTTCAGCATTACAATGGGGCCATTCTTTTTCCAAGATAGTCATTGAGACCAGCACTATCAGATTATGGCTTGATAGCTATTTATCACTTTGGTTTGATGTAAAAAGCAGGCATCCCTAATCACTCACAACTTTAAAAGGCCACAATGTTATCAGAGAAGAAAGTTTTAAAGAAATATTTTAAACATTATTTCACAAACTTTCTAAACCCTTAAAGAAATCTGGCTTTCCATGCAAATATTTAAATAATACATGAAGCTGTTAAATTTGATCACTTTTTAAATTCCCTTCTGTTTTATGTATGTAATGTGGAGAGGGCCAGGAAACAGAAGGAAGTTCACTGCTCCTTCTAGGATTTAATCACAAATACCTTGTTTTTTACTTCTGGGGAATACTGTAAAGGGAAGTTGGGATATGATAAGAAAGGCTTGGTTGATTCGATTATATCTGATGCATTTGTCAATTGATTGAAATGATCAGATTTCAGAAGTACCTAGGACAGAGGAAGCAATCTCCTGAAAGTGATAGCCCAGTGCTGGGTGACGGAGGGGATTGCACAGAGAGGACTTCTCCTTCCCCCATCTGAGTAACAGATGTTCTGTGTTCCCATCACAAGTGTCTTTTGCACAGCCCTAGTCTGATATTCATATCATGAGGTTTCGCGATCTGCCCGTTCCATTCATCTGTTTCTTCTAGACTGTGAGCTCCTTGATACCAAGCATGTGTTCTTTATGCTGTTTTCCTAAATCCTGGGCAGAGTAGATGCTCAGTGAGCATTTTGGAAGGAAGGAAGGAAGATAGAAAGGAAGAGAGGAAATGAGGGATAGAGGAAGGAAGGGAGAGAGGAAGGAAGAGGCAAAAGTTTACATATAATGTTTACAAAGATACTCAGCAAAGTAGAACATGTACTTAGTTTGATGAGTCATTTGATTAATAACGAAGTACGATTTATTTAAGATTCAAATACAAGTTATAATTTAACGGGTACTCTGGGCCTGACGTAATGAAAAATAAGTGCAATACATTTTAAAAGGCTTTCAAGTCTTAAGTATAAACTAAACAGATGAGATTTTTCAACCTTAAGAATTACCTGGGATATTAGCTTTGGAAAGTGTAAAAGGCAAAAAGAGGGAAATTGCTGAAATGAAGTCAGGGGGATTATTTGCATAAATATGTACAGTCACTATAAACTTCCAAAGGAATTTAAAATCACAATATAAACTTCCAAAAGAATAAAAAGGAATTGCTAAAAGAAAGCAGCTTTACTTATTGTCTTTATGTATTAAACCAAAGTATTTTAGTAAGTCTTACTGTTAAGTGGTTGATTTAATTCTTTGTAAATAAAGTTATTTTTTTAAAACCTGGATAATGTAAATATGTTGGTTAATCATTGGAGAACTCCCAGTCTTCTTCTTTGTTCCACTTCTTAAACAACCAGAAGATTGTAAATCCTTGAAGTTTCCTTGGAGTTATCTTAGGTAAAGTCCAAAGTTTAAGGTAGTGTTCCATAAAGCATAAATCTCACCACCAAAGTCCCTAAATCTCACCACCAAAGTCCCCTAAAGCAGAGAAGGATCAAAGGACACTCAGCATTCTAGGTTAGTCCTTACTTAGCCTGCCTTCAACCTGTTTCTTTAAAGATTCATCATACTTGGCATTTCACCCATGACCTATCCAGCTTTTCTTTAAAATATACTTTTTTTTATCTTAGAATAGTTTTACTTATTTATTTATTTATTTTAAAATATTTATTTATTTATTTATTTGGCTGCATCAGGTCTTAGTTGCAGTGCATGGGCTTCTCTCTAGTTGTGGTGTGCTGGCTCCAGAGCACATGGGCTTAGTTGCCCTGTGGCATGTGGGATCTCAGTTCCCTGACCAGGGATTGAACCCGCGTCTCCTGTGTTGGAAGGTGGATTCTTAACCACTGGACCACCAGGGAAGTCCCCTAGAACAGTTTTATATTCATAGAAAAATCACAACAATAGTACAGAGAGTTCCCATACACTCTGTACCCAGTTTCCCCTATTATTAGCATCTTACATTAGTAAGTTACATTTGTTACAATTAATGAACCAGTATTGACACATTCTTATTAACTAAAGCCATAGTTTACTCGGATTTCCTTAGTTTTAGCCTCATATTCTTTTTCTGTTCCAGGATCCTGTCCTGGGTACCACCTTTCCTTTTGCTGTCACATTTTCTTGGGTTCCCCTTGGCTGTAACAGTTATTCAGACTTGCCTTGTCTTTGACGAACTTGACAGTTTTGAGGACTAGTGGTTAGGTATTTTGTAGAATGTCTCACAGTTGGGATGTTTTTCTCATGATTAGATTACAGGTTTTTGGAAGGAAGACCCCAGATGAAGGGCACCTCTCAATACATCAAATCAAGAGAACATACTACCAATGTGACCTATCACTGTTGATGTTGACCTTGAGCTCCTGGCGGAGATAGTAGTATCCGTCAGTTTTCTCCATTGCAGAGTTAACTCTTTTTCTCCTGCTTCCAAACTGTCCTCTTTGGAAGGAAGTCCCTAGGCACAACCCACACTTAAGAAGTGGACAGTTATCTTCCACCTCTTGGAGGGCAGAGTACAGAAATTATTTGGAATTTTTCTGCACAGCCAATTTGTCTCTTCTCCGTTTATTTATTTATTCAATCATTTATTTATATACACATTATGGGTATTTATTTTTACTTTTGGTTGTAATCCAATTCTACTTTATTTTCTTGCGCAGATTGTTCCAATTTTGGCTATTAGGAGCTCTTTTAGTTGGCTTCTGTGTCCCTTTGACATATGTCTATCATTATGGGGTTTTCTTTTTATCACTTTTTAAAAAAACCTTCCGGCACAATAAGATACTCCAGACTCATCTTTGGTGTTTCCTGCCCCAGCCCTAGAATCAACCATGTCTCCAAGGAGTCCTAGTTCCTTTTACTGGAGGATGCTATAAGAAACCAAGGTTTGAGGTCTAGGTATTCTTGGTGTCCTTGCTTCTAGGTCCTCTCAGCTGACAGAGAAAGGAAATTCATGTGTGTATATTAACTTGTATTTATATGCGTGTCTATAAATATTTGTATATGTAACCAAATATTTGTATATGTAGCCATACAGACATATCTATACCTCTATTCAGCTAAACATACAGTGTTTCCAATGTGAATCCATTAACACATGGATCATTCTAGCCTTCTCCCTTTGCTTATCTGTAATCTCTCATGCCAACAATGAGAAATCTGACTCCACTGTGGTCATTCATTTACTTAATTGTCAATTTCCAGCATGCAGGTATAGTAAATCTGAATTGTTCATCTGTACCCCTGTGGGAAACGACTTTATCAACTCAAGCACAAAGCTTGCTTTCAGTTTCTTTTGCCTTTGGTCTTACAGACTCCACTTACTTCCAAAGTTACTAGGGTCAACACCAATTTTCCCCAAGCCTGAAACCCCTTCATGGGTTGTTTTCCACATTTACAATTATAGTTAACTTGTTTCCTAACATTCTGCATTCCATCTCTGGGATCCCCAATCTCCAGATGATTTTTTTGAATTTGCATACATTGAGGTTCATGCTTTAGTATTAAAATAATGTTTTAAATTACCTAACATCTAGCAAAACTGATAAACTATGGCCTACCTTGTGTCAGGCCCTATAACAATGTCATTCAGTGGGGCTTTATCTTGTAGTCTCCTCGGAACAGCCCTGATGTGTCCCTGCATAATCAAGGCCCAGGCACCCCGGTCTAGGAAGCACGGACTACGGAAACTGCCTTGTGATATTTATGGCCATATCTCTAAAATTCTAGGATTCCTTAGATTTGTGTAACCACATTTCTCTTAGCGGTTCCAGAATCTGCAAAACATGATCTATTTGGAGAACTGCATTTACATAAAGTTAGAATTTTTTTTCTTGCTGCTCTTTTGCTCCTAGGAAGAAAGTAATTTAAACTGCAGGGGAGAATAATAACTACTGAAGTCAATACTAGCTTTTGTCTAGAACAAATGCCATCAGCGCAACTTAAATTATAATCCCCTTTGTCAATCTGGGTTTGCTGAAGACAACAATTAAGTTGCTCTGCACTCACAAGCGATCTGCTATATTGTTTTTTTATGGGCTTTATTTGTTGCACCAACCACATTATCCAAACAGCATGTGCAAAATTATGCCAATAAAGGAAGGAAAGGCAATGGTTGTGTGTTGCTGTTATTGTTGGGTGGGGGTGAGGGATAGGACTGGCTGGAATTAGCACATTAACAAATAAATTGTTGTCCTGAAGGACTTTCATGCTTTGTAAATCTTTCCAACTTCATTTTACCTAACTCCCAGGATGATCATCCACCACATGATGGTATAAGGTTGTCCCCAATGGGGAATATTTATTTCTAATGCTGCCATGACAGGTTGAGGACTTGGTAGGAGTGATGCTCTGGAGTTGTATGATTGAGCTGAAAAGTTTAAGAAAAATATACTTAAAATCGTAAATTTATGTAGTGAGGCACTGGACTGTATCTTTTTTTTTGGTTTGTTTAAGCTACTATTTTTTTTTAACATCTTTATTGGAGTATAATTGCTTTACAATGGTGTGTTAGTTTCTGCTTTATAACAAAGTGAATCAGTTATACATATACATATGTTCCCATATCTCTTCCCTCTTGCCGGACTGTATCTTTTGATGTGCAGAATACTGCCCCACTGAGAGATTGCAAGCATCCCTGGGGGTGGAGCCTCCCCTGTGGTAGGAGGGACTGCTGGGTGGGACTTTTCTGCATGTTAGTTATAGATCAAACAGCCACCTGTTGTGCAATGGGAAACTTGGAACCCAGAGAAGGAATCTAGCAGCAGATGCTTCAGGTTGAGATGTCCTTTGGTGCTTAGCAATGTTGATTAGGTATAATAACAGAACTCCACGTCTGAAGAGATAGAAAAAGGTTTCCCCCAAACTTTCCAGAATATTATTTTTGTTCACGGAGGTAAGCATACTTTGTCATCCAAACACTTGGTTTTGAACGACTGGGAGGAAGAACCAGCTTAGTCAGGAAGGACAAGCTTACCTGAACTTCTGTTCACTTCAGGCTGGAGGAAGGGCTGAGAAAAGGAGTGGCTGGGCTGCGTCATGCAGCCTGGACTGTTGTCACGGCCCCCACGAGTTGTGATTTCAGGTGAAATGTGCCTGACGTTGGGAGGGTTCTCAGGACTCCCATGATCGCCATGCCCAAGCTCTGAGGGTCAGACGCTACCTGCTTAAGACAAGGGTGGGATTTCACCCAAAGGGAAGAAATAATGATCTCTTATCCCAGAGGAGGAGGAGGCTGGGTTTGGACTAGGCTGGGAAGATTCTTCTCTTTTTTCTGGTCACCGAGTTGGGCTTGGACTCTGAACTGTGGAGGTGGGGATAGTGCCAGGGGAGGCCCATGGTACCTAGACTGGGGTGCAGAGGTTGGGTCTGAGCCTGAAATCCTGACAGTATCCAACTCTAGAAGCAGTTGTGAATTTCACCGAGCTTATAACCAAGTCTTCTGTAAAGTTTTATGAAAAACCTGATCTCAGATGTACTATGTACAGATGTATTGCAGGGGTTAAGGAGAATCAGACCCCCTCTTGGAGGCTGGAGAAAAGGATGTTATGAGGACAGAGATGCATGGCCCAGTAGAGTTGCACTCTTATATAAGAAGCAGCAGCAGGGGCTTCCCTGGTGGCGCAGTGGTTGAGAATCTGCCTGCCAATGCAGAGGACACGGGTTCGAGCCCTGGTCTGGGAAGAGCCCACATGCCGCGGAGCAATTAGCCCCGTGAGCCACAATTACTGAGCCTGCGCGTCTGGAGCCTGTGCTCCGCAACAAGAGAGGCCACGATAGTGAAAGGCCTGCGCACCGCGATGAAGAGTGGCCCCCACTTGCCACAACTAGAGAAAGCCCTCGCACAGAAACGAAGACCCAACACAGCCATAAATAAATAAATAAATAATTAAAAAAAAAAAAAAGAAGCAGCAGCAGAAGGCTGCAGGCCAAGAAGCATGAAAAAAGCAGCCCCCCTAAACTTACCCTGAGAACATATGTGATGGCACCTTGAGAAACCTCAGATTAGCTGGGAGGCATGGGGTGAGGGTGTATGTGGGTGCTGGGGAGTGGGGGCTACATCTGAGTAACTAAATCCAGAGGGGCTCATGCAGTAATGTCTTGGGAGGGCAAAGATGGGAACCTAATTTCAGTTCAAGGTCACAGTTTGGAAATGTGAAAGACACAGAAGTCCCACTTAGTTTTCTTCAGCTCCTAAGCATGTTTCTATGAATTTTATCCCATGAAAGGAATGCTACTGCACATCAGAAACAAATTCAGTGGCTAATTTGAAAAAGCAGTTATTTAAAAATAGAACAATATTTCAAACATTTTAAGCTAACGGCAGCACATGGGAGTCACATTGCCCCCTTTCTCTTCTTCCCATAACTCCGACGTATGTGCTTTCTTGTGCACACAAGTTCACTCTTCTCTCTCAAACATCCTTAGCACAAGTGGAGGACTTACGTTCTTTACAATACTAAAACCTTCGATTATAACCCACGCTAACATAACAAAGGTAATAAAATGTGGAAGCTTGCCAAACATTTGTAGAGTACTGTGCCGTTCACAAAGCGCTTCAGAAATATTTTATCTCATTGGAATAACACTTTCTTGCCAGCGTAGCTGTGTAGGTTTCTTTCCATTTTATATATTTATTTATTTATTTATTTATTATTTATGTTTAAGCAACAACTCTTTTTTTTTTTTTTTTTTTTTTGCGGTACGCGGGCCTCTCACTGTCGTGGCCTCTCCCGTTGCGGAGCACAGGCTCCGGACGCGCAGGCTCAGCGGCCATGGCTCACGGGCCCAGCCGCTCCGCGGCATGTGGGATCTTCCCGGACCGGGGCACGAACCCGTGTCCCCTGCATCGGCAGGCAGACTCTCAACCACTGCGCCCCCAGGGAAGGCCAACAACTCATTTTTAAAGACTGGGCAGACATGAGCTCCCACTAGCTTTCCAGATTCAGCACACAGGAAAACAATGTTCAATGTCCTTTTTTGGTATCACATCCTCGATCTCTAAACAAATACATGAAGTGGGTCTCTAAACTCTGAGTGGAAGTAAGCTAATCATTGACGTTCGAGGCACTTTGCTACTTGACACACTTAAACAAAAAATGCCCAGCCGCTCTGCAAACTAAGTTTCTATTCTGGAGAAGAATTATCCCCTTAAGGGGCCCACACAGCTCTGCTGAGGTTCCTGGTAGACTGTGACCTGTCTGCTTGTTTTTTTTTCCAGCATCCCTTGGAGTACCCCGCTCAGAGACTGGCACAAAGGGAGTGGGTATCGTTGTTGAACAGGAAAAAATAAGGTAATTGCCACCAAAGGAACACTCCCTCAGTCCCAAGCCTTTGCTAACAAGTGACAGATTGAATCCTCTTAACTACCATGTGATGTATTGATTATAACCCTATTTCACAGGTGAAGAAACTGAGGCTGTGATAATGTGATATAATAAGAAATATATATTTGGTCTTTGTCCTCGGTTCCTGGCACAGAGATCCTACAATCCTTGTAATTTCCTGAGCAATAGGGGTGATAAAGAGCATATTTTGTTATCATATTTGTTGTAGTCCTCAGTTCCTGACACAAGGGCTTCTAAGCTTTTGGGATCTCTGGAGTGATAAGAATGTCACTCTGTACGCTAATGAGATGACTGGTGGCTGGGGTCCTCTAAAGAGCCTCAGGATGGGGGCTGGTCACTGGAAAGACCGCAATGAGAGGATCGGAACTTTCCTCCCCACCCCCTGACTTCCAGGTAGAGGGGAGGACCTGGAGACTGAGGTAATCACCAATGGCCGTGATTTGATCAATCGTGCCTATGTAATGAAACCTCCATAAAAAGCCCTAAACTGCTTGGGGGCGGGGGTTTGGGGTGATTTAAAGAGTTCCTGGTTGGTAAACCGATTGAGGTGCCGGGAGGGTGGTATGCCCACATACCTTGTCCTGTGCATCTCATCCATTGACTGTTCTAAGTTGTATCTTTTATAAGAAGCTGGTAATAATAAGTAAAGCTTCTTCCTGAGTTCTGTGAGCTGATCTAGCAAATTACCAAACCCGAGGAGAGGATGGTGGGAATCCCCGATTTACAGCCAGTGGGTCAGAAGTATGGGAGGTCCAGAACTTACACTTGGTGTCTGAAGTTTTGTGGGACTGAACCCTCAGCTTGTGGGATCCGATGCTAACTCTGGGAAGCTAGTGTCATAACTGAGTTAAATTGTAGGACACAGTTGGTGTCCAGAGACTTGGAGAATTGCTTGGTGTGGAAAACCCACACTTGGATATCACAACTGTTATGAGTAAAAATGGTTTATAGAGGCTCAGAGAGATTAACTTGTCTAACTCCACACAGCCTGAGAGTGTAAAAGCTGGGATTTGAACCGAATTCCTCAGATTTTAATTCTGTAATACCATGTTGTCTACTGTTTTATCTGTTTAACTTCTGGAACATTCTTATTAATCCTGGTGCTGATAAAAAATGTATTTCATGAGAAACCCACAGTGGCACTTCAAAATGAACATTTTTGTAATCTTTACGAGAGAAAAACAAAGCATAAACACACCACTGAATGTCACAGTGAGTGGCTGAAGTGCTACATCTGGAAATTAAGTCTCTGGTCCCAGGTTCACTATGGACTAAAAATATTAATTCTGATAAAATAGGTGGTCTCTCACTTTTGCTTATTTTGTTTTACTCTTTCAAAACATAAGCAACTCATTATCTGTGTTTTTGCTTATGAGATTATATTAAACTTCAGGAAACCACATTGTTCACTTCAGTGGAACCAGCTGGGGAAAAGGCATGATAAAAATTAGAAGGATCGCTCCTGCTAACAATAATTCCGCCACCAGCAGCAAAACCCCCAGTAAGACCACCACCACCACCATCACCATCCGCATTAGGTTTTCTTGGGACAAGGCAGAAGGGGTCGATTTCTCTTCCGTATGTGGATATCACATTTATGACTTCCCTTTCACTAAAAAGTGATGTCCCATCACTATCCAAGCCTATTCAGACTTCAAACATTGAAACATGATTTTGACAGGATACAGGGTTTTAGTAAGTAAAAACAAAGAACTAAGCCACATTAATGGCAGGGGTAGTTTACAAACTCTTTTTGATCAGTCAGATTCTTTTCATCATTTATATAGAAGTGGTCAAATTTCAAAAATGTCTTTGAAGTAAGTTTGAATATACGCTTTTTCTGACTTACCCCACTCCTCCGAAAACACGCGCGCGCGCACACGCACACACACACACACTCATGTGATTCTATAATAACATTTAGCTCTTCCTTATGAATTTATATTATACAAATACAAATGTCTCTCTCACTACTTGTCTTTCGAGGCCCTAGATTAACCCACTGTATGACTAATAAACTGGGGATCAGACTTTGCTCTCTGCACAGCGTAGTTTCTAATCTATAGTGACCTGTGTTATGAGCACAATCCCTATGTTTAAAAACTGTAACAAGTAGATATGACTAAGATTAATTTTCTTAATCAACCAATTAGATTTTGAGCACACAAACAGATACTTTCCTTTTCTAGATATCAGTATAAAATCTATTAAGAATCTATCTGAAACTGTTCTCAAAGTCTATGACATCTCTTATTTTATGATGGTAAACTCTCCCTATTCAAAATGGATTTCAGTTTTGAAAAAGGCCTCATTCAGAGGCAGGCTGTTGAGTAAAGGGAATAACCAAACTGAGTATGAAACTGTTTGTTTTTTGGTTAAAAACAAGCTTTTACTAAAATGTAATACAGTGATTCTGAGTGGGTAAGTAAAAATTCTGGGGATGGTGTATGTGTTGGTTATTTTGAAAATGCATTCTGAGATGGCAGATTGAAAAAAAATCCTTGATTTCATTAAATAAACAGTAAAAAAAATTTCAACTTAAGTTTAAACTTTCTTGGATGGCATGATAAGTGTGGTGGGGTTTAGGACAGAGGATAGCTGATGGTCTTTAAAGTTTTTTTTCACATGTCAAAGAGATGTATGAAAGGTTAAAAAACATTGTTGTAAGAAGACTTTTTTTCTTGTGTGGCTTCTAACTTGATTTTAAAAGAAATTTACAAAATAGGACTCCAGAAATATTTTGAGAAACGGCCTCTGCAATGAAATAGAGGTATAATCTTCTTAGGGCAACTGTTTTGAAGGTTAATGCTCATTTTAATATTAAAGTTCTAGTATACTCACTTAAAAAATTAGATTAGGGGCTTCCCTGGTGGCGCAGTGGTTGAGAGTCCACCTGCCGATGTAGGGGACACGGGTTCGTGCCCTGGTCCTGGAAGATCCCACATGCCGCGGAGCGGCTGGGCCCGTGAGCTACGGCCGCTGAGCCTGCGCATCCAAAGCCTGTGCTCCGCAACGGGAGAGGCCACAACAGTGAGCGGCCCGTGTACCGCAAAAAAAAAAAAAAATTAGATTAATACTTGATAGTCATCTTTCTTATCCAGCTGTCTCCCCCAGGAGTTGAAGGGCTTTGCAGATTTTAGACTACAATTTTCCACAATCCTTATGAAAAAATAGCAAGTTATATGATGTATATAGGTTCTCAGGTTCTCTGAAATTTCAGGTGGCAGAGAAATACCAAATGTAATTTACCACAGTTTAGTTGTTTTTTATTGTTGGTGTTTTTTGCCAATATATGGTCCCAGGTGCTATGGTTATAAGACTGCGATTCTGTAACTTCTGTTGACATATCTAAGTGAGCTCATGATTTCTTCTGAAGGAAAGTGGATCTCGGAACCCCCTTTGCAGGCTTTTCCTGGTCAGATGGAATCAGCTGGTGTTATCAATCACCATAAAAAACATTGTGATAGAATCTGGATAAAGAAAGACACATATGCTGGCTCCTACTCTGTAGTTTCTCTACTGTCTAATCTGAGAGGCAGGATGGGCACCCAGGTGTGACGTGTTACCACACCCCAAACGGAGAGAGCAATGTATTTCCTGCTCAGCACAACTCCCCTATTCTGGACGTACAGGTTTCACCAATGTCCAATTTCTTAGACAAGAAAATAGCTGGTCCAGTGTAGGTTCACTAGTGATCAGTGTTTCTAAAATCTAAGACCCTTTGTTTCAGCCCCGTGTGGCAGTCTTGCATCCCCCCAGGCAGCTGTGCATTCATGGGAATCCACTGAAGTCATTTGTCGGGAAGGAATTCCCTGATTGGGCTTGGAACATGATGCAGCTATTTTTAGGGTTTCAGCTGGTGTCCTTACCAGTTCCACATGACCTAGAAGTTGCTCCACTTCCTTCTATTGAGATAATTTGGGAAATGAGTGTTAGATGGAATTTCAGTCTCTGTATCTATCATTACTGCTTCTTTAAAACAAACAAGTTCTTAGAATTCTTTCCACCAACCGGAAAAAATCTAGTTGCCGCTTCAGGTTTGAGTGCCTTAGGAAATTATGGGAAAAATCAACTAAAGTGAGTTGAGGATCTTGGGCCTCTATCACTATACGAATAAGTCAAAGAAGGAGCCTCACTTGGGACCAGCTTGCCAGGTAATTTTCACACTGGACTCTGCTGAGCATCACTGTAAAGGATGACAGATTGTGAGATGGTAGGGCAGGGTCACATCCTCTACATCTCCTGGGGTGCTTGTTAAGATTTAGACTCTCAGACTCCACCCAGATCTTCTGATCAGGCTCCTCAGGGGTTAAACCCAATAACCTCCATTTCTTATTGACTCCCAGGTGACTCTTTAAACACACGCAAAAGCTTCAGAACCACTGCTGACTGTCCATAGATTTAGGAGCTGGAAATTGGGGTTCTGGGCTGCCCCCATCCCCATTCCACATTCATCTACTTTACACACGGGAAGCAACACTTCTGTGGCCAAAAAATTTAAGAAGTTAGAAATAACTATTCCAGTGTAAACATCTGAAAAAGACCTTCTCATGCTTATTTTCACTGATGATTTCTTTCTAGTTAGAATACAAATGAATGCATAAGAAAGTGATTTTGTCCAGAAAACTTCAGGATATAGAAAGCCACTTACTTCATCTACCACAAGGACCCAGTTCTGCATCTCCAGCTGCAACTGATCTGTAGGATTCGGGAGACTCCCAGGAGTGTTGGGCCAGGGTGTCTGAGATTAATGGCCGGCCACCATTGCACATCCAGGACCCTACTCCCCCGTCCACTTCTCAAATTTGGCCTTCAGCCCAAGAGCTTCTCATTGCAAAGTTTAAGAATGTGACATATACAAACATGATCACAGAATGCATTCCATTTGCTGGCTTTTGGGTCACACAGAATGAAGACATTAAGAACATGTTAATATGGTTGCTTGTAAGACAATTTTGTGGTTTTTGCTGTCCTAAATACCTGAAGTAACTCTTTCTTATTGTGTCAAATTTAGCAAGAAATCTAGAAGATGAAAGGAAGTAGTGGAACTAAAACTTCCAAATTTTAACTCATATAATGTACCATTGAGTTTCACGTGTTATGAAAACTTATTACTATGATTCAGATAAGTTTGGTAGGGTAAAAACTTCAAATCCATAAAAATACAGTACATAGTAACTCACAAATGTTAATTAATTTATTAAGCATCTATTATATACAAAGCTCCATTCTATATATTTTGTGAGAACTACAAAGGGGACAATATATTGATTCAGGCTTTCAAGGAATGTACGATTGAACAGAGTGTAAAGGAGAGGAGTAATGCTCATATAAGACTGTAGCAAATGCAAGGACTAGAGCTCTGTCGTTATATATGAGAGAAGGGAAGGTCTGAGTGCTTCGGTTAAGCTGTTTTACTTTCACAAAGGTATCCTTTTTAAAGATGGTACCTTTTGCCATGGATTCTTTGCTGTATTTGTGTGTGTGTGTGTGTGTGTGTGTGTGTGTGTGCGCCTTCCTCTGAGTATTTATTTCTGTATGTTTTGGCTCTGGCTTTTATTTTACAGGTTATTAAAAGAGTACATATGCACTAGAATGTTGAAAAGTTAACTTAGGGCTTCCCTGGTGGCGCAGTGGCTGGGATTCCGCCTGCCGATGCAGGGGACACGGGTTCGTGCCCCGGTCCGGGAGGATCTCACATGCCGCGGAGCGGCTGGGCCCGTGAGCCATGGCCGCTGAGCCTGTGCGTCCGGGGCCTGTGCTCCGCAACAGGAGAGGCCACAGCAGGGAGAGGCCCGCGTACCACAAAAAAAAGTTAACTTAGAGGCAATTACTATTGTCAGTTTCCTATATATCTTTTAGAGATATCCTATGAAAATATAAGCATAATGTATGTACACATTCTTTTCTAATCCCTCCTTTTTAAAAAGCAATAAATATTAGCACATGATATGCACCATTTTTGCTTTTACCTTGGAGATTATTTCCAAGAAATACATATATAGTTATTGCACTTTAAAAATGGCTGCAGAGTATTGTATTATCTGAATTGTATTCATAGTATTCTATTATCCGTAATTATTTTAACTAATTCTCTACTAATAGTCATTTATAAAGTTTCCAATTTGTTACTGTTTCAAAAATTTCTAGAAGTAGGATTGTGGAATATATGCATTGTATTCCTTTAATGGTTACCTTGGAAAGTTTTAATATGAATGTAAAGTCTAAAGTTGATGAATACCTTTACCATCCACCCAAACAATCCAATGTGTAGACACCTTAACTCCAATCACCTCCTCCTTACTTCTATACCATTGCTGTATTTTAGTTTTATCTTTTTGTTTAACTCTGAAAGTATATTATTATTGTTTTTTTCCACATCAAAAGTTTGTTTATGTATACCCACAATTTTACATATTTCTTTACCCACCATTCTTTCTTTCATCCCAGACCTTTCGTCTAGGATTAGTTTCTTTCTATGTGAAATGCTTATTTGGAAGTTCTTAAAGCCAGGGTCTGTTAGTTGGAACCTCTATTAGTTTTTATTTACCATAAAATATCTTTATTTCATCCTCATATTTGAATGATAGATTTGTGGGTATAAAATTTTAGTTTTTGAGTTATCTTTTTCTCAGCATATTGAAAATATTATTCCACTATATTCTGATTTTCATTATTGCTGCTAAGAAGTCAGCTGCCAGTATAATTGTTACCCCTTTGCAGATGATTCTTCTTTTCTGGCTGCTTTTAAGATCCTCTTATTATGTTTTTTCTGCAGTTTCATTATGATGTGTATAGTTGTGGATCTTAAAAAACTTAATCTTTGAAAGATTCATCTTTCAAATATGAGAATTTGAATCTTTTGACAGTAACAGAAAATTCTTAGCCATTTTCATTTTGAATATTGCCTCTTCTCCATTCTCTTTATTACATCCCTCTGAAAATCTGATTGTAATTTTGGGATTCTGAAACTCAACTCTATGCTACAAGATTCTTAATATCTTTCTAATTTTCAGCACTTCATTTTCTCTCTCTGCTGCATTAGTGTAATTTCTGCTGAACCATTTTCCATTTCAGTGAATCAGTCTTAAACTGTGCCTGTTGTGTAGCCTGAAAATTGAGCTTTGACTTTCAATCACTATATTTTTGTTTTTAGACATTCTTTTGGATTCTTTTTGAATTTTCTTGATTGATTTTATAATCTCTCATTTGTGACTCCTGTTTATGTGTTTGTTGTAGTGCTGACTATGGACTCATGTTCCTTGGAACTTTATCTGTAGCAGTCTTTGAAGCCTTAGTTGAAAGTAATTTCCTTCAAAGATAATGTGCATTTACTTCTACCTTGCACAGCAGGGCACTACCCACCAGGGTCTATTTTAAAATCAGTTCTAGATTTGAAGTAGTGTGAATTTGGGCTGAATATTCCCATGAAACCTAGATTATGGTTATGAATTCTCAGGAGGGAGATTTTTCCCTTCAACCAGCTCCAAGGTTGAGAGACGCAAGCACTTTTGAATGGTCCCTTCTGTGGTTTCTTAGGTTTGTCTGTCGTTCCTAGATTACTCATGGGTTTTCCTTTCAGACTCCCCCCTTTGGCTGCATATGAGGATTTGTCTTATGCCTCACAGTTTGCACAGTTGTCAAAAACAGGAGCTCACAATAATCATGATTTAAAAGATTTCCCCAGAGCAAAAGCCAGATTCAGTGCTTAGTTACCTATATATATTTCTCCTTTTAATTAACTTTTACCCTCCATTGATGTTCTTTTCTCTCTTGTTTATGAGTGCATTTATAAAGAGGTTTATTTTTTTAAATAAAAACAGCATCTATCTTTGTTGTTTTCGGTGGAAGAGCAGATCAGGCTATCTCTCTAAAATTATGTCAAGAAACAGCAGCCCATAAAATTCTCAAGAGCTGAGCTTCAGTTCCTTCCACAGACACTTCAGTTCTTGTCTCTCTGAGGCATACACTAAGATCACGATAATGGGGGCAGTTACAGTGCAGTGCAGTGGGGAGGCTGGTGCCTTTCTGATGGAAAAGTGAGGGCTTTCACCTCTGCTGTAGCAGCAGGACTGCACTGGCCCTACATTCCTCTGCTCGCCCAGGTCAGGGGGATGTTGTGTGCGTTCCTCTTACTCCAAACATTTCTGGCACCACCAAAGTTTCTCACCTGATACTAATTGTATGACCAACTTTGAAGAAAGTATTAACCTCAAGTTGAATGACTATATCGATCTGTGTTTATAGCGCTGGGGTTACAGGCATAATCTGGTGAGTTTTCCGAGAGTGGATTTGTCTGCTCCTGTTGCCATAACAAAATACCACAGACCGGGTGGCTTGAACAACAGAAATTTATTTTCTTGTGGTTCTGGAGGCTGGAAGTCCCAGATCAAGGTCTGGCAGGGTTGGTTCCTGGTGAGAACTCTCTTCCCGGCTTGCAGATGGATGTCATCTTGCTGTGTGCTCACATGGTCTTTCTGAGGTGCAGGCTTGGGGGAAGAGAGAGATAGAGAGAGGGAGACTGAGGGGCAGAGAGAGAGGGCTCTCTTCTCTCTCTTCTTATAAGGACACGAAACCTATCTAATCCAATTGGATTAGGGATCCACAGTTATGACCTCATTTAACCTTAATTACTTCCTTAGAGGCCCAACTCCAAATACAGCCACTCTGGGGGGTTAGGACTTCAGCATATGAATTTGGGGGGGGGGACACAAACATTCAGTTTGTGAATGAACTCACCTATATGAATGTTGGGTGTTAGAGGACTATTACAAATTACAATCCGAGGCAGTGACAGCCAGTTTTAGCCCTTGGAGGGCTTTGCTCTGATGTTTACCTGCTTGGTGATACACTAGGCCTGTGTTTCGAAGCAGGGTGTTTAAATCTCAAAGGGGTGGACAGTGCATTAGGAGAAAGAATAAAATATTAGAGCCCTGTTTATTTCATCTTATCGTTTTGCAATTTATTTTTGTGTTTTTTATATATATGGAAAGTATTTTACTACACTTATACATGTATGTAGTTTATATAATCATAAATGTACTCATAACAACATGTCTAGAATAATTACTGAGGGGTAGGGAATCACAAAGGCCCAGGGATCACTTGCAAGGAAGGAAGATAGCCCTTTTCAAGGTATAGGAATCCATGAACACAGTTAAGATATAAAACTCGATAATAAGAATAGATCACAAGAAAAAAATCATCAGAGAAGTAGAGACTGTTGATAGAAGGAATGAGAAGGATTAACCATGCCACCCCAACCCAGGAGGAGAGGAAAAGAAAAATGAGAATGAAGAAAGTATTGTTATTTCCCAGTAGCTTTTAGCTGTCTCTGCTATGTTTGCCCTACTGATTCTTTTGTTGTTGTTGTTAAAGATTTTTCTATTTTTTAAAAAATTAATTAATTAATTTTTGGCTGCGTTGGGTCTTCTTTGCTGCGCGCGGGCTTTCTCTAGTTGCCGTGAGCGAGGGCTGGCCTTCGTTGTGGTGTGCGGGCTTCTCATTGCGGTGGCTTCTCTTGTTGCAGAGCACGGGCTCTAGGCACGCGGGCTTCAGTAGTTGTGGCATGCAGGCTCAGTAGTTGTGGCTCACGGGCTTAGTTGCTCTGCGGCATGTGGGATCTTCCCGGACCAGGGCTCGAACCCGTGTCCCCTGCATTGGCAGGCGGATTCTTAACCACTGCACCACCAGGGAAGTCCTGCCCTACTGATTCTTTTTTTTTTTTTTTTTTTTTGCGGTACACGGGCCTCTCACTGTTGTGGCCTCTCCCGTTGCGGAGCACAGGCTCCGGACACGCAGGCTCAGCGGCCATGGCTCACGGGCCCAGCCGCTCCGCGTCATGTGGGATCTTCCCGGACCGGGGCACGAACCCGTGTCCCCTGCATCGGCAGGCGGACTCTCAACCACTGCGCCACCAGGGAAGCCCCCTACTGATTCTTAATAATCCCATTGGTGGCGTGACTCCAGCTAACCACAAGTGATAATCATGTAAGCGTTTGCCCTCACAGAGTACCATGATTTCTTGCAGAGGGCTCTGAGTTGCTCACAGAGTTTATCCTGAACCATCTCTGTGTTTCCTTCATAGAAAGAATAATGTTTGGCCTTGACCCAAACATCCTCTCTGCTGATTGATTCGAGAATTGAAAAGCAGAGTTAACTGCACTTCACCAGTACTCTTGAGGTGCAGGAAAGCGCATTAACTTGTTTTCTTTGAGAAGGTATTTTAACACTTGATGTGTTGGATTCCCTTCTGAAAAGGGAAAAACCCGTCAGGGGATTGGCTACTGTTCAGTAATGGGTGAGGAGGAGTCCTCTATGGGGTTATAAAGAGGCCCAGAGCTTCGGTCCTTTCCTACCTGGCCCCCACAAGGATGTAGAGTTTTATGTGCAGCCCCCAAATTGCCTGAAAATCAGAGTGGCCGCTTCTACTCAGATCCCAGTCAGTGCTTGTCTCTCGGAGGCAAAAACACAGGCGTCCATGCACAAAGAACAAATGTCCTTGTTGGCACCAGGCGTTTGCAGAGAATCTGAGCTGGATAAAGGGGAGGGGAAGATTTTCCGTGTCTCATGACAGAGAGTCAGTGTGCATGCCCGGGGCCAGCGTGGAGGCAGGATGGGTCTAACTCAATGAGTTTATTCTCTGCTAGGTGTTGAAGGTACAGAAACACATAATGCAGTTTCCCTTCCAGGAAGAGTTCACACGTAGTACAGGGCTCAGTAATTTGCCTAAAATTTTATGCCAAATTATGTGTGCGTTTGGATATAAGCATTTGTTTTTTCTGGGGATGTACTTCATAGATTGCAAAAAGGTCTGTGACCCCCCAAAATGTTAAGAATGATTGTTCTACACAAATGCTTTTTCTTGGGCATCTTTTCATTCAAAAGGGATGTTAGTTCTTAGCATTAGATAGAAGCATCCAGGGCACAGAGAGGGAGATATGTAGAGTTGGCAACACCTTTTCAGAGGTCAGGTCCTCTAACTCTTACCCTGCTGCTGAAGGGCCTGATAAAACACTTCCAGGCAGATTGAGCTGGTGGCGGTGGTGGTGGGAGATTCTGTTTTTTAAAGACTTCTAGGCTTTTATCTGTTTTTTGACATTCACACGGATGATGGATAGATTTCTCATCAAGATCAAAATTTGTTAAATCCCAGCATAAGCACTTTGAGTAGAGGGAGATGGCTCCATCATAATATTTTTAAACTTTTCTTCTCCTATACATCTTCAAGGAAGACAGATCTATAACAAAAATAATGTATGTGGCAGGGTGTGTGTTGATTAGTGAGAAGCTGTCGTTTTAGTGGTTAAGGGCACAGACCCTGGAGCCAGGCTGCCTGGGTTCAAGTCCCAGCTCCTCCAATTTGTCACTACTTAATCTCAGTTTCCTCGTCTGCAAAGTGGGAATAATAACAGTATCCGCCTCGTTGGGTGGCAATGATTTGATGAGCTTATTTATATGAAGACCTTAGAACAGTGCCTGATTGCTTATAAATGCTACCTTAGTGTTTGCTCACATTCTTAATGATACCTCCCCCTCCAATCCCTCTAGATCATACCTCTGCTCTCCATTCAGTAACTAGATGGTGGTAGGTGATCACTGTTATAGGGAAGCAATGTGAAAGGAAAGATCAGAGGAAAAAGTCTCCTCGTGGCCTTTGAGTTTCAGAAGAATAGGCTTTGAGGAAATGGAGACAGGACAGAGGTAACAGACTATCCATCTCAGATGAGTAGTCGGAAGGGCCCTCCCTTCACCCTCACATACACACTGGCTAGAAAAGGATGCCACAGACTGGAAGGAGAGTGAATTGGATCGGGGAGTTATGAGAGCTTAGATGCTGGGAGGTCCCTAAGAAAGGAGACCATGAGCCCTGGTTCCACGTCAAGTGTGAGGGATGCTGGAACCTAAAACCAACCCAAGAAAAAGAGAACAGAGTGAGCCCACGTCCTATTTCTTTAATATTCTGGGGAAGTGACAATGACTCTATACTGTGACTTGGCAGATGTGGCCTTATAGAGTTCTCCAGGCCCCATCATGACCCCAACATGATTTCTTGGTCCCCAAGTGTGGCAGAGAGTACGGTAATGAGGCAGCCTCAGCGACCACCAGGGCGGACACTGTGTGACATGAGATGGTGCTTCCCAGCAGGAACCAGGATGAATAGACGACACTGAGGGTGAAGACCAGGTCTGCCCTCACCCCGACATCACGTTAACCCCCTGGTGCTCAGGTGCCACACTCGGGAAAACGGAGGGGAGACTCACCCCACCATCTCAGGAAAAAAATGGAGCTTGAAATAAAAATTAAATCGAGTTATGAAAAATTCAGGATTGCTTTTTAGCACATTCGAATTTGCAGACAGAGACTCATACCTACTCTACCTGTTCCTTCGTGACTCAGTCATTGTCCTCATTCGGGGAAAGTGAACTAAGTTTTGGCTTGAAAGATTTAGTTCAATATCCGAGTCAGCAGGGTGCATCTCCTCTGCCCGTCAAGGCTGCACAACACTGAGAAGAGACAGGGAACTGGGGAGCAGTGGACCCCTGAGATCACAATCACAACACGTCAGGCTGGGGGAGGGAGTATCAGATGAGCAGGTGCTGGGAGCTCTCCACTGGGAGGGACGGGGCAGGGGAGCATTGCTCTGAGGGCTGGACCTCTATGCAAGGCAGGGACTGTGGGAACATCCATACCCGGAAGATGGGAGTACTGTAATCCTAGCTTCCTGTTCTGTTCCAGCCAGGATTCTTTACACAGCATTAATGGATGTCTACTCTATTCCAGGCATTGTGTTGGATGCAGGGAACATTCCTGGGGGAATGAGAGGGGGTCTCTGCCCCCAGAGCGTCCATTTGTAATAGGGGCGGGGCAGGCACATGGCTGTTAGCGAGCCACCCATAGTGGTCCCGCTCAGCCATTGGTCGGCCTCGCAGGGGGCCCCTCCCCCAAGCAACTGACCGTTAGTGAGAGACCCTTAGGGACCAACCGTTAGGGAGTGACCATTAACAGTCCTGCTCCCCTGCTGGTCGGCCTCGCAGGGGGCCCCTCCCCCAAGCAACCGACCATTAGGGAGTGACCGTTAACAGTCCTGCTCAGCGGCTGGTCGGCCTCGCAGGGGGCCCCTCCCCCAAGCAACTGACTGTTAGGGAGTGACCGTTAACAGTCCTGCTCGGCCGTTGGTCAGCCTCGCAGGCGGCCCCTCCCCCAAGCAACTGACCTTTAGGGAGAAACCCTTAGGGAGTGACCGTTAACAGTCCTGCTCAGCTGTTGGTCGGCCTCGCAGGGGGCCCCTCCCCCAAGCAACTGACCGTTAGTGAGAAACCCTTAGGGACCAGCCGTTAGGGAGTGACCGTTAACAGTCCTGCTCGGCCGTTGGTCGGCCTCGCAGGGGGCCCCTCCCCCAAGCAACTGACCGTTAGGGAGAAACCCTTAGGGAGTGACCGTTAACAGTCCTGCTCGGCCGTTGGTCGGCCTCGCAGGGAGCCCCTCCCCCCAACCGAGCCACCCTTAGCGAGCAAGTGTCAAGGAGCCACTGTTAGTAGGGAAGGACCCTTAGCGGGTAACCGTTAGTTAGCGAGTGAGCCTTAGCAGTCCTGCTCAGCCATTGGTTGGCATCGCAGTGAGCTCCTCCCCCTCCCCTTTCTCTGTGTAACAAAACCCGAATTTGGACTGAGGGGAAGATGGTGTTTTGTGACACCAGTCGGCTATTCTCTCAGTCTGCTAGCTTTCCCGTTGACGTCATTACTCCTTGCCTCAACAACTTGTCTCCCGACTTACTGGCCTGTCGTGCAGCGAGCAGAGCGTGCTTGGGCCGGGTAACACATTCCGGGCTCACAAAGACCTTTCCACGTTAAGTAGACAGTAGGTAAGGTGGGAGCACAGGCTGGGGAGGGAGTTTGCCCAATCTGAGAGCTCCAGAGCAATTCCTAGCAAACGGCTCCTACGCTGGGTCTTGGGAGGATAAATGGGTGTTCATGAAGGGGGCAGAGATGCAGCCGCGTCACGGGCGTGCAGGGCAGGAGCGGCAGCGGGCACGGAGCACAAAGCATTCGGCACGTCTGCACTGTCGGCTCAAGTCACCGAGTGGAGACGTGAAGTCGGAGACGGAAGTTTGGGCCGAGTCACAGAGGCCCTTGGAGCTTATTAACAGGACTTTAGCCTCAGTTCTGGAGCCAATGAGTAGCTGCTGACAGGTTTCTGGGCAGATGGCGCTATAGCCAGGTTTATATTTCACAAAGACGTGTCTGGGGCAAATGGGAGAGAACTCGAGGGGTAGCCAGAATGTTAGTTAAGATTGTCTGCAGGCCCTCATTCACCACCCAGCTCCAGCAGGTCTGCAGATTGGACCACTGGCTCCACAGACCCATCACCAAGTCTTGCAAGTCTTGCTTGTAAAAGAAGGTCCGAAGGAGGTTTCCGACTAAATGGGAACAGTGCAGGATCAGACACCTGAGAGCTGAGGGCTGCTACTTACTCTGGTTTCTGATGAGTTAGAAGAGCAGCAGACACCTCTCCTTGGCGTCCAGACTCCTGCCTGTTCCCCCTCCGGCAACCTCAAGATCCAGATCCCCCACTTCCCTGACCTTGCTGCCGGGTGGGAGCTCCCAGTACCACACCCTCTAGCCATCCTTGTCTAGCTGCCCCCAACGCAGGGTGGAGATGCTATTCTTGGAATGAGGAAGCAGGCCATCTCGCCAGTGACTGCACTAGTCCCCCAGCGCAATGGGGTCAGCAAGTGTCCCTGCACCTTCCAGAACTCCCAGTTTCAGCCCAGAGCAGGGTATGACGCTTCCGTCAGCCTTAGGACAACTGCAGATTTGTACTTGATCACAACTGCATTTTCATAATTACCAGTGTGTCCGGGGCTTCCAGGGATTGCAGTAACTCCGACCTTCCTCTTGCTAAGTCATTTGGCTGCATTTCGGAAATACTGTCTCAGTTCCGACTGGCTTCAGTCTGCCTCTTCCAATTCATTATTCATGCCTGTGGCTCAGATTTTCACATCCTCACAGCCATAGGTGGCCCAGCGATCTTGGTTGGGAAAGGGAGAAGTGGGAAGGGAGGGTGAGAGCATACAAAGTAGGGTGAATGGGAAATGACAAACAAATAAATAAAATCATGCGGAGGGTTGGCGGGGGCGGCACAAGGCGGGGTGGGGAGCAGATCTGTGGCTGACTGGGCGAGGGGATGGATGAGTTAAACAGGAGTAGGAGGGGAAAAGCTCGGAGAGACAAGAGAACAGGGCAGAGGAAGTGTGGCACTGTCCTGGAAAAGGAAACTATGTGACTTGACTGCAAGATCAAAAGCATGCAGAGGGTGCGGGTTCGATCCCTGGTTAGGGAGCTCAGATCCCATGTGCCCCGCGGCCAAAAAAACAAAACATAAAACAGAAGCAATATTGTAACAAATTCAGTAAAGACTTCAAAATTGGTCCATGTCGGGCCTCCCTGGTGGCGCAGTGGTTGAGAATCCGCCTGCCGATGCAGGGGATACGGGTTCGTGCCCCGGTCTGGGAGGATCCCATATGCCGCGGAGCGGCTGGGCCCGTGAGCCATGGCCGCTGGGCCTGCGCATCCGGAGCCTGTGCTCCGCAACGGGAGAGGCCACAACAGTGAGAGGCCCGCGTACCGCAAAAAAAAAAAAAAAAAAAAAATTGGTCCATGTCAAAAAAAAAAACAACTTTAAAAGCAAACAAACAAAAAAATGCAGCTCTTGCTATTGATTAAATTTGTTTATCTTTGCAGCACAGCGCCGGGCTGCAAAGAGACATCGTAGCTGGGTGTGCACAGGGGAATGAGCTCACTGTTCAGAGTTCCCAGCAGCTTTGATTCTGTCCCACAGGTTTCTTAGGAACCACTGCGATTCCCTTTAAACAACCCTTCCCTCCCCCCATCCCCCAAATCCTCACTGTTTAGATTAGGTAGTCCAGTTAATGATGTTGACTGTTTCCGCAGATCCTGTTGGAGCTTCGGCCCTGATGACTTATGCAACTGGAACGTTCCATGGGATGGAGAATGGCTGGGCAGGGTGGACCGCTGAGGACAGAGAGCTGACCCAACAGACACCTGATCTGACAGGAGCAAGTCCTGCAGAACCTGCGCTGGAGAGATTTTGGCGATCACCCAGCCACAGTTCACCGCCCTGGCTGCACCTAGACGCACCTGGGAACTTAAAAAAATATTCGTTTCTGGATTCCATCCCTGGAGGTTTAATTCAAGTGGTCTGGGGTAAGGCCCTTGCATCATTATTAAAAATAAGAAAATCAAGCGAGGCTACTGTGCAGCCAAGAATGGAGACCCCCAACATAGTTCAGACTTTTCATTTTACAGATAAGAAAACCAAGGCTCCCAAAGGCAACGTCAGGTGCCCTGATTTTCACAGATAAGGAGTCAAGGCTCTCCTGGCCCCTCAGGTGAATGCTGGCTCTGCCAGGCTAGGAGCATCTCAGCATGAGTCCCTTCCCAGCATTACTCCTGTGCCTTACTCCCTAACATGTCCATCTGGGGCTCAGCACCCTCCGGAGAGGTTCATTCCAGCCTGCTGAATATTTTATAAGTGCCTGAAGACAGGTTAGACACATAAATAACTCCTTCTGCGAGGGAACACACACACACACACACATCCGTGCCCCCCATCCCAGCACGTTCATACACACGTACAAACACACAGACTCAGCCTTCCCTCATTTGTGTTTGAAAGCAGGTGGCTTTGTTTCTGAAATGTAGTCACTACTAACAATAAAAAACGTGAAGGGAAAAAAGTGAACAAAGGGAGCAGCTCTGCTGATGTTCCATTCCAGAAGCATTCTGTTTGATCCTGGCTGGAGCAGGGCATTTCTTAGATGGCTTTGGACTTCATACACATTTGACTGAACAAGGGGTGCTGGGGATGGCAAAAGTGAACACTGAGCCTGGTGAAATGAGGCAAAAGGATGCATGCCTCTCTTTACAGGAAAAATCCAATTTAATAACAGTTTGTGGAATTTCAAATGTAGAACACACTGTATAGCTTTCTCTTTTTAACATCAACTCCAAATGTTTTTTTCCTTTTTCTTTTTTTTTTTAATAAATAGAATAGCTTTGCTGCCTAATAGTACTCAGAACAGATATTCTCTGGTAAATTACAAATAAGAGAAATCAATTTGATTTCATACAAGGCTGCATTTCATTTTGGAAGATCTTTTGGTCACATTTAAGTGCAAGAGAAAAAGATAACAGATGAAATAGCTTCATATGGAAATAGAACATTCTTGAACGTTTGTTTTAATTCATTCCCACGTCCAGCTGAGCATGATGCAGAATAATGGTTTTCACAATGACTCAGGGCATCTCCCTCCCCCGCCTCCAAGAATGTTTCCAGTTACATTCAAAACCTTAGATGATGGAGGATGAAAATAACATTCATTACACACCTGTCGGGTGGCAACATTCATTCCTAGGAGAAATATCTCCCCCAAATGTTGCAGCGGGAGGCTTAATTTATACACACCACAAAATTCATATTCATGTGTGCTCCATTTAGGCTTCATTATGTTTACAGATCTTCTGATGAATGAGAAATCAATAAACTGAGGAACTATAGATGTAGAAACAAAAAAAATAGAGTTCACCATCCATGACAGTTAGTGCCAGCCCGTAGATGCAGTTGTTATGGGGTCTAAAACAATGTCAAGTTCACTTGTGCAGTTACCTCAGGGTATATTTTCCAACTATTCATCTTAAAAAGGGATACTGGAAAGTTAAACTACAGGTACATTATAGAGATTCTTATGGCTTCAATTTCAATACCCCCTCTGGAAATTTTCCAGGTAGAACTCCTTCTGAAGTTCTGTGAGAAAGAAGAGCTAAACGTCACCCATGACTGCAGACCTCCCTGGGGCCTCACAGTCAGTGCAGGAGATGAAACAACACCTGCAGGCTGAACAGGTAACGTTATGCAGAGGCGTGCCGTCCTGTCTCACATTATGCTTTTTATCATGACAACCACTGTTATTTAGAAGTTTGAGACTTTTTTTAAAAAAAGATATTCTGTGCTTGCAGAGGCTAAGAACTCTCGGCATACATTTTTGAGCTTTGATGACCCATTCTTTGTGTTTTTAGTGTATTCTTTTTTTATTTTTTATTTATTTATAGTTTTGGCTGCATCGGGTCTTCGTTGCTGTGCGTGGGCTTTCTCTAGTTGCGGTGAGCCGGGTCTGCTCTTCACTGCGGTGCATGGGCTTCTCATTGCAGTGGCTTCTCTTGTTGCAGAGCGCGGGCTCTAGGTGTGCAGGCTTCAGTAGTTGTGGCTCGCAGGCTCTAGAGCACAGGCTTAGTAGTTGTGGCGCATGGGCTTAGTTGCTCCACAGCATGTGGGATCTTCCCAGACCGGGGCTCAAACCCGCGTCCCCTGCATTAGCAGGCGGATTCTTAACCACTGCGCCACCAGGGAAGCCCTAGTGTGTTCTTAAAACTGTTTTCTGAGGAATGCCTTGATTTTCTTCTGTACTTTTTTTTTTTTTTGGAGGGTAGGGCATCTATTCACATACAATTCCTGATGGGCTTCTTAGTTTTCATAAGGTGATGCAAAGACCCGTGAACGTGAATTAGCACTGTTGAGTTTCTGCATTTCCATTTCTCGCCCCAAAGTCTAACCCTGCATTTTTTCCCACCTGCTGTGGTTCTCGGACCCCTCCTACTTGAAACACTCAAGGTCAGGGGCTGATGGATGATCCAAACCCTGCTTGTTACTCTACTTCATGGTTCTAGACCCAGTGGTTGCTCCAGCAGGTGGGTACGTTACCCAAGCTGGCCCAATTTAGAGCTTGTCTGTGGATCTTCTACATTTGATGTGGAGAGTATATTTTCTCTTTCTTGCCTCACGGGCTCTGAAGTGCCTAGAATTGTGCCTGATACAGATTAAGTGTCTCTTCTCATTATTGTTAACGGGATGTGCCTTCGGGGCTGCTAGTGGCCATGGCCCCTTCCACATGAAGCAGCCTGCAAGAATGAGGGCAAACAAAAACAAACGCTGAGATGAGAGGTGGAGAGAGAAATCTGGTACCATTCACATGAATCCATCCTTTTTTTATGGTTTGGTTCCATGAGCTAATACATTTCTTTTTCTTGTTTAATTTGAGTTTTGATTCTGCTATTTGTAATAAAAAGTTCTGATGATGAACATAACATGATGTTATTTAGCAAATGCTTGGAAGTGTGGACTAGAAAAAAGTAAAGATTGATGGAGGAGTTTCTAGTAGGATAGACTCAGAGACTAAGACAGAAAACGCAGGGAGACAGGTTTGAGGGATGATTATGAACTTAACTTTGGACGTATTGAGTTTGAGGATCTTTGGATTTTGCCATGTGGAACTGCCCATTAGATGTTTAGAAATAAGGATAGAAAACTCAGGAGAGAATTCAGAGGTGGGGATATAGATGTGTAGTCAACAGAATGGAGCTATAGCTGAAGCCCATGACACTGAATGGGGTCCAGAGTGAGACTGGAAGAGGCACAGGAGGAAGAACAGGCAATGGGAGGTGATGTGGTCCAGTGAGAGGACAGGAGAGTCAGGGTATATAACATGAGAGATGTCAAAGTGAATAATCCCAACAACACCCTCAAATGATGCCAAGAGTCTTGGATGGATGAGAACTCAGAAGAGGCATCACATTTTAACAGGTAGTTTATTGGTACCACTTGAAAGAAAATTTCAGTTTAGCAGGAGCAAAACACAGATAGCACAGGGTTGAGAAATGGGTGGGAGAAATGGATGGCGGGCGTGGTCAAGAGGGAAAGGTGTGGGAATTCCACAGTTTCAGTGGAGTCAGATCACCTCTTTTTTTCTTGAGAGTAATTGTGATTTAAGCCTATTTGCATGTTAAAGAGAAATCAAAAGGCAGAAAAATACATCTGATGGGTACTGATGGAAGAAGCATGTTAAAAGAGGAAGTGATAGAGGGTAAAGGAAGAAGTCTCAGAGAGAATAAAATACATTTCCTTATTTAAGACAACAGGGCAAGAGAAAATGACCATGATGAGCCTGGGAGAATGTAAGGTAGGAGGTGAACGGTAGCTGGAACTCCACCCCATGATGTTGAACCCAGGAAGGTAGATGACAGAGCCATGCGCTGTGTGATGGGTGGGTTGAAGAACTTCATTGTGGACAGAATTTAGAACCACTACGATAAATTAATTGAGTTTATTATAATAATTTTGGAGCAGCACCGAAGTTAGAACAAATTGGCAGTGGATTCAGTCAGTTGCTACTAGCAGCCCAAGATAAAGAATAGCAAAGACCAAAGATGCATTTACCCAGTTCAATGGAAAGTCCAGGAACAGGGAAATCTAGGATGCCAGGGAGTCTTACTGAGTGAAGAGAGCTCGTTTGTCTCACTTATTAGCTTGCTTACTGTGGACTCGGTATCCAGCAATTAAGGGAGATGCAATAAAGATTTACGCCATTGAAAAAAGGCACTCGTTAACTTTTATGATGTACCCTTTCATCTAGTTTGAGCTCTGAAACACAGGAATCACTTTCCTTTCTTCTTCGCATTTGCTCTGGTGGTGTGATTAAAAAGAACGATGTTTCTGGAATCATCCCTGTGGAGAGAGAGGGTGGTGATGGCCATGGGAAAAATGGGAAGTAGAAATTCTAGAAGAATAAATGACTGTATCTGCATTCGCATTGTGAGGAAGGAACCAGGTGTGTGTGTGTTCTAAGCACAAGTGCTGATGGTTTAAGAAGAGGCAGTGCATGAGTCACACGGAAGGAGAGGATTTATAAAGTGATGGTGAGCAAGGAGATCTGGGCAGAATGTAGGATGACCAGTTGTCCCGGTTGCCCAGGATGGAAGGTGAATATGGGACTTTTAGTGCTAAAACGGGAAAGTTCCAGAGTGATCAGGATGTTTGGTCAGCCTAATATGTGCAGAGAAACATGAACAAGTATATTAAATATCCATTTCTCTTTAAATAGAATAGTTTCAGAACTCCTGGAGACTTTGTGGAAGATGGCACCCTAGGGAGCCCCTGAGAAAGAACATTTGAGTTACATTGGCAGAGTAAGATTGTTAACTCCAGGAACTGGACACATTGCTAAATTGGGCTTCTTGAAGATTTCTAAAACTTCCAAGTAATTGATCTGAAGCTAAAAGTGTAAGCCTAGCCTTTATGATGACATCTTAGGTAAACTATCCTATTGCTCCATTTTAAAACATATATATATATATATATATATATTTTTTTTTTTTTAAATAGAATCACACAATAGGTGGCCTTTTTTTTTTTAAAGAAGATGTTGGGGGTAGGAGTTTATTAATTAATTTATTTATTTTTGCTGTGTTGGGTCTTCGTTTCTGTGCGAGGGCTTTCTCTAGTTGTGGCAAGTGGCAGCCACTCCTCATCGTGGTGCGCGGGCCTCTCACGATCGCGGCCTCTCTTGTTGCGGAGCACAGGCTCCAGACGCGCAGGCTCAGTAGTTGTGGCTCACGGACCTAGTTGCTCCGCGGCATGTGGGATCCTCCCAGACCAGGGCTCGAACCCGTGTGCCCTGCATTAGCAGGCAGATTCTCAACCATTGCACCACCAGGGAAGCCCTTAAAACATATTTTTATTAGAACCTGAAAGTGTCATTTAAAGCAACTCACCAGCTTTCTTGCAGTACAATTCACAGGATACTAGGGGGAAAATTTGATTTTTTTTTTCCCTCTCCACCCTCCCCCAGCTGAGGAAACACTGTGCTGGGGCCCATCCACTATATCCAATTAGCAGGTGAGATGCTTGCATGTTTCAAAGGCTAAACAAAACATAAACCAGGCCTTATTAGCCTTCTTTGGTGCTGATCTGGACCAAAAGCTGAATAAAATGCATGAACATAATAGGAACACTGTAGATAAATCCGACACAGAAGAAACACACATATAACAGAAACATAATTGTCTCCAATTTGCAGATTCACACTGGATCCTAAGAACCTAGAATGAATGGAGCCTTTTCTTAGATCTTAGCTTGAGTCAGTGATTTCAGTAATGTTAACAATTGGATGGTGGTAGCGGTGGGTGAATGGGTGGGGGGACAAGTGTCTTCAGAACTTCTCTTGGGGTTGCAGAACCTGCAGAGGACGATCGAGGAAGTAGTGGTGGGAAAAACAAACACAAAAACTCTGAGCAAAGGAAAAGGTGGTAACTCTCAGCATTCTTAGTTGATTGATACGCTCACACACAAATGCTATGAATGACTTACTGCCTCATTCAAATTCTTGCTCCAAATCAGTGGGTCTCAGGCTTGGCTGCACATTGAAATTACCTGGGGAGCCTTAAAAGACCTGGTGCCGGGGTCCAATCCCAGAGATTCTGATTTAATTGCTCTGGGTTGTAGCCTTGGCAGCGGACTGCTTCTGTGCAGCCAAGATTGATAGCCGCTACTGTGCTGTCAGTCAGGAAATCAGGAGAAATGGCGCAGGCCAGCGGTTCTCAAATTGTACGTGCCTAAGAATGGCCTGGAGGGCTTGGTAGAATCTCCTGGAGCCCATCTTCAGAGGATTCAGTAGGTCAGGGTGGCGGCTAGAGATGCTGCATTTCAAAGGGCCAAGGACCACACTTTGAGGACCACTGGCTTCCGTGGATCTTCTGTTACTATATCCAGAGACAGCTAAGCCATTCAGCATTCCTTGTGTGCCCCTGGGAGCTCTGTGAACCCTCATTTATGTGTGCTTGGAGGGCACATCCGAATTAATTTGCCCCACTCTCTCAAGCCAGCCGATGGGAGGCAGCCTCTTTTTTTTTCTAGCCTGGAAATGTAAGGGCTTTATTCTTTGCTGATCTTGTTGATTTGGGGGAAAGCCATCTAATTATGTATCATATCTGGTAATCCCAAGGAACACAGTGTCCTGGGCATGCGCTAGCCGGCTCCATGGAGTCCCTCAGACCTCCTGGCACTCCAGCTAGCCGGGGCACCCTTCCTCCTGTGTACCCCTCCATTCCACCTTGGAGTCCTCCCTCTGTGCTCTAGGCCTGCCCTCATCCAACGAGCGGGACCCACAGTGCCTTTGGAATCCTGCCCCACTGTGCTCAGAGAACCATGGTGGCCCAAAGAATAGTAATAAGTCACAGCTGCTATTTATGAGGACACTTATTCTGCCAGGAACCGTGCTGGCATTTCACACACATCATTTAACTTAACCTTCATGTCAACCTTCAGAGATGACAACTATTATGCCCATTTTATAGATGAGGAAACTGAGCCTCAGAGAGTATGACTTGCCCAAAGCCATTAAAGGAGAGATGGGACGTGTGGCTGGGCCTGGCTCCAAAGTCCATGCTTTTCCCCCTACCCTTCTGCCTCCCTGGCACAGATGGACTAGGGTGGCAGAAAGAGCAATGGATCCCAGCTGGTAAACGGTCTGGCCTCCACTCCCAGACGCCGCTGAGTGGACAGCCTTGGACAGGTTGCTGGCCCCGCCCCTAGTGCCTCTGTCCTCAGATCTTTATCTATGAAATGAGGGGTTTGACCAGATGGCTAAGGTCCCTCCCACTCTTACTTTCTCACAGTGTCTCTGTGACTAACGCAATTGTGCTTCCTTTCCCGGGATTCTGCCCTGCCTGGTGATCACATCGTATGTTCAGCAGACATGTATCCAGGGAGAGCATCTTCGAAAGGCCCAGGTTGAGTTACTGCGGTGCCACTCAGCCAAGGTAGCGGGAGGTTATGTCAACCTGTCTGAGAGCTGCCTAATGACAATTTATAACCCACTTGTAAAATGTCCATTCTCTGGTGAAACTTGGCGTTCAGTTTTCTGAGTCAGTACTAGATCAAAAGCTGGTCACCTAAAACCTGAGGGGGAGGAGGATGGGAATCAGACATACTCCAGTGTGTGTGCCCTTGCCTGTTGGTCCTGGAGCAGTGGCCTCGGGGGTGTCCCCTGCCCAGAGAGATGTGCACTGGGCTCCACTTTCTGTAGCCTTTCTCCCAGGGCCCCAGGGGGCGGGTGTGTGGAAGGAGGTTGTCTTACAGCTTTTTATTATGATAGTTACTAATATTATGGTTATAGACTGATGTGCTGCTACTTTCCCCCAGGTAAACAAAATCTGACCTGAAATTAGGAACCTTAAATTGTTCTTTCGTATATTTTTTTATTGAATTATAGTTGATTTACAATGTTGTATTAATTTCTGCTGTACAGAAAAGTGATTCAGTTATACATATATATATTCAGTTTTATATATATATATGTACATACATTCTTTTTTTATATTCTTTTCCATTATGGTTTATCATAGGATACTGATATAGTTCTCTGTTCTGTACAGTAGGACATTGTTGTTTATCCATTCCACATATAATAGCTTACATCTGCTAACCCCAGCCTACCACTCCATCCCTCCTCCAGCCCACTGCCCCTTGGCAACCACAAGTCTGTTCTCTATGTCTGTGATTCTGTTTCTGTTTCGTAGATAGGTTCATATGTGTCATATTTTAGATTCCACATATGAGTGATATCATATGGTATTTGTCTTTCTCTTTCTGACTTACTTCACTTAGTATGATAATCTCTGATTGCATCCATATTGCTGCACATGGCATTACTTCATTCTTTTTTATGGCTCAGTAGTATTCCATTGTATATAGTACCACATCTTCTTTATCCATTCACATCTGTTGATGGACATTTAGGTTGTTTCCATGTCCTGGCTACTGTGCATAGTGCTGCTATGAACACAGGGGTGCATGTGTCTTTTTGAATTATAGTTTTGTCTGGATATATGCCCAGGAGTGGGATTGCTGGATCATATGGCAACTCTATTTTTAGTTTTCTGAGGAACCTCATACTGTTTTCCATAGTGTCTGTGCCAACTTATATTCCCACCAACAGTGTAGGAGGGAGGAACTTTAAATTAGAGTTGATCTTTTTGTTCAAAAGGGCCTCATTTCTCATCTGTAATGTAGGATGAAGGGGTGAGATGGACCACCGATCTTCAAGTCCCCTCCCATGCTATGTGAGGTTCCATCACAGATCAGAAGGCAAGCAGACGCAAGTAAGCAAAAGGGGACACAGAGCAGGTGGATACCAGGAAACCTGCTTTCTAAACAATCAGATAATACAAAGATTTTGTTGTTGTTGTTGACGATATATTTATTTTAAAAATTGTGGTCAAATAGTCATAACATAAAATTTACCACCTTAAAAAAAATTACCATCTTAACCACTGTAAAGAGTTCATTTCAGGGGCATTAAGTACATTCGTACCATTGTGCCACCATCACCACCATCCAACCAGGAACTCTCTTTATCTATAAAGATATGTTGACAGCGTTCACACGGCACTAAAATTAGCACCTCCAAAAGCAATAATAGGTTGAATTTATAAACCTCCTTCGTAGAAATTTAAGGCATTTCACAAACATTGTCTCGTCTGTCCTCACGATGACCTTATGTAGAAGCAGAGAGATCGGAGAGTGGGCAGATCAGACGAAAAGAAGGAAGAAGACCCGGGGGGACATGCAGGTTTGCTAAATTTCATTGTGACCCACAGAGACTCAGTGAATCATCCAAGGCCTCATAGTTTTCAGGTAGCCGAGGATCTTAGAACTCGGATACGTGCCTTTAAGTTCAGTTTTCAGTTTTCTAAGACTGTGATAACATCAACCAGAGAGGGAAGCTCGAGGACAGTACGGGCTTGCCCTGACTCGAGGGAGGAGTTTTCTTCACAGGTACGTTGTTGGGATGGGTGTATCAGTGTGGGAGTGGGGACTTGGGGGGCAGGGATGCTTTGGCAGAAGTGGGGTGGCCTGGGAGGTTCTCGGGTTCTGTCGGTTTCTGGGCAGCTGCTAATAGGGAGCTTTGGGTGGAAAGGGCTGAGACCTGGTTATAACACTGAGAGAGGAGTGCTCACAGGTGCAAAAGATTTCATGGCCTGGGAAATAAAAGAAAAAGTATGTGATTTTTCCTGGCTGTGCATGATGGGTCAGATGATGAAGTTAGTCATCAAAGTTAGTAAACTGCATTCTTGTTTTCAATTTGGTGATTTTTTAAAAAAAAAATAATATTTTTTGTTGGAGAAGAAAATTGTATTCGTGGAAAGTTGTGTTTCAGTTAGATTCAACCTTTCGGTGACTGGAAAATTTCCAGTGAATTTCCAGGAACAAGAAAATGGCAGTGTTCCTGGTGCAAAGTCTGAATCCTCAAAGTCCAGGAACAGTCATGCATAAACTGTGATTAAAAGACAGAAAATGAACTTAAGAAACAATCTAACAATTAGAGCCTGGCAATAAGATGCCGTCAGTTAACCTGGAATATACTCATCAACGTGTGTAGGAGAAGGGGCTGCTTCTTCGTGAATAGAGTGGATGGTTAACTGGTCTGGTGGTCTCTACTCAGCCAGTTATATGTCATTGGTTTCCCACTGAAAGCACATGGAATAAGTATTAGCTTTGCTGTTGTTCCCTCTGCAGTTGGCCACATTCTGGTGGATCAACAGGGAGACCAAGAGGAGTTGGCTTCAGATATTCTCCCTTTGTTCACTCCATTTCTTAAGAGCCTGCTTTGTACCAGGCACTGTGCTAGAAGCTGCCGGGCAGGGCTCCAGCCTTGACCTTGGATGAGTTTACAGACTAGCAGAGGGAGGGAGACAAGTGTCATTGGTGCCGTGAAAGGAGTATGTGCAGAAGGTGCGCAAAAGGTACAAACTTCCAGTTATAAAATAAATTTCATGGGGTGTGATGTACAGCATGGTGACTATAGTTAATAATATGTATTGTGTATTTGAAAGTTGCTAAGAGAGTACATCTTAAAAGTTCTCATCACAGGGCTACCCTGGTGGCTCAGTGATTAAGAATCCACCTGCCAATGCAGGGGACATGGGTTTGAGCTCTGGTCTGGGAAGACCCCACATGCCGCCGAGCAACTAAGTCCTGCACCACAACTAGTGAGCCTGTGCTCTAGATCCCGCAAGCCACAACTACTGAGCCCACATGCCACAACTACTGAAGCCCACGCGCCTAGGGCGCATGCTCTGCAACAAGAGAAAACACCAAAATGAGAAGCCCGCACACTGCAAAGAAGAGTGGCTCCCGCTTGCTGCAACTAGAGAAAGCCCAAGCACAGCAGCCCAATGAAGCAAAAAAAAAAAAAAAAAGTTCTCATCACATGAAAACAAAATTTGTAACTATGTGTGGTGATGGATGTTAACTAGACTTATTGTGATCATTTCACAATATACACAAATATCAAATCATTATGTTGTATACCTGAAACTAATGTAATATATGTCAATTATATCTCAATTATAAAAAAGAAGTGTGTGTAGAAAATACAATGAAGGGATTGATTAGCTTGTTTGAATGGTGTATAAGGCACAGGGAGGGCTTTTGGAAGAGATGACATCTAAACTGTGTTTTAAAAAAAATAAATCGGAATTTTCCAGGCAGGGGGGTTTTCTAGGAGGAGAGGTTAGATGCACTGAAGGGAATGGGGAGCAACTGAAGTGAAGGTTTGGACTCCATATACAATCTTTAAAAAATGATGACCAAACGGCATGGGGCACTGGCAATCTGCATTGCCTAAAGGCATTTGGCCACAGATCCTTATAAGAGAAGACAAAGGTGAAATTGAATAACAGAAAGAAGGAAAATGATGAACAAGTACATGAGAAAAGTCGAATGGGAAAGGAGTAAAGAAAAGTGAAAAGATTTAAAACATCCTGTATTAAATCCCAAACAAAGAGCGACAAAGTGGTCAGACTCGGAGCAGATGATCGAGAGGCAGACTTTTCCAGCCTGAAGCTGGACGACACGGTCTGCATCGGACCGAGAACCACCCAAACAGGACCAGGAGAAGATGGTGCCGTTTGGTGACACAGTCGGTAAAGACCAGGAGCCGGGTCCCAATGCCTGGTGACTCTGAACCTGCACAAAGGGCAGCAGCAAGGCCCATCGTGTGCCCCGGGCCTGAGACCTCCCTCACCTCCTCCCCGAGAGCTGCTCACACTCTTGCACCCTCCAGGAGTGGCGAGAGGGCCCAGAGGCTCAGACGGCAGAAAGGCTACTGGAATCTGGCAAGCCCTGGACAGACAGTTGTCTGCCTTCACCTCCTTTCATCGGCTCTACCATGGCAGCCTTTGTCCCAGGACATAAAACCACAGAACCACAGAATTTCAGTGAGAAAAGAGCATATGTATCTCCTAATTTAATCGTTTCCAAACCCTTTTGATCATCTACCCTCAGCAATAAAAAACAGTTTGAGCATGTAGCTTCAATTTAAGCGTATTCATTCATTTTTAAATGACATCCTTAGCCTTCTGTACTAATATATTTATTTTAAAACAAACACAAACATTATATTTACAAATAAATAAATAAAAGTTATATTATTTTCTTCCTGTCCTCTAACATATTATCTTTGTTGTCTCTGGGATACATGAAATCTATTTTTAGATTCAAATTTCAAATTCAACCAGATGCTTTCATCTCTTCTGTAACTCTCTTCCAAAAAAAACAATCTTTTTCTTGAACACCTAGAGGGACACTGTTCCATTTTGGGGAAACTTCTCGGAGTTCCCTGGTTACCGCGTCCCAGGTGGCCAAGGAGGGGGGCTTCTGTACAGGATCACACCAGGAGTTTGGGTCAGAGCGGAACGCTTCTCTGGGAAAGAGCCCTGGTTCCGCATTGGGCTCTCCCTGGCTCTCACCACGATCTGAGCTGTGAGGACGGCAGGAAGGCCTCTCACTGCCACAGTAAATATTATGGTTGCCTCTGGTATGCAGAAGAGCAAGAGGGGCGGCTGCATTTGCTGCTTCCAGGTGGCAGACGGACAAGAATGAAAGCAGGCGAGGAAGAGCTGGAGGGGCATCTGGGAGAAAAGAGAACAAGAAAACCTCACTAGTGTATGATGTGTACTATAAACAGCCCAGGGTTGTTTGGGGTAAGAAACTGTCAACATAAATCAGGTCTTTCTCAGCGAGTGTGGGAGCAGGTGTTCCAGGGGAAGGATGAGCATGGCAGCTGTGGTGGGTTGTGATCAGGCCCTGATTGCACGGAAGTCCCTGGATGTTAATGTGGACAGGGCGCAGGGGCCCCTGCCCTTTGTAAAACTCGCTTTTCAAAATCCTGCATTACCACAGTGTGTAAATTCTTTCAGATCATGGATTGTTTCCTCAGTTCTTCAGCAGTTTTTCCAAAGCACACAAACATTAGTGGTGGAGCTGGTTTGGGGCCAAGAATCCTTAACTGACCAAGAGTGCAGAAAGGCCTGGGGATGATAAAAATGCAGGCCAGCCTTGCTCTAAAACATCTCAGGATGCTCAGAGAACCAACTGGAAATACTTCTTTGCGCAGCTCTCTGTGAAAACATTTGAGAGAAAAATCTCTTTCAATAATTAAACTGGGTGTGGGGGGGTTGGAATCAAAGATCTTTCTGGCAATTCGAGATGATCTTTCTCTCTTCCCCCTCCCCAATGCACCTGCTTTTGAATGACAAACCAAGTCAGATACCGAGGCCAGATTTAAAATCACTGTGACTTTTAATTTGGGTACTTATTGTTTGATAGCGAAAGAAAAACGTTTCTTTTGAGGTAGGTGCCCCAAATTGAAAGCTGCTCTGAGTTTAGGGAAAAGGCAGGGTCTTCAGGGTCCATAGGAGTTGGATAAAACTCAAAGGGAAAATAATTTGGGTTTCAGTTGCGGGGGAGGGGTGCTTAGACTGTGGTAACCGTTGGTTTTTGCTTGTCTGGAATGCTTTTCCAGCTCCCGATTTCAGTAACTTGCCCTGGCCACGGAGATAAGTGTGTATCCCAGGCCTGGGCAATCATTATATCCCATCTTCCTGACAACAGTGATTGGTACAAGGGTTGGATCCTTGACTCAGACAGGGCTTTGCTGAGGTCTGATATATAAATAGGAAGTGAGCTTCCATGGCCGCTAAATGGGAGGGTGTAGATTTGGGGCTCTTGGACATCATACTATCTCCTGCCACGTGGAAAATTAGAGTGAAGCCAAGAGGCAGGCAGAGATGGAAGATGGATGGACACATGCTTGAGGATGGCTGGGGAGGGGGAGAGTCCTGGTAGCAAGGCATCAAACATGACGCTCTCTCGTAGCAGCCCAGGTGGGATCCGTCAGCACGTTCTTTCATCTCCACCTCTGAACTGGAACCTGATCCTGATAATGTGACAGGGTCTTATCTCCATCATAACAACTTTAGGTTCAACCTTCATTGTGTCTCCCCTGGAAAATGACAGTACCTTTGCCTTGTCTTCCTGCTCCTGCTTTGCCTTGATGCAGTCCATTTTCCATGCAGCAAAGAGGTCATTTAGTTGTCTGCCTGTACAGTGTTTTGAAACGTTAATTACTCCTTGTCACTGCTCTGCTCAAACCCTTCAGAGGATTCTCCTCTCACCCGGAGGAGAGCCAAAGTCTTACCGTGGTTTTCCCTACAACCTCCGTCCCTTCCTCCTTGGAGCCCGTCAGCCTCCTCAGCTCCTGAACGATTCTCCATCCTCTGACATGGCTGTCTTTTAACTTGTGTGCACTATATATTTACCTCTCTGGTTTTTATTGTTGCTCTCATTGCTGTGTCCCGCACGTCCCCGGGGGACCCTGGAACACAGCGAGCACCACAAATTCCAGTGCTGGCCTCCAAGGCCTTCCAGAGCTGGTTCCCTCTGCTCTTGCCTTCATTCTATCACGGATCCCTTCCCGCCTTCTGAGCCTACATATTCCCTTTATTTTGCTTAAGCTAGTTTTGAGTTGTGTTGGAAATTTTTAACCAGGAGATTTGGGGGAGACCTGTACATCACTAAAGCTGACATAAGTGAATTTTTCCCTAAGCTTTTGATGTTGGTTCAACCTAAGTGCTCTAAAGATACCACTTGTTGAACCACCTCCGGCCAAAGCTTAGAGGTTATTAATATTTTCCATAATGTTTTTTATGCTTAAACAGTGTGCTCTTAAGATTTTTACTACATTCTTAAGCTTGAGCCTTAGTATATCTTAGGGTCAGCATTCTCCTATGTCTGAAATCAAATCTAATTCAGTGAGCAAATGGGTTCAATTTAGAAGACTTTGGTGTATAGTCAACTTTCCAGGTGGGTAACTACTCTTTAGTAAAATGAGAGATACTGTGGGGTTAACACTCCATCTTTTTTTTTTTTTTTTTTTTTTTTTTTGCAGTACGCGGGCCTCTCACTGTTGTGGCCTCTCCCGCTGCGGAGCACAGGCTCCGGACGCTCAGGCCCAGCGGCCATGGCTCACGGGCCCAGCCGCTCCACGGCATGTGGGATCCTCCCGGACCGGGGCACGAACCCGCATCCCCTGCACCGGCAGGCGGACTCCCAACCACTGCGCCACCAGGGAAGCCCAATGCTCCATCTTTTTATCCTCCGGATGGTATAGGGCTGGAGGGAGATGACTGACAAGGAAGCATCCAGGGATCATCTTTTTTTAGCAATAGTTGTGTTGCTCACCTAGCTGGCTTCCTCTAGGCTGTGGACCACTGGTTTCCCTTTGCTGTGTGTTAGTGTCATCTGGGCATCTTTTCAAACTCTCTGTACCTAGGCTACACCCCGGACCAATTACATCAGGTCTTTAGGGCTGAGCCAGCAACAGTAATGGCAACATAGTAGGTAACGTTTACTGAGCACATAGCACGTGCCGGGCTCCGTGCTACAGGGCTTCACACGCATTGCCTCATTTCACTCGAACAACAGCTCTATCCGGCAGTACTGCTATGATCCCCTCTAAACATATGAGGGAATAAATCGAGTCACATAGAGCTTAAGTAGATTGTCCAACATCTTACAAGGAGCCAGTGATGAGAACCAGTTACCAATCCAGGCAGGCTGATGCCAGAGCCGAAGCTCTTTTATAATGTGGTTTTTGTATTTTATAAAACTTCAATACACGTAGTTTCAAGAGCCAAACAGTTCTCAAAGTTCACTACTAAAAATACCAGCCTATCAACCCCGTAGCACCACACTCCGCTGTCCTACTTCCTCATTCTCAAGGCTGTCACTTCCAGTTATTTTACTTTTTCTTTTCATATTTACATACGTGTCTCTCGCTATTACTGTTCATCATGTGATCTTTTTCTTTTTTCAGCTTTAAGCATTAGCTCTTACCTTCCCATGTGGAAGATTAAGGCAGACTTTTACTGCCCATCACTGCTCACTTCTCCTAGTAGAGCTGCATCATACTTTGATGATATCATAGCAGATTACATCATTTGGATTGTGTAAACCCTGTTTATGGCTGAGCTATATGGTACGCTCCCTACGTCGTTATTTCTTCCTTCCTGAAACAATTCTATTCTTGTTTTAAGCTGTAATCTCTGTTGTTAGCTCTCTGAAAGTAACAGTGGCAGTTTTCTGTTTGTTTTTGACAAGGGTGGGGAGTAATTCTTATGTCCTTGCATAGTTTCTGTTTACTTCAAGTTACTTTTTTCTGTTTGTCTGTTCTGGAGTTTGCCTTTCATATCTGAGACTTGCCTCAGATGTCCTGTGATCCTTGGCTGTTTGTCTCCAGATGTTAGAGGGGGGCTAAAAATCAGACTGGGAACCATGTGCACAAGGGCATTTATGGTACATCACTGGGCATTTGAATCTCAGGCCGATCGTGTTTCCCAGAGGAGATCCTCCAGCCTCCTGTCTGAAGAATGTCACCCTGGATGCCAGCGTTTTAGGAGTCGAGTCAGGGAGGGAGGTTGGGGATTTTCAGTTAATCCTTCTGTTTTCAACCAAGCACTCTGGCCCGAGTACTCAACTGGTCTGGTGTCTGTAGATCTTCTGTTTTGTCCTCCTTAGAGAATAAGACTCCAATCTTCTGGGGAGGGGGGTGGCAGGGAGGGACACTCACCCATCCGTGCAGAGCTGAGGAGGGGATCTGTGCACCTTACTGCTTTGTAAATAGACTTTTAACCAACTGTCTCCTTTTCTGCCCCTTGTTTACCCTCGCTTCTAAAAGCACCTGTGCTACCAATTCCCGAGGCTTCTGAAGGTTCTGGATGCAAACTGAGTTGTTTCTCAGCTTCCTGCCTGCTGACTTAGAGTGATTCTGCCTAGAAATTCTAAGCCAGTTATCATTTGTCCTTCTGCTTTTAACAAACATCGCGCACACACACACACACACAGAGATATGTATGCATGGATTTGTTTTATTGTCTTCTGCCCCAGTCTCTTTGTCCTAGTGACTTTATTCCAAATCCTCATTTTGTTGGGAATACAGACAGGAGTGGAGTTAAATGAGTATGTCCGATCATCCTCCTTATGGAGGGGTCAGAGCCCTCAATCACCACCTCCCTTGGAATGATAGACGATGAGCTGTCTTCACGCTCCTGAATGCGTGTATCAGCACTGTCACGATTTTCGTTTCATTGGCTTTTCTCAGCCTAGTTAGACAGGTCATGAGGCTGTCATATGCCCATAGCACAGATGAAGGATGACATGGAAACAGTAAGGGACTGTGCCAGGACCACACCACATGCCTTCTGACTTCTTTCTAACGCCGTTTCTGCATTTTCACAACTGTGTCCTGGCCCTATATTGAGGAGACCGCCTGCCACTAGGAAGCATGATGCCCTCGGATCCACCACTGATCCTGGAAAACCATGATTCAAATTTCAGGTTCGGGGCTTCCCTGGTGGTGCAGTGGTTGAGAATCTGCCTGCTAATGCAGGGGGCACGGGTTCGAGCCCTGGTCTGGGAGGATCCCACATGCCGCGGAGCAGCTAGGCCCGTGAGCCACAACTACTGAGCCTGCGTGTCTGGAGCCTGTGCTCCGCAACAAGAGAGGCTGCGATAGTGAGAGGCCCGCACACCGCGATGAAGAGTGGCCCCCGCTTGCCACAACTAGAGAAAGCCCTTGCACAGAAACGAAGACCCAACACAGCAAAACTAAATAAATAAATTAATAAACTCCTACCCCCAACATCTTCTTAAAAAAAAAAAAATTTCAGGTTCACTGCCTGAGTCTACAAAGAAGAGAAATAGAAGAGGGAAGTGTGGTATACAACTCTTTTATTCCATTCTGGGCTTTCTTTATCTGCTCCAGCTGTTCAGGCTGCTTAACATTTAGGAGCAGATAAATGCAGAGATGACTACGTTTGGAGGAGCTACAAAGGATGCTAAAAAGTCATGGGGCTTCCCAGGACTGGAAGGGTGAGTAAAACAGTAAACTTTGTTCCCAGGCTGAAGAAAAATGCTGTACCGAAACTGAAATTGGATGACATTTGGAAGCCAAATGAACTGCAGCTCTTTAAGCAGTGAGGTCAGTGGCTCAGCTAATTTTGGAAACGGGGGGGATTCCCCACTGACCCAGAAATCCTTGTCATCCATGGCTAAGGATATACATTGTGAAGGCGATGTGTGCAGTTGATCTTTGAAAAAAGGAAGACCTGGGCAGCTCTAGCTAATGCACATGGCTATGTTGCCCTTCTCCTGAAGCTTAGGATCACTGGCAAAATCCAGCTCCATGGCCTAAAAAATGAAAGAGGACCAAACGGTAAAAAGAAATCCAACATTATGGTGAATGGGCTAGACTTGATAACGTGCACGCAGAAAACTGCGTTATTTTGTCTCTCTCTAGTGCAGCTGAATCCCTTCTGTATAATTCTGTAGGCAAGTTCATTCCCATTGCTGGGGGAAAACTCAGGCAGGTCCACTGACTGTCACTGCCAGTAATAAAAAGTCTCTGTGTCCTTTAGATCTCAAGATAAGTCTCATTTCAGAAATCAGGCATTTCAGAAATTAAATGTATGCATCAAAACTCGAAACTTCATCCAAAGTTAAAGCTTTTCTCCTGCTCTGTGTCTGCCGTGGGCTCAAGATCTGACATAGGGATTTTTCCTCCAATGTCTTCTTCCTGACACTGCTCCTGGCTTCCCAGGAGCTGGAGCTGGGGCAAGGGAGGTGTGGAGGGAGACCAAGAGGTCTTTCCTGAAGGACCCAGATGTAATCAGACAGTGGATTGCACATGATCTTAGGTAACTGTCTGCTTCTCTCTCATGGGGGCCCTTTCTGACTGTGGACCGCGTGGGGAGGACAGAGCTGTTCTGCTGGGTCCTTACGATGACTCCCCCCTCAGTCTTGGGGTCTCTGCATGGCGGTCCCTCTGTTGGAAGGCAGTGCCCCTCCAGGAAGCCCTGTTGGGTGTGGAGGGGGTCTTCCACGGCCTGTGAGCAGTGCTTCCCCACTCAGCCCCAGGCCCACCTCCCTTTCCCTCAGCTCTTCCTGCCCAAGCCTGTGGTCATAGCTTCTGCCCTAAGGTTTCCCAGGCAGGAATGAGCTGCCAGTGTCTGTGTTCTGCACACTCCAGGGGTTGCAGTCACATTAAAAACTCTGTCACCATGCTGCGTTCTGTTCCAGGCAGCGCCTTACATGGCCTGGAAGAGGGGAAGGTCCTCTCTCCTCCGTGGGGGTGGGAGGAAGTGATCAGCATCCTGGTGACCCCCTCTGGCCTCTCTAGCATCCACCTCTGGATATCTAGGTGGGTGATGGTATTTGACTTTTTTTTTTTAACCTTTTTGGATGCTTTTTGCGTCCTACATTGGCCTGGCACCTAGTGATTTGTTCTTGGCCTGTGGGAGCTGTCACAGCTGAAGAACGTTCCCCAAAGATATTCAGTCCTAAGTCCCACAACCTGAGACTGTTACCTTACATGGCAAAAGACAGGGTTAAACTAAGGATTCTGGGATGGTATTATCCTGGACTATATGGGTGGGCTCTTCATACAATCATAAGCACTCTTCTACAAGGGAGGTGGAGGGAGATTGGACACATAGGGTTAGGAGGCAATGTAATCATGGAGGTACAGGCGACAGAGCCGCAGCCACAAGCCAAGGAATGCCAGCGACCCCCGGGAGCTGGAAGAGGCAAGGAGCCTATCCTCCCCTAGCGCCTCCTGACGTGGTGTGGCCTTGGCCTTGATTTCAGCCCAGTGATACTGATTTGGGACGTCTGGCCTCCAGAACTTGGAGAGAGTAAATGTCTGTTGTTTAAGCCGCCCAGTTGGGGGTAATTTGTTACAGCAGCCCCAGGAAACTAACACAGGACTGTCAGCCAGAAATAAAACGGGAAGAATCCCATTTTAAATTATATTGTAAAAGAAATAAATTTTAAAATTATCCCAATGCCTCTGAAAGGGGCTGCTTATCACTCTTGCTGGTTGTGTTGATATATTTGACTTTTAATGCGTATGGATCAGCCTGAGGGACATGATTGGACCGGGGGTGTCTCCACATTTGTTATTGCCTCTGACCGAGGGGCAGGGGCACTGCCCCGCAGGTGCTTTGTCACTTTCTGGCCTCAGTCATTCTTTCTTTGACATAATCTCTGTAGATAGAACCTTCTTAACTGTCCCATTCTCAGGCAGCATCCTTGACCCATTTATGCTTGAAAATCACTGTCTATATATGCATCTGTTTCTTTCCTTGAGAGGTTTAGTATTAATTTTTCCCCAGGGGAGCTCCCAGGGAGAACACGGAACAACATGCCCAGTGCACTCCCTGCGGAGGGAGGAGGATTGCCTTGCTGGAGATAAGAGATGTGATTGACATCTCTGATGCATGACTGGCTTCCAGTTCTGGCATCCTTACTGTTGACTCATAGAAACTTAAGAACCTGAAATTGTATAGTCCAGCTCCTAGAGTTTTCACATGAGGCCCCCAAGGCCTGCTGAGTTCCCTGGTGAGTGGCAAAGTCAGTGTTACTCCCAGGCCAGCCTTGTGGCACCCTGACACTGGGTCACACAGTTTCCCTCCCTGTGCTCATTTCCTCATCTCCAAGGACAAAGGGAAGGCGGGGTTGGGGAGGGTCATTTGCTCATTCAACAAACAGTTGTTGGGCAGCTACCACAAGCCTAATCTCCTGCCAGATGCTGGACACCAACCAAACTGTCCCAGAGTAATAGGACTCAGCCTGGTGAGCTACATACTCTTTTCAAGCTGACTTCCATGGAAGTCCACTGTATATAACAAAGAAAAGCAGAAGGAGGGCAGGTGGGGTGGCACGAAGGGTGGAGACTGAGAAACTGGGTGCACCAGAGCTAGGTACCTCCCATCCCGACGGTCCCCAGTCTTAGGAACCCTAAGACTCAATGGTTTCTCAGCTTGAAAAATGCTATTTAAGAGCCCAGCTTAGGGCAGAGGCCACATGTTCTGACTCTGAAGACATTCTGCTTGGTTTCTAATCCTGACATTGCTGCTTCCAAGGGTTGGGCTCTTGTTCAAATTACCTAATCCTTCTGTGTTCCAATATCCTCATCAATAAAATCAGGATAGTACCTAATTCTAATAGTTCCTAACTCTTTGGGTGTAGACAAGATTAAATGAGTTCCTTCATTCACAGCAGTGCCTGACGCAGTTAGCCCTCAAGAACTGCCAGGTGATAGAATTTATGTGTTTATGAATTGCCCTTGGACTCTCCACTGTCCTGCATACGGTCCTCATTCTTCGATCAGGGTGGACGATGTCAATGGAACACACTTGAAAGTTTAGGAAAATTCCACTCGACTTCAAAGCACTATGATGAATGATCATGTAATTCCTGCCTTCTGATGGGCAGGACTGAACTTCAGCAAACCCTGGACACTGATTGGAGTGAAACCCAGTCAAGGGGAACAGAAGGGAAGCCATGTGGGGCTTCATCTCGCTCTGCCAGGGAATGGACTTCTCTTCGCAAGTTAACAACCAGAGAGTCAGAGGGAAATTGCTTTTGTTGGAGGGTTCTGCCTTTGCCACTAGAAAGTTTTCCCTCCTTGCCAAGCCCTTAGCCAAGATCCAGCAAAAACATGAATGACAAAGGCTGGGAGTGTTCCACAGCAGACCGGAGAGGAAATTTAATTTTGGAGATGGGGTAGGAGTTGGGGGAGAGGGCAGAAAAAAACAGGAAGTGAGACAGGCTTGGGCAAAATGTCAGGGATGGGAGGGGAGGAGGTGAAGGAGGCTGCATAGGTCTGCTCAGTACAGAACCCCATCTTGCAATATAGAGTCGGTGCTCAGGGCCCCAGGAGCCTGCATCTTGGACAATGGCAAACAGATGGGGCCTGGAGGGCCTGCAGATGACTCTGGGGAAGCCTCAGCTGGTGGCAGATGCAGCTGGGGCCAGTGGCCACCTGTGCTCTGGCGCCCTCGCTCCCCACCTGGCCCATCTGCATTTACTCAGTCTGCCAATTATAGCTGCAAAGCCCCAGGGGCTCCAGATCACGTTCCTAAGGAAGGCTGACATCAGACCCAAGGGAGTGCTTCCTTTCTGGTGCACATTCTAACCAACCACGCAGCCTGTGGCAGGCTTCCCTGCGTTGCAGAAACTGTGAGGAAAGTGAGCCTGGGCTGAGTGTTCGCAGTTCTCACCTGGGTGCCCTAGCATCTGTTTGTTCCCAGCCAGTGGGAGGAGGAGGATGGGGCCAGGGGTTGCCTCATATCCTTGACCCTGCTGGAGAATAACACCATGCTTCCTGGGGGAGTGTCACTTTCACATATAAAAAGAGAACATGGACACAGCAGTTGGGGATGAACCAACAAGAAGGAAGGTCATCCTACCCGGTATTGAATATCTACAACATCCCAGACACTGGATCTGGAAAGTTACATGCATTCTCTGGCTTATTCTCAGCAGTGATGCTTTAAGGTTGCGATTACATCTTTACTTTACAGATGAAGAAACCCAGTCTCACTGATTTCAATCATCTTTCCAAGGCCATGTAGCTGGATTCAAACCCAAGCCTGTCCTAGTCCAAGGGAGGAGTTCTTGCTCTCACCTGAGTGGCTCCCAAATGTTAGACTGGTGTTGGGGAGCTGTTTAAGGCTACACATGTCCGGTCTCATCTCTAGAATCAGAAATTCTGAGGTGAGGCTGGGGAATCTGCCTCTGCAGATGTTTTGAGGCCCTCCTGGTAATTCTGATGCTCAGCAACATCAGGCACCAGACCACTGCACCACACTGCCCTTCCCAGCAGCACCTCTGATCGCCGCTTAAAGCAGCGCTTGTACTTGTAATGGGCCTTGCACCTGGGGGAATTCCATCACCAAATCTGCCTTGACCTGTTATAATTCCCTTTATCCCAAATCCCTGACTTTCCTTGGGAGGACTTTGCTGACGTCTGGTCGACCTGCTTCCTACTGGGTCCCTCTTATAGCCTCCCTAAAGATGGGATCTGGCCTCTCTGTAAACTCAGTCAGGGATTTCTTCATTTCACAAACACCTCTACAGCAGTAACTCTGTGCCTGGTGTGCTTTAATCCTTTACGTATGCAATCGAGTCTCATTTTTGCAGTAATTGTGTCTTTAAAGTCATAGTGAACACTGAATTAGCGAATACCGTACTATCCGTGTTCCTGGGAAGATTCAGGGTTAACGTTCCTTCAAGCCTCTAGCCGCAACATTTTCATCAGCTGATCAGTACATAACTTGTTTTATCTGGGTTTCTGTTTAAAGACACCTTGTTTAATAGATATTGTGGACTCATTAACATCGAGCTTATAGCCAACAGCACTCTCAGGCGTGCCTGGATAACGCTTATCTAACACATGTATTTTCTCTGAAAGATCCTTCCACAGCTTTCTGTACCTACAAACACCAGTTGGCACTTTTCAGTGCTCTGCTTAGGGGCCACTATATACAGCAGAATCATTAATAAAAAGCACAAAAATGCAAAAACGTGTCCCTAAATAGACTTCAAAAATGACACTTGTTTGGGCTTCCCTGGTGGCGCAGTGGTTGAGAGTCTGCCTGCTGATGCAGGGGACACGGGCTCGTGCCCCGGTCCAGGAAGATGCCACATGCCACAGAGTGGCTGGGCCCGTGAGCCATGGCCGCTGAGCCTGCGCGTCCGGAGCCTGTGCTCCGCAACGGGAGAGGCCACAACAGTGAGAGGCCGGCGCACCGCAAAAAAAAAAAAAAAAAAAAAAGACACTTGTTTACAGTCTGAAGCTGAAACAAGAAGGCAGGGTGTCGTCTTGCTCCACCCCACCTGGAAACGTGCAGTGGGGAGACAAATTCTTCACCACCTCGCATGTGCCAGAATGACCACGAACGTGCCATGAGTATTGATTTGGGGGGTTACAAATAAATTTAGCAAGTTGGCGAATTCTTGAATTGTGAGGATGAACTGTGTTAACGTGTCTAATCCTCACAACAAAAACTTGAGGTAGGCACAGTGATTGCCCTTTGCCAATCCTGATGACCTTTAGAAAAAGTTATCAGAGCAAAAACAAAAAAAACAAACAAAGAAAAAGTTATCAGCACATTCTAAAGATGTCATTCCCATTATAACAGATGAAAAAACTGAGTCACAGAGTGGGCAAGTGACACAGCTAGTAAGTGTCAAAATCTGGACTTAAACCTAGTATATTTGGCTGCACAGTTAACCAGATAACCATGCTACTCTTTAGGGATTGCAAACTTATCTATGGACTGCAGAGCTGACCCAGCCAAGAACTTGCCCACCAGAGGGATGCTGATAGACTTAAAAAGGGAAAAAAACCCGAATAACTCTGCACAATTGGTAGGCACTACTAGATATTCATTATGCCTGTTGCCTGAGTTCCCTTAAATTTGGGTTTCTCAAAGTATGTTCCAGGACTCCTGTCTTCAGAACCATTTGTGTAATGCAGAGTCTCAGAGATTCTGATTGAACTGGTGTGAGGTGAGGGCTACATTTTTAGTAGGTACCTCAAGTAAGTCTGATGTTTTAGGATTTGGAAAGCACTATCTAAAATTCAGTACCACCTTGAATAAAAATTACACATCAAAAATAATATTTGTGAAATTTGTAGCATTCCGAGTTCTTCAGACTTTTTTTAAAGGCCATCTCTTTTTTGTTTGTTTTTTGTTTTCTTAATAGGATGGTGGGGGAAAAATGGGTCCAATAAAGATTATTGGGAACTCAATTAAAAATTAGAAAGAATATTTTTTAAATGAGTTGCTTCAAGATTTCCATAATACCAAAAATTAAAGAAAATTCACCTTACCCAGAGATCTTATTTCTTTCTGAAGAGTGGATTCTAACCTAGTTCAACCTCCTCAAACACTTTGGCCTAGGGAGAAGCAAGTTCTTAACCTTCTCTGTTTATCAACTTCCCCAAGATCTGGCCTTTAAAAGAAAAGAAATTGCAGGTTTACTTGAAAACAGGGGAGAAACAAGATTAGCTTGTTAATATTACTTTTAGAAATCTGAGCACTTAAAAAAAGTAACTGAGTGATTGTTGTATCAGTGTGTGCATTTGTCAAAATGCTCTTATACACTTGTGATTTATATACTATACCATTAGTAAATTGTAGTTCAATAAAAAATAAATCTACTGAAATAAACAAAAAAGTTAATGACTGCTTTTGCATAATTCTGCTCCTTGATTTCTCTCCTTTCTGACTTAGAAGACAAGATCTGTGTGTGCACCAGCTTTCTTTGGGGATTTTGTTCTCACTTGTTTAGTCCTGTGCAAAAGTCAAAGACGTAATAGCTAGAAGGGCTGCAGAAATATTCACCAGCTTAATGTTACCTCTGGTAAGAAGGGATGGGTATGGACTTGCCATGCCTTCTGCTGTGTTCCTGTTTAAAAATGGAATGCACTATGATTGTTTCAAAGAAACAGTTATGTACCACATCAAAGGATCTAACTGTAAAACCAACTACCATCCAAGGTTCCAGGCAACTCAATGGTCACAGTGCCTTGGCAAAGGGCAATCTCACGTCTATGAGATTTTCTCTCCAGACACGAATCCGCTGACCTCATCTTCCCCTGTTACACCAACTCATCCATCATCCAGGATCTTGGAAAAGGAGCACCTTGCAATCATCTGTGACCATAAACTCTGCACTATGGTCCCAGGTGGAGCTCTTTTCCATATACATACAGTTGACCCTTGAACAACATGGGTTTGAACTGCGCATGTTCACTTATAGGCGGATTTTTTTTTCAGTAGTAAATACAGTACTACACGATCCATGGTTGCTTGGCTCCGCGATTGCGGAACCGCGGAGGTGGACTACTGGGCCTGAGCTTCCACAGAGTTGGGTGTCCGCAGTAGGTCCTAGAACAAATCCCCCGAGGATACCAAGGGACGACTACTTCTCTCGTTAGCAATGGTAGCTCTAGAGGTTGAAATATGGAGCAGGTTGCTTTTCATGTAGAAAAGGAAGTCCACTGACCCTGGCTGGCTCATGAGGCAGAAGACTGATGCTCACGGTGTTCTCTCCCTTAACCGACTTCCCAGAGAGGAAGCAGCCACAGTGGTTGGGTGACCGACCAGAGTTCAGGATGCAGACAGCAGTTGGTTTTTGTGACAGGGGAGCATATTCCCCAACCAGTGAGCTACTCCTGATTGTAATGCTTTTCTTGGGCTAAGGGATTTGTTCTCTGGCATTTTTGGCTGTTGTGTAACAAGGCTGGACGTGTGGCAATCATCAGCATAATTACTATTTCACATTTGTGTTTCCTATCTCTTGTCAGTTTATGCTCCCAGTTAGAGAGGGTTAAGAGGCTCAGCCCTCTGATAGCCATAGCCATAGCTGGCCTTTCAGAATCTAATACCGATTACTGTGAATCATCTTCAGATTTCTTATCCTTTCATTCCTGATAACCTGGAAAGCAGGATGGGATTTTGCTTCAGGAACTATTCACACATTTGTTTTCACGAGGCCAGTGACCTCCTTTTGAACTCAGGTGTTCCGCACACCTGGATGATAATATGTTTCAGAGTCTCAGAAAAGTTGCCTGATCTGATAGCTTTGAGGGAATTAAAAAGGACTCAAACACAAGTAGATAATTAGCAATTGTACCAGTAGATGTCAAAATACCTAAAAGGTTCTCAGTTGGATGCCCAAGTAGAAATCTGATTGAAACGATTTCCTTAGCACATTTGTAAAATGTGGACATGAGTGTGACTGTATTTTTTTTCTTTTTTGCTTGTTACTACATTGCAAATTGGTTGGGACCTGAATCAATGTGTTAAAAAGTGGGCAGTAAGGAGAAGTATGTCTTGTGCTGCAGTTTGGGGCCACCTGCTTGGTTTTAAGGACCATGCCAGCAAGGAGGTCAGATTAACAGATAGTGAGAAAGCAAACCTGCCCAGAACGTAGGCCAAGGCTGCTCTGACAACAGCTTGGCAGTTCTCTCCTTGGAACCACTCCCTTCTGAGAGATGCAAGAGCCACACAAGCCTTCAGCCTCAAGAAAGTTTACCAGCGCTCATGTTAAGAAGGAAGGGATGAATGCTCAAATTATCAGTCCCCAAATTGGGCATATTAAGTGACTACACACAGCACCGAGCTAGATGGTACACATAATGTACAAAAAAGCAGAATTTTTACCTTCCAGGGACTTATGATCTAATATTTCTCATATAAACCAAAGACGAAAGCAGTGCAATCTTTCTCCTCCTGAAATGAGACGTCAAATGTTGAGGGGGAAATGTAAGCGAGGGAAAACAGCAGTTTGGAACGTAGAAGTTTGCATCCTGTCCCTGTCATGGTCAAAGGGAACTCTGGATGCCAGTGTTCTACCTAAAAAGTGAGGAAGGTAATTACATGCCTTCTCAACCTCCCTTCCAGCTTCCGGAGCTCTGATTCTACTGCCTCCTATTTCCTATGCTGGCAACAGAATTCAGGAGAAATGTTGGATAAAGAACATTCAGTGAGATGGTTAAGTTATTGCCATCAAAGACATCATCAGAGGAGAGTGACTAGAGTGACATAACCTAGCATAGTATGTTAGAAAAATATCTGTAAGAACCTGAGGTCTTTAGAAATAAAACACTATAATGGTACCTTTGGTGGATTTCTTGGTAGATGGCTTCACCAACAGGCAAAGGAATACAGGAAGGACATGTGAGATATCTCTTACCCTTTTAACTGGGTACTGAGAAGTTTTATCCCCCATACTTGCTTGGTGGGCCCTCTGGTCCTTCATTGCTCCATTCAGTGGTCTGCTGCAAATTTCTGCAGTTTAAAAGGCAATAAACAAACATAGTGGGTAAAGCGAGAGCTGTCAGCGCCAAATCAACATTTATTAAAGATGTACCATGTGTCAGTCCTTGTGTTAGAAACCAGAAGGATATGTGTCCACATTCCCAAAGAAGGAAGCTAGGATTCTCCTCAAAGTAAATTTCTCGTAAAGTATGAGAAGGTTTCACAAAAGTAAGTGGCCTCACTTTCTACCAGACCACTTCTTTGTTAAATACAGCTAGACCTCAGCTCACACTGAAAGCTCCTTCACAGCCATAGAGGACTATTTTAGCCCATTCCTATAGGACTGGAAGCTCTGGATAATATTTTGCAAGTCATGAATCAATTAAGCCTGGACTAAACAGCCTCTGAATGAATTTTCTTCATATAATCACGTATCCTAACATTTATAAATGAAACTATTAATTTAAATTAAAATGATTAAATGAGTTTTGTCTGGTATATGGTATTTTGGACTAGAAGAAAACCACTAAAAGCCCTTCCAGCCCTTAGCTTCTATACTTTCATTTTGCTTGTTGTGATTTTAAAAATATTTATAATTCATTTTTAAAGTTAAACTTGTTATTTTAAAATAATTATAGGGGCCTCCCTGGTGGCGCAGTGGTTGAGAGTCCGCCTGCCGATGCAGGGGATACGGGTTCGTGCCCCGGTCTGGGAGGATCCCATATGCCGCGGAGCGGCTGGGCCCGTGAGCCATGGCCGCTGGGCCTGCGCATCCGGAGCCTGTGCTCCGCAACGGGAGAGGCCACAACAGTGAGAGGCCCGCATACCGCAAAAAGAAAAAAAAATAAAAATAAAAATAAAATAAAATAAAATAAAATAATTATAGATTCACATGCAGTTGTAATAACTAATACAGAGACATCACATATTTCTGTTACCCAGTTTCCCCTGATGATAGCGTCTTGAAAACTGTAGTACATTGTTACAACCTGGATATTGATATGGATACAGGCAAGATAGGAAACATTTCCATCACCACAAGCATCCCTCATAGCCATACTCACTTTCCTCCCACCCCATTACCTATTTAACCCCTGGGAACCACTAATCTGTTTTCCACTTTAATAATTTTGCCACTTCAGGAGTTATGTAAATAGGATCATACAGTAAGTAACCTTTTGGTTACTTTTTCACTGAGCATGATTCTCTGGAGATTCATCCAGGTTGTTGCCTGTATCAATATTTCATTCTTTTTATTGCTGTGTAGTAGTCCATAGTGTGAATGTACTGTAGTTTGCAGGGCAGTTTATTTAACCATTCACCTGTTGAAGGACATCTGAGTGTTTCCAGTTTTTGATTTCTAATAAAACAGCTATAGAACATCCACATATAGGCTTTTATGTGAACATAAATCTTTATATCTCTGGGATACATGCCCAGGAGTATAATTGCTGAATGGTATGGTAATTGCATGTTTATGGTTTTAAGAAACTGCCAAACTGTTTTCCAGAGTAGCTGGACCATTTTACATTCCTATCAGCAGTGTATGAGCGACCCAGTTTCTTCACATCCTTGCCAGTATTTGATGTTGTCCCTATTTTTTTTTTTCTTTTTCTTTTTGCGGTATGCGGGCCTCTCACTGTTGTGGCCTCTCCCGTTGCGGAGCACAGGCTCCAGATGCGCAGGCCCAGCGGCCATGGCTCACGGGCCCAGCCGCTCCGCGGCATATGGGATCCTCCCAGACCGGGGCACGAACCCGTATCCCCTGCATCGGCAGGCGGACTCTCAACCACTGCGCCACCAGGGAGGCCCTGTCCCTATTTTTTTAAATTTAATTTTATTTATTTATTACTTATACAGCAGGTTCTTATTATCTATTTTATACATATTAGTGTATATATGTCAATCCCAATCTCCCAATTCACCCCCACCTTCCCCCCTTGGCGTCCATACGTTTGTTCTCTATATCTGTGTCTCTATTTCTGCCTTGCAAACCGGTTCATCTGTACCATTTTTCTAGATTCCACATATATGCGCTAATATACGATATTTGTTTTTCTCTTTCTGACTTACTTCACTCTGTATGACATTCTCTAGGTCCATCCACATCTCTACAAATGACCCTATTTCGTTCCTTTTTATGGCTGAGTAATATTCCATTGTATATATGTACCACATCTTCTTTATCCATTCGTCTGTCGATGGGCATTTAGGGTGCTTCCATGACCTGGCTATTGTAAATAGTGCTGCAATGAACATTGGGGTGCATGTGTCTTTTTGAATTATGGTTTTCTCTGGGTATATGCCCAGTAGTGGGAGTGCTGGGTCATATGGTAATTGTATTTTTAGTGTCACTATTTATTTTTATTTTAACCATTCTAATAGGTGTGAAGTGGTATCTCACTGTGGTTTTAATTTGCATTTCCTGAATGGCTAGTGCTGATGAATATCTTTTCATGTGCTTATTTACTATATGTATATTCTCATTGGAGAAATGTCTGTTCACATATTTTGCCCATTTTCTAATTGGATTGTTTTTGTTGTTCTTTTTTATGTTGAACCCTAAGAGTAGTTTATATAGTCTAGACACTAGTCCTTTGTCAGATATGTGGCTTGCAAATATTTTCTCCCAGTTTGTGGCTTGACTTTCACAGGACAAAGTTTTAAATTTTGATGAAGTCCAATTTATCAGTTTTTCTTTCTAGAGATTATGCTTTTGCTGTCAAGTCTAAGAATCCTTTACTTAGCCCTAGAATCAGAAGATTTTCTCCTATTTTTTTCCTAAAAGCTTGATAGTTCTATGTTTTACATGAAGTCTGTGGTCCACTTTGAGTTAATTTTTATGTAAGGTGTCAGCTTTGAGGTTTATATTTTGTCTATTGATGTCCAATAGCTCTAGGGCCATTTGAACTGTTTTTGCACCCTCGTATCAGAAATCAGTTAGACATATCTCTGTGGGTCTATTTCTGGGTTCTCTACTGTATTTGTTTGCCAAGGCAGTAAGTATTTAATTATTTTTTAAGAGAATGCAAATGGTATTTCTGATTTCAGTGTCTACGTGTTCACTGCTAGCATATGGAAATACAATTAATTTGTATATATTCATTTTGTATCCTGTGTCCTTGCAGAACTCACTTATTAGTTCTAGGAGATTTTGGCGATTCTTGGGATTTTCTACATAGACAATTATGTTATTTGCAAACAGGAATAATTTTATTTCTTTCTTTCCCATCTGTATGCCTTTTATTTCCTTTTTTAATTGGTTAGAACTTCCAGCACTATGTTGAATTAGAGTGGTGATCAGACATCTTTGCCTTGTTCTTGATCTTAGGAGAGAAACATTCAGCCTTTCACCATTAAGTATATGTTAGATAATCTTTATCAGGTTGAGGCAGTTCCCCTGTATTGTTCTTTATTCTGAGAGTTTTTATCATGAATGGATGTTGAATTATGTGAAATACTTCTTTTGCATTGATTAATATAATCAATGTAATTTTTCTTTTTTAGCCTGTTAATATGGTATATTATTGGAGAAATGTCTGTATATTGGAGAAACGTATATTATATTGGTTGATTTTCAAATAGTGAACCAGCCTTGTATCCTTGGAATAAATCCCGCTAGGTCATACTGCATAATTCTTTTCATATTTTTCTGAGTTCCTTTCTTTTGTTTTTTAATGAACCTTTCAGTATTATTTTATTTTTATACTATAAGCAAATATTACATTGATACAAATAAGAATAAAATACAAAATTAAGACAATCTGTACAGATTCTATTTTAATATGATCAAATTTTAAATACCAGTGTAAGCCAAAAAAAAAAATTCTATATTTGGCTTATTATTACAGACATGTTAATGTGAGACATTATATTTGATAAACATCTGACCCAGAAGGTACAAAATTATGTTAATTTATTAATTCATAATAAGATGATAGACTTTAAGATATGTATTTTTTAATAGTTTGTACCTCTTTTTTTAATAAACTAATTTTATTTTTATTTATTTTTGGCTGCATTGGGTCTTCGTTACTGCATGTAGGTTTTTCTTTAGTTGCGGAGAGCGGGGGCTACTCTTGGTTGTGGTGCATGGTCTTCTCATTGCGGTGGCTTCTCTTGTTGCGGAGCACAGGGTATAGGCTCGCGGGCTTCAGTAGTTGTGGCTCTTGGGCTCTAGAGCGCAGGCTCAGTAGTCGTGGCGCACAGGCATAGTTGCTCCGCGGCATGTGGCATCTTCCTGGACCAGGCTCGAACCCGTGTCCCCTGCATTGGCAGGAGAATTCTTAACCACCGCGCCACCAGGGAAACCGCAAGATATATATTTTTAGTGTTACTAATAGTAGTAACTTTAAATGTTAGGCCATGAAACTCATATATTGTGGCAGAAGGGAATATTCCCCTTTTTCCCCTTCTCTTTTTTTTTTTGGCTGGCAATTAAAATGACATAAGGCAGATATTAGCAGGAGATAATCAAATTTATTATGTATTGTGAAATAAAATTCATATTTTATGACAAGAAAAATTGAAACAAAAAAATTTCTCTGCCCTTTGGCCTCCTCTCTCCCCTCTACTGTGCATTGTGTATCTGCATAGATCAGACCTCTCCCATCAGCAGAAATACCTGCTCAACCATAAGGAGCAACACTCTCCTAGCACCAACCAGACAACTCCTTAAAGATAGCATTCCTCTTTGATCTTATAAGGGGCGATGATAATGCTTAGATCTGGATTGTGTAAGCTGTCACTAATACATATAATGTACAGCCTTCTGTCTAAAATAATTTATATATAACTGTGCCTTGACTTCTAACAGAACAGTTGTCAGAGCTTTCTGAGACGCTGTTCCTGGGTTATAATCTTCAAATTTGGTTCGAATAAAATTTCGTAGACTATTGATTAATTTTTTTGACATTATGTATGGTGAATTCATACAAGCATGAGGGGTTCCAAAAACAGTAAGGCGAGATGAGGTATATATGTCATTGTGGACTAAGGAGAAGGAGGTAGGTGTTGGGGACTTCAAAAGGAAGTAAGGTACTGAGTTCTTTTTCTTAATATTTTGTTAAGGACTCTTGTATCTATAATTTTATTTATTTATGTGTTTGTTTATTTACTTATTTATGTTTTGGCTGCATTAGGTCTTCATTGCTGCACGTGGACTTTTCTCTAGTTGCGGCAAGCGGGGGCTACTCTTTGTTGCGGTGCACGGGCTTCTCATTGCGGTGGCTTCTCTTGTTGCGGAGCACAGGCTCTAGGCACGCGGGCTTCAGTAGTTGTGGCTCGCGGGCTGTAGAGCGCAGGCTCAGTAGTTGTGGTGCACGGGCTTAGTTGCTCCACAGCATGTGGGATCCTCCCAGACCAGGGCTCAAAACCATGTCCCCTGCATTGGCAGGTGGATTCTTAACCAATGCACCACCAGGGAAGCCCTGTATCTATAATTATGAGGGATATTGGTCTGTAGGTATTTTTTTTCTTTTTGGTACTGATTTTGAAATCAGGGTAATATTAACTTCATACAATGAATCGTAACATGTTCATTCCTCTTCTATTTTCTTGAAGAGCTTGCATAGAATTGATGTTAATTTTGTAAACATTTGATATAATTCTTCAAGTGAAGCTGTCAGGACCTTGATATTTCTTTTTTGGAACTTTTTAACATTATGAATTCAATTTACTTGACGGTTGTAGGGCTGTTGAAATTGAGGTGGAGTCTGAAGGCCCGGCTCTCCACTCATCCCCCGTGGACACCCGCGGCAGGAGTGGTGGGGGCTCCTGTTACGCTGGCTGAGAGTGGGAGTCTTGCTCCCTTTATGCGCCTCATTAATGCTGGTAGACCTTGAAAGTCCTCATCTCCCCCTGGCTTCCCTGGCACCACCCCACACAGTAAGGGGATAGATGCCTGATTACTGTAGATGAGGAGGAAGGACCAGGCTCCCTGGGTGGTCTCCACCTGATGCCACAGGGGGACCTCACTGCAGGCTCTCTATTTGGCTTCCAAGGGGGGTATTGGGGTGCCTTGGGACAGCCTTGCATGGGTGGAAATCCAGGCTCTCCTCTCAACTATATTGGCATCGGTAGAGATGGGACCACAGCTCTTTCTGAGTTATTTGGCTGGAGAAGAGAGGTTATTGTATGCAAGTTTTCTGTCTTGCAAGTTTCCTCTCTTACAAGTTTTCTCCTTTCCTAGTCCTTTGGCTAAAGAGAGTAGGCTTTCGTTGAGTTTCTTTTATCTACACTCTTGGGCATTTCTGGGTTACTGACTTCTTCAACTCCTAGTCAGAGATGTATGAGGACAAAAGAAAACTGAGAGAACTCACCACTGTGTTGTTCCTTAGGCCCTGGGTTCCCCTATCTTCTCTGCCTTCCTTTCCCCACCTTCAGAATCTTCTATGCTTGTTTTAGTTGCACTGAGCAGGAAGAATAAGGAAGAGACATCTATTTCTTATCCTTGGAAGTGGAATTCTCTGTGCTACCTTATTTTTACAAAGGTTTTTTAAAATGTTTATTGAAATATAGTTAATTTACAATGTTGTGCTAGTTTCAGGTGTACATCAAAGTGATTCAGTTTTATATATATATAGTTTCATATATATGTATATATAGTTTTATATATATATATATATATATACATATATAGATTATTTTCCATTATAGGTTATGACAAGATACTGAGTATCGTTCCTGTGCTGTACAGTAGGTCCTTGCTGGTTATCTGTTTTATATAAAGTAGTGTTTTAACCCCAAACTCCTAACTTACCCTTCTACCCCTCCTCCTTTGGTAATCTTTTGTTTTCTGTGTCTATAAGTCTATTTCTGCTTTGTAGATAAGTTCATTTGTATCATTTTTTTAGATTCCACATATAAGTGATATCATATGATATATATCTTTCTCTGTCTGACTTACTTCACTTAGTATGATAATCTCTAGGTCTATCCATGTTGCTGCCTTTTTTAATAGTCAAAACCAGAATGCCTCTTTCAAAGATTCTTTAAGCTTTTATTCGTTTATTTATTTAACAAATATTTATTGAGCATCCACAATGTACCAAGCAAGGCCCCCGCCTCTGAGGAGTGTACATTCTGGTGATGGAGACAGCTGTTAAACCAATAATTGCACAATTATTCTGATGTCTGGAAGATAAAAGTCAGCTTGTGAGTTATCATCACTGCTGTCATGAAAGGACATTCATTTAGGGCTTTGTTGCACATAGGCTGTACAGAGGAAAGAAAACCCAACCAAATGTCTGATTCTACTAACTTAGTTAAGAAGCAATTTTAGTCTTGGCCATGTTCAAGAAGGCTATTGCAAAAGTGATTGTTTTTATGCCTCTAAATATAATGTCAATGAAAGAAGCTGCTACCCACGTTTGATGACAAAACTGTGGTTAGTTCCTTAGTATTAACCACTTAGAGCATGCAGATGATTTCCACGCCCACTCCCTCGACCCACTCAAATGCCAAAAAAGTCTAGTTTCCTTTCAGTCGTCCCATTTCTGAAAACAGCCTGTCCATACACCCCCGTTGTTCAAGTTCCAAGCCTAAAAATTGTTCTCTTTCCCTCACCAGCCCCCTACCTCCATCCAGCCAGCAGCAAAACTTGTCAGCTTCACTCCCCAAATATCCTGAATCTAATCCCTTCTCACCATCTCACTGCTGCAGCCCTGGACTAAATCACCACCTTCTCTGGTCAGGACTGAAGCAAGAGCTCCCAGATGGGTGTGCCTGCGTTCACTCCTGCCCCACGTTCATTGTCCCACAGCAACAGAGTGTTGTTTTATTAAGATATATTTACAGAACAGGTGAGTGAGGGATCATGGGCCCTTTTCTCATTGCCATGGACTACCAGATGAAGAATTGATGCAAATGGCTATGGAAAGATATGAGAATAAGTCATAGGAAGTGGTTACTAAAGGCAAATGTTCTGAGAAAATAAAGTACATTGTCTTGTGAGAATGTAAATTGATGCAGTCACTATGGAAAACAGCATGTAGTTTCCTCAAAAAAATTAAAAGTAGAGCTACCATATGATCCAGCAATCTCACTTCTGGGTATTTATCCAAAAGAAACAAAATCAGAATATTGAAGAAATATCTGCAGTCTCATATTCATTGCAGTATTATTCACAAATAGCCAAGACACAGAAGCAACCTAAGTGTCCATCAACAGATGAACTGATAAAGATGTGGCATGTATCAGTTTATACAATGGTATATTATTCGGCTATGAGGAAGAAGGAAATCCAGCCATTTGCAAAAACATGGATGGACCTTGAGGGCATTATGCTAAGTGAAATAAGCCAGACAGAGAAAGACAAAAATGATCTCACTTACATGTAGAATATTAAAAAAAAAAAAAAAAAGTCAAACTCATAGAAACAAAGTAGAAAAGTGGCTGGTGGGTGAGGGAAACAGAGATTGGCAAATAGGTACAAACTTTCAGCTATAAGATGAATAAGTTCTGAGGATCAAGAGTAAAACATGGTGACTATAGTTGATAACACTATATTGCATATGTTGTTTTAAATCTTCGGCCAGATCACGCCACTTCCCTGTGGTGAACCCTCCTAATGCTTTTCTCACACACTTGGAATAAAAGTCAAGCATCCTACCCTGGATTTCCAAGTCTGTCTTGAATGGTCCTCTGCCTCTGTTTCTCTTGTTCTGCTTTCATCTTGAGCCTTATCTCCTTTGCCCCCCAAACTCCAGTCATAACAGCCATCTTTCTGGTTTTTAAACACCACCATGCTTGTGCAGGCTTAGGGCCTTTGTACTGCCTGGTCTTTCTGCCTGGAATGTTCTTCCAGCTAACCGTTGATGGCGGGCTGCCTTTTGATTTTAGATCTCAGCTTAAATGTTACCTCCTCTGACCATCTAATTGGACTGATGGATAACCCCTCTGTTATTCTTTATGAAGTCACCTTTACAAAAATTCTCAGGCATAACATGTATCATCTGTTCCTTTTCTTGTTTATTCCTTTGTCTGTACTCTATTTTGCCCAGTAAAATATCAATTCCACGAGAGAAGAGGGACATTCTCTGTCTTCTTCACTGTCCCTAGTAGTTCCTTAATAAATATTTATTAACAGTGTGTGCCTCTGTTTCCTCATCCGTAAAATGGAGATAGTTAATCGTACCTATCCCATGGGGCAGCTGTGAGGATTAAATATGTTAATATTCACTATGCATCTAGAATAATCCTTAGGCCATGGCAAGTGCTTATGTGTGTTAGCTATTATTTTCAGAGGCAGGTGAATGGGTAATATGGCCTATCAAAGTCTCTTCCAGTTTTACAAACTAAAAGAAACTTGAATTTAAATTTTATTAAAACTGAGTGAAATTTGAAATTTAATGAAAACAGATGCTGCCATTTATTCCTCTTCTTAGTATGTATAGTGGAAAAAAGAATCAAGAGTTTTGATTTTAAAACTTTGGGCCATTCTATGACTGCATTTTATAGCCTTGAGAATATCACTTAATCACTCTAACCCATTTCTGAGATGGAAACAGCAACTGTTACCCTTCTCCCTGTGAGCAGGGTTGGTTCTAGGACTATTACTGCAGAGGGCAAATACCCATCTAACTGGCATCCCCTTCCCCTAGCTGAGCTCTGCCTTCATCCTTCTCCTCCATGTTCCACATCCAAATGTGCTCTCAGGAAAGTACCGGACAAACTCATCACATGGAGCTGAATGACTAGGGTGGCTTCACACATCAACATTACCAGCATCATTTGCGTTTGAACTGTGTTAAGCTTTCCTTTTGCAGAGCATCAGTCATTAATAAGCCAAATAAGCCTTTTGGGCATCCCCAAACCCATTATCTGTGCATAGCCGCCCACATAGACACCTGCCCCACTTGTGAAAACTTGTGGCAAATAATCCAGATGAGCACTCTACAAGGCAGACCTCCTCTCTCACAGACCTGTGCTCCTAGGGATTTATCAACAGCCATGTGTACGGGAGCCAGGGTGACCACACTGAGAGAGTGAAGGCATTCAGAGGGGTGCAAATGAAGTGACACCTTGGAGGGAGATCTTTGGCTATGGTTTACAAGTATTTGAAAATGCCAGAGAGATTTGAGATATAATTGTTCAAGTCCTGAACACAGTTACCTTCCCAGTAGCTCGAATGATTACATAATGGTAGCACAGAAGACACTTAAAAATCAATGGAGGGCTTCCCTGGTGGTGCAGTGGTTGAGGGTCCGCCTGCCGATGCAGGGGACACAGGTTTGTGCCCCGGTCCAGGAGGATCCCACATGCCACGGAGCGGCTGGGCCCACAAGCCATGACCGCTGAGCCTGCGCGTCCGGAGCCTGTGCTCCACAACGGGAGAGGCCACAAGAGTGAGAGGCCCGCATACCGCCAAAAAATAATAATAATAAATAAATAAATGGAAAGAAAAATTGAAGTGTATTGTGTGGAGGTAAAAGTAAGAGTTAGGTGTCTCCCAGCTTTTACTGTTCTTTCCCCTGAATGTGAAGAGGGTCACGGTACAGAAACTGAGCTTGGATGGCTCCATGGATCAGAAGAGAATGTTAGACAGGAAAAGAGTTTGCAAGGACCTGTCAAGTATTCCCTGAACAGAAAGGGAGCATGTTTCCTCAGAATGGTCTGTGTGCCATCATGAAATCCAGTACCAAGAACCAAAATTAGCCCAAATGACCCTCAAAATCAGCCACATCAAGGAGTTGAGCTTAGTTATATCATGAATCGTATCTTCAACAGTGATACTAGCAAAACCCTCTTTTTACAAATCAACACTCTTTGGGGACTTTGATGGTCTAATAATAATAATAACATTAATAACAATAATATCTAACACTTAACAAGGACTACTTGTGCCAGGTACTCTTTCTGAGGACTTCATTATTAATAATAATATGTTAGCATTTATATTAATAATAATATGGGAATATTAGCTAGAGGGACAGTAACTCACTTGATCATTCAGGAGTTACAGGTACTTTCAGTCCAGTGAGAGTAGTGGGTTTTGTTGGTTGCATTTCATAAACAGCAGTGTGTTGGGCTGTGTGGTACGGGTGAAAAGAGGAAAAACTGTAAAACCTCTGACCGGGTGATCTGCTCTACAGTGAGACCCCTTCAGGGGCTCAGACAGAAAGGAATTCTGCATGAGGGTTCAGGGACCTTGTTTGGGCTCAATCAGAAGGAGGCCTTGGTTACTCCTTTCGCGTGTTGGCCATGGGAAAGGAAGAGGAAGTGGGGACCAGCAGTTGTGCCAGGCACATGCCATACCTTTGCCACTTCCGCCTCAGGACTTCTCTAACTGTTTGAAATAGTGTCTTCTGCCCACTTCTAAGGAAGGAGTGGCTATTTCCATGGGAAGCAAAATTCCACAGTGGCAAGAGCACAAGGTCTAATCTGGTTCTAAAATTAGAACAGCACCAACAGAACAAAGATTTTTGTGTGTATGTTCTGGTCATCATCCGAAACACTCACACACAGTGATCATATTGTTTAAAGCAAATTTCATGACCCACAGTCCCAGCCACGGGATGCTTTTTTTAAAACCTTCTTTGTTTCAGACTTGCTGAGTTATTCAGACTGTTAAAAAGCTAAGTGCATGTAAGAGCTCTAAATCAAGTCATCTGTCTAGAATATTTCCTTTGAGGAAAGTTCCTTTTTTCGTTCTATCTCTCACCCTCACCACCACCACCACCCCCCGCCCCCTGCCTTTTTTGGAATAAAAAGACTTCAAAGGGTAAATTGCTTTATTTTTCCTCTAATGGTATCCTGGAAAGAAGAGGCAGCCTTTTGAAATACATGTCTATCTGTGAATGCCAGAAAAAAAAAAGTGCATAGCTGTTATCAGCTCCTGCCATCAACATTCTTTAATTTAAAGAAGTATTCAGCTGTCTGAAATTAGGTTGCAGACTCTCGGGTTGCATATCTTGTGGGTGGGATTTCTTGGTGATATAAAACAGCATTTAAGAACTGATATGCAACTTGGGATGGGACAAATACAAGGAAGAGTAGAAGGTACACTGTGTTGGGAGAGAAGGGAGGGTGCGTGAGTGTGTAGACGGTGAACGGATTAGAAGGGGGAGGGAATTGCCCGCAGAGCAGACGTTCAGTGGCTCCCATCTCAGGCAGGTCAGAGAGCTGCCGCTACCTCCTTCCATAGATTTTGCTAGAGGCGTCTAGAAGTGGACATGCCCTTAAGCCTTCCCAACCAAGAGATGAACTTCTGAAAAAATATTCACTCCTTCCACGCAGACCATCATTCCAATTTTCCCCTCTAGGCACTGCTTTGTAAAAATCATATCGTCATCCAACACAGGAGTGCTCCACCTCGACACTACTGACATTTTGGGCTGGATAGCTCTCCGTACAGGGGGCAGGACTGTGCACTGCCGGATGTTTGTCCACACCCCCTGGCCTCTCTCACGCTGGTAGCACCTCCCCCCCCCCCGGCCCAGGACAACCAAAAGTGTCCCCAGAACTACCGAGTATCTTTTTTGGAGACAAAATCACCCGCAGCTGAGAACCACTCTTCTAACCCAATGAACCACACACTACTAAGAAAAACACAAATTGCTGAGAAACATCTAATCGGCAGATAGAAGCCATTGCCATCATTTTTTAAAAACCCACCCAAGGAAGGAAAATGACCTCCAATTTCTAACTGAAAACAGATCACTCCTTTCACTTAAATACAAGAATGATAAGGCAGAGCTTAGCTCTGTACAAAGTGCTGTGAATTTTATTTGTGACTTTTGTTATGGAATAAGTTAACGTGAGTCAGTCACAGCTGGCAATTCTTAGGGTGAGACACAATGATGGGAAGAGAGTCAGGGTAGCTGTTGGAACCAACTTCACTCATTTTACTCCTAGAGTCACCATTAAATAGGCTCCATGGATGTGTTGCCCTTACGATTGTGGATCAGAATGTCACCTTGTGAGATCAGTGGGAGATTCACCCATGAACACAGCATGAGAGCTGAGCTCCTTCTCTCACCTTCGCGTAGACTAAGCCACAGTCACCTCTGTGGCCCCACCATGCTTGGCTTGGGTGTCATTCTCTTGTCAGCACCTGAAGCAGTTTACTGCCCCTCTCCCCTCTTTTTATCAAACATACTCTTCCTCTCCAGAAGCATAATCTCCTCAAAGCCTAGGAATTGTGGCTTATTTTACGAGCACAATGCAGGATAGGCTCTTAATAAATATTGGTAATTGATTAAGCCCTTGCACAGTCACTCTAGGTAAATTCAAATGGTCACAGAGTTCCAATTGTTTTATAACGTTACTTCCAACAGTAAGTTAATACTCCAGAGCTGAAATTGTCTATAATTTGTTGGAAATTATAAACACAGATAACATCTTTTCCTCCATATATATATATTGTGAATAAAGACAAAGCAAATAAAATGGCTTCCAAAATGTATCTATGTGCAGACCTAAAATAATTACATAAAACATATATATATTTTTGTGATTTATATGCCTACGTATACACTGTGAATCTATTCCATAACTTGTGAGGGCTGTTTGTGTTTGAGTATTATTCATTTGTTTGTGCTAATCAATATATATTGAAATGATATGCTTAAGAATAATAAGAAGACAATGCATGAATAACTATCTTTTTATGCAAGACATTTTTGAAGCATCAAATAAACATTCTTTGTAAAAACACACATTTTCCCCTCATATCTTGCATTTACTGACATCTCAAATAAACCCAGAAAAATAAAGTACTAGACTGCTGGGAAATCCCTGTCACTTTGTTAGAAATCTCAGAAGAGAAGGCTCTGGTAAACCATAGATATGCCAGCGAATTTCAACAGCGACTGTCAAGTACTATGCGTGTTTCATTAACAGGAGAAGCTGAATTGGGATTCCACAAGACGGTGACTGAATTAATAAGCCTGGCTTCCTTTGTGGTGATAGTTCCTTCAGGGCATGCTAATAATGGGCCTGCTTGTTCAGCTCCAGATAGGGAATGTCAGAACAACAGTTATAATAAGACATGAGGTGGGAAGTGGCCTCTGCACTTTTCAGTTTTATAGCAAGTTGTTAAGGGTTTAATGAGATACATGGTCAGAGTGACCCTTTCTGCTGAAGTATGCTTTCAGCCCCTCCACCGGAGCTACTGTACCCCACCCAAGTGACAGGGGGAAAAGTGATAAAGTTACCTCCAAAAGTAAACCACGTTTTTAAAGTATTTCTTTTGGAGAATGGATTTATAGCACGATGGCAGGAAAGCTCAGTTTGGTATTGGACGTGTATCTCATGATCTGCACCTGACCATGAGAGTGTCCATCATCTGAGTGGATGGTGAGTCAATCACAGGACAGGAGGCCTCCTGCCCCGCAGTGCGAAGTTGAAACAAAAACAATTGCAGTTCGTTATGTGGTGTATCACATTGATTGATCTGTGGATATTGAAAGATCCTTGCATCCTTGGAATAAATCCCACTTGATCATGGTGTATGATCCTTTTAATGTGTTGTTGGGTTCGGTTTGCTAAAAGGAAGGAAGGAAGGAAGGAAGGAAAGAAAAAAGAAAGAAAGAGAGAAAGAAAGAAAGGAAGGAAGGAAGAAAGAAAAAGAAAGAAAGAAAGAAAGAAAAAAACAACTCCCCCTGCCCCCTCCCCGCCACCCCAAAAAAATCCTAAAAAACAGTTGTGGTTATGCACAGAAAGAGCGGCCCTGACTCTAGCTGTAGCGCACACAGCAGCAGGGATAATGCATGGTCCTAAAGCAGAAGAACTCTAGAAATGCTGATTGCATGGTTGGGTGAGTATATATCAAGAAATACCCCTGAATCCTGTTTCAGAGTAAACTTATTACATGAAAAATCAAGCTAATAAATCAAGCATCCACATCACACAAAATTTATCTGTATGCTTTTAAAGTTTTTATGTTCCCCTAGGACATTTAAAATGAAAATGATTAAACAGTGCAAGAAATTTTCTTCCTTTGTTTCTCTGTCTTTTTTATATTTTTTCTGAAATAAACACATACTTCTTGTTTAGAAGGAAAAATAATAAAAATTATTTTAGAAACAGTTTAATATACAAAAGTGGCATTTCCGGGCCTCCCTGGTGGCGCAGTGGTTGAGAGTCCGCCTGCCGATGCAGGGGATACGGGTTCGTGCCCCGGTCTGGGAGGATCCCATATGCCGTGGAGCGGCTGGGCCCGTGAGCCATGGCCGCTGAGCCTGCGCGTCCGGAGCCTGTGCTCCGCAACGGGAGAGGCCACAGCAGTGAGAGGCCCGCATACCGCAAAAAGAAAAAAAAAAAAAAAGAAAAAAAAAAAGTGGCATTTCCATGCACACTTTTTGAAGCAAATTATTCGAGTCTTAGAGCTGGTGCCAGCTTCACTTGTGGTTAGCAGCTGTGCTTTGCCTTGCCTGACTCTGCAGCCTTTTTGTGGGACGAGAAAGCCAAGGTCCTGGGAAGGGGAGCTATGTACCCATAGGGACAGATGAGACTAGAACAGGTGGACTCACAACCTAGGGATCCTTTACTGTGAGGGACACACTTAAATAAAAAGAACAGCAAGGTTGAATGTAAAAGACAGTTTATGCTAAACTGAGTTACTGGACTCTAGAGTGTTTCTATTGTTATCAGATAAATTATGCCACCTCTTCAGTGTCTTTGGGTGTCCAAACATCTGTGTGACACCAAGTGGTAAATAATAGTACTATCACCATCATGTTCATTAGCAGGTACTTGACTTGAATGCCTGCAGTTATAATTAGGCTTTTCCTTAGGAAAAATTTCAATACCATGTTCAGCTTTCTGTATGGTGTTTGCCAAGCTATGTCTGCAACCGTCTTATGTGGTACAAATCAATTCACCAACACCTCCAACATGGATTTTTCATGGGGAAGAAAGCAGTTAAGATTTAGAGCAGGTGCTGCTTTGACTATTAATTATAAACCCTGTAGAACACATTGAAATGTGCAGTATAATTCTGAGAAACATCTCATTCTAAATTGGAAATTTTTTTTTTTGCGGTATGCGGGCCTCTCACTGTTGTGGCCTCTCCCGTTGCGAAGCACAGGCTCCGGACACGCAGGCTCAGCGGCCATGGCTCACGGGCCCAGCTGCTCCGCGGCATGTGGGATCCTCCCGGACCAGGGCACGAACCCGTGTCCCCTGCAACGGCAGGCGGACCCTCAACCACTGCGCCACCAGGGAAGCCCTTTTTTTGCTTTTTAAGGAGACAGCCTTAGGCAAATTCAAGGTGTAAATATTTTAATGGATGCAATAAAAAGTTGAGACTCTCTGAAACTTAGGTTATGAAAACACTCAGTTCTATTAAATGACTCTGGGAATGAGTAGGAGGTTGTGAAGGATTCTGATCCCGCAGAATATGAAATATTAATATCAGTATTAAATTTTTGATAGTCATAATAAACTTGGGCTAAAATAAATGTAGTCCAAGGACAGAGAGAAGAGGTCTGTTGTCCCTGGCGGGTGTAGATCTGGGGTGGTCCCAGCTCCCAGGGGATGCAGGGAACAGTAGAATGAGAGGTTGGGATACTACAACGTGGCAGGTGGGACTGCTTCCTTCAGTCCCATGTAGGAGCCGTGAACATGGGCACTCTGGCCCCAGGAAGCAGCTCATATATAGCTGGGGGAACATGGGATGCCAGGCCCAGAAGACCATTTATTAATGAACACAGCACGTTGAGAGTACACTCTGCTTTCCCCTACATCACTGGAGACAAGCCTTGTTAAAGAAGCACAGTATTCACAAATAAGCAAGAGAGGGTCTCAAATGCAAATGTGAGTCCACACCAGAGTTACCTAACATGTTAGATAAATAAACAACGTGAGAGAGACACTAAAACGTATAAACAAAAGAACTGAAATAAATGAAAACAAGAGTTGAGAGAGGAAAGAGATGCAGGCATTAAAAGAAATGTTATTATGAATAATATCTTCAGAGGAAATAATAGAGATTACACATCCGTAAAACAAAATCAGGTTAGATGAACAATCATCAGGGAAACTTAAAATAAAAATCACCATTATTGAAAGAACCATTTCAATAGATGGATGGATAGTGAGACAAAGCTTAAAAGCAACACTGTAGAGAGTGGAGCTAAGAAATTGAGAAGATAGTTCAAAAGAGCCAAAAGATTAAAAATGGGAAAATGGAATTAAAAGGCTTAGAGAATATCTCCAAAAATTATAACATCTATCTTAAGGAAGAGAATAGAAAGAAGAAAGGAAAGAAAATCGTCTAAAAACAGTACAGGAATATTTCCCTGGGTGGAACTATAATATACCAATTGGTTAGATTTTATTTCTACTCTCAGAAATTAACTATATCAGCAATTACCATAAAATAATTCACCTGCTAAATACTCTCAGAATGGGTAAAAAACAAAACCAAGATAATTCAACTATATGCTGCTTACAAGACATACAAACATGACACAGAAACAAATCTTTGGGGAAAAAAAAAATCTTTGAAAAAGATTTACAAAACAGATGGTAACAAAAAGTCCTTAAGTGTGATAACATTATATTAGACAAAACAGAATTTGAAGCAAGCAAAAAAAAAAAATCAAAAGAAACAAAGAGGGTATATGTCATATTTTGAAGAGGTGCAGCTATCCAGGAAATTATAACATAAATCCTAATGTAGCCAACAAATTGCCTGAGTTACATAAAGCAAGAACTGGGATAAGTACAAAGAAAAATAATATTCCCAATTCTAAGGGGAGATTTTAAAATATTTCCCAATAAAATGGTCAGATAGATACAGATACATGGGATTCAAATGACATAATAAACTTAATTCAGTATGCATATATGACTGGTTTAAAAATATTTACAAAAAACCCCCCAAATTTTATGTGTGTAGATGTAAAATACATACACATACTTTTAAAACATACATGGAACATTCCTAAAACTGTCCATGTATTAACACAAAGAAAATCTTCAGAAATTCTGAAATTCCTAATCAAGCAAACATTAGACCACACTCATTGATCACAATGCAATACGATCAACATGAAATAGAAACAAAAAACAAATTTAAAACAATCCAACTGGATTTTAAAAACTCTACATCCTTTCAAGTTAAAGGAAAAATTTAAATAGAAATTGCTAGCTATTCAGAAATGAACTACTATAAGAAAAATATATCAAAACCTGAAGCATACAGGCAGGGCTCAGAGGAAAATATATAGAATTCAGTGCTTTTGTTGGAAGACAGTGTTGGATTCCTTAATTTATGAAGGTCTGAAACCTAACCAAACTGGCTTAAGCAAATGGAAAAACATATTGGTTTATGTAATTAAAAAGTCCAGGGTAGACTTCAGGCATGGTTAGATCCAGGTGCTCAAAAAAAAAGCATCAATTCCTGTTTCCTCAGTGTTGCCTTTATTCTCAGGTAAACTCTCCCCATATGACTGCAAAATAATGGTCAGCTGCAGGGCCTGGCATATTTATTCTCAGTTCAGCAACCCCAAGAGGAAGAGAGCCTTTTTTGGCAAGATGCAAGAGCCCTCGGACTCACTCCAATGTGATCCCTTTGAATGAGAATTTGGTGTGCCCCACTCAAAACAGAAATACTAAGTAAGGATGTGTAGGAATAAAATCTAATTCTATAGGAAAGATTAAAAATAAACTAAGGTTGTACTCAAGAGTTAAAAAGATACCGGAGCCTGTGCTCCGCAACGGGAGAGGCCACAGCAGTGAGAGGCCCGCATATGGCAAAAAAACAAAAAACAAAAAAGAGTTAAAAAGATAATGTAAACCCTGAGAGTAAAAAAAGAAAAAACACAACTAATTAAGCAAAATGTTATAAAAAGATGAAAAAGTAGTGGAATTTATGAATTAAAAAAACTACTTTACAAAATAGACAAATCTTTGGCAAATCTGATCTACAGCTAGGGTGGAAACAAACACAAGCAAAATTAAGATTGAGAAAGAACAGAACTCAGGACATGGATTTCTAAAACTGTAAAAGAATACTTTTTATGACTTTGTTTTAAATATCATAGAAAATATAAGTGAAAGAGATGATTTTCTATGAAGATAAAATTAATCAAAATTTGGCTTAAGAAATACGCCTGACATGAGAAAATCACTCTCCCCACCACACACACACACAACCTGAAAAGGGCAGTCAAAGATATATTCCTAATAAATGCCACTAGGTTTGGAATTTTGACAAGTACAGTCTACTAAGCTTTCAAGATAAGATACCTCCAATATTGTATAAACTGTTCCAGAGCTTAGAAAAGTATGCAGTACCTCCTAATTCATTTTATGATTTTGGCATAATTCTGATGGCAAAACTAGGCAAAGAAAGTATGAGGAAATGGTATGCAAATCTCACATATAAACAAAGGTGCAAAAACCCTAAATAAAATATCTACAAATAGACTCCTGTATTTAATACGAAAGTTCCATAAGATACATAGATTTAAGATTTCCATATAAATGTAGATAACATTATATTCACTGATAATAACCATTAAGCATTTCAATGAATAACTCCTATTTTCAACAGAAACAAAAGATAAAATGCTTAGTAATGTCCTAGCTAGAGCTTTGCAAGACCTAAATGGAAAAATCTATAACATTTCCAGAAAGGCGTGTACTGAGAACCGAATAAGCAGAGGTAGTCCAAGGTCCTGTAGAAGAGGAATTTCCATCATCTCCCCTTTAACCTCTGTGCTTCTAAGATCAGCCGCCCATTGATAAGGAAGTTACCTCCTAGGCTAAGGGATGGTCCTCAGCCCAGGGAACCTGAGGCCCGGGGATGCCTTCTGCTTCCCGGGGCCTCTGCTGTAGGACAGGTGGGGCTGGTTCTTTGGGCAGGTTGTTGTTCAGTATGTTACAGCTTTTCCATATCAAGCTGCTTTGTTCTCCCCCAGAAAGCAAAATTCTTCCCTTTTTCCCCCTGCATTTCTCGAGGCAGGTCTTATGTGGCAAAATTCCCTTTCTCAGATTTTCTGCTTTCCAACAATTGCATGCCCATTTGGGGGAAACGGGGAGTCCCAGAAGCTGCTTTCAGGGACAAAATGATTCTCTATTCTGCTCCTTGTCACCCTTCACCCTTCAGCTATTTCTGAAGATCAGTGAAGAGTAGGGGAGGGAGGAGGGCAAGGACCCTCAGTTACCCCTCGGAGCCCTATGTGACCTGGTCAAGGCCATTCCTGGGCCTCTCAGTCACTCTCTGTCAACTCTGCAGGGCACACTCAGTGGGAGCAAACACCAAAATGCAAAGCATCAGCCGTCCTATGGGCCTTAAGTCCCATCTGCTACCCTTCGGGTCCCAATCCCAATTCTAGCACCGACCCCCCTGTTGGTAGAAAGGATGTCACCTGGAGCGGAAGAAAAGGAGCCGGGCTCTGTTTGCATTTAGGTAAGAATTCCTCAGCAACTCTTCAACAGCCTGGAATTATACTTTGTGGAGACTCTAATCCACTGGGAAAAAAGTTCGTTTGTAATAGTCATTAATAGTCACTGTAATAGTCACTCCGTGGCTGCCCTTGTCTTTTTCTCCTGACTAGCTGACCCTCGTGCCCCTTAAGTTTCCAGTCACTCATCTTTCTTACCTGCTTCTCCCCTGTCTTCCTGGGCCTCTTCAACCCCCGCCAGACTCACACACACACTGCCCTTCCTGTTCTTTTGTTTGTTTTCATTTTTGTTTGTACTTAGGCTTTTTCCCCCTTTTATTCTGCATCAGGACCTAACTCAATTCACAATTTCTTGAATTGGGGCCGTTAAAGATGCTGGCTTTGGAAGCATCCATCCTCTTTTCCTCCTACCTAACTCTTCTCTCCAGTCTCTGCCCCACTTTGGGTCCAGCATTTTCTGGGGTCAGAGAGCCAGTACAGGGAGAGGGCTGCAGGGGAGGCACAGGGGTGGCAACTCAAATCCTCCCGCCCTGGGTCCAGGCAGGTGATAGGAGCTTGTGGATGGACCAGATGGCAAGCTGGCAAGTGCATGCCTAATGAAAGGGAGCAGCTGCTGCTCAGCTGCTGATTGGTGCCAGGTGGGAGTGCGGGCTCAGAGCTGCCAGGGCTTTCGATGTTTAAGAAGCCAGAATTATCTTTGTTATGAGAAACAAAGGCTGCCCAAACACTGTATAACTCTTCAGCGAGATCTGGAAACCTGCAGGAGGTAACTACCAGCTGTAGCTCAAACTTAGAGCTTGTTAAAGATTGTTATCTCCCACCTGGGGATTGGTACCCAAACAAAGCAGAGAGCAGATGGGTGTCCAACAGGAGGACCGGCCCTTCCTCCCTATCCTCTCTTGGGACAGACTGGCTGATCTCAATCGTGCAGCTATGGTGCATGTCGGGCCCTGGGTTAAGCTTTTCATGTGTGTTATCCCAGAGAATCCTCACAATAACCATGAAAGTAGGGCTGCAGGATAGCAAATAAAACCACAGGACTCCATCAGATTTGGAATTTGCATGGGACATACTTGTCCTGAACAGTTATTTGTGTTTCTGAAATTCAAATTTAATGGGGCATCCTGTGTTTTATAAAATATGTTTGTCCTGGAAGTATCCACTGAACTAGCGTGGCAGGACTGGGAAGTCTCTTCAGCACACAAAAATGTTGGGCAAAGTGACCATGACCGCGATAGGCTCTAACTTGTGTGTGACCTCAGAGGAGGTTATTACTGCTGAGCTTCCTAATTAAGAACTTGTCCGGCCCCTTGAACAGCAAGTGTTGCCACTGGGCGCCCTCCAGGCACATGCCTGGTCATCATCTGTGAGTGTGTTCCAGCCTTCAAAGGTAGGAACAACACTGTTACTCCGAAATCTTCCCATAACTAGGCATAAGCAATGGCCATGGGGAGAAGAGGAAGCAACGACAGGCAGAGGAAGTGCACAGTGTCCGAAAGCCGGATGGAGGGGTAGCACTGAATACAACAGTGGCAGGGGTAGGAAGTCGCCCTCAGGTGGCACTTGGTAGCATTTGTGCTGTAGATACAAGTGCTTCCCAAGAGTGTGTCCTGAGATAGAGAGTAGCCCCCACGGCCAGGTGACCAAGCATGCCTGGGTGGCTAGAGACCCACAGCTGGTCATCTCCATTGGAAGCAGTCTTGTTTGGGTTCTGGATTACCTCTGGGTGACATCAATGTGACATACGAATGTTGCAATTTTTTCATGTAATGTGATCTGAAAAGCATACTATAGAATTTTTATTTACATTTTCACAAAAACAGCCAACCGGACCCAAGGTGCCCTTGCCAGTCACCACTCAGTAGCTTAATCTCCACGTAAGAGGAGCTTTGACTCCAAGGCTGCAAGTTTACATGGCTTTCATGTGTGAAGGACTAGTTACATGCCAAGTTTATACCACCTAAGTACATAGCCATGTTGAGATAACCATTACATGTGTCATCTGCAAGACACATCATTATTTTTTCTCATGGGTCCCTACCCAGTAGATTCACTGCAAATATGATGAGTTCACTACCCAAGCTACATCCCATAACTCAGGTAGGATCCTATCAGAGAGACTGAGGAAATAATTTTCTATCTGCTTGAAGCACTTTAAGATATTCAGTGGGGGAAATGTGTGGTCCCTTTAAACATTTTTTTTAAATCCCAGTCTTTGGATTGGAGCTCTTAGCTTCTTTCTTTTTTCCCTCCCCTTTAAACATATGAACAACTTTTAGAAATCTAATCAGGTTGTTAAGAAGAAAAACATTTCAATGCACAAACAGATAATCTGTGAGTACAGTGAGGCGGAATGCCTGATAAGAGAGGAAAAAAATGATCTCAGCTGACCTGGGGAAGGAAGCTGGGCATGTGCCAGATAGCGTGTGTGATCCTATGTCTATAATATGCTTCTTCTTAGGTTTTTTTTGTTTTTTTTTTTTTAGCACAGGGACTTTGATGCTGAGTATAACAATAGCCTTGGGTAGCTTGGAGGAGGGAGCTGGCCAGGGGCTGCTTGGCAAGGATTCAAGATCATGAGATTAGCAAATTTCCGGAAGGGATCTGCTGCAGTTACTTCAGCCTGACTGCTTCACCACCGCCAGTTTCTCTGCCACGATTGCATTTGTAAATGGACCAAAGGCCCTAGACATTCATTCGGCAACAATTCAGGGAGGTAGACAGTGGGTGGAGTCCAAATGGAGCCAAGGAGTCCCCAACCAAGCGGAGAGAGAGGTGCCTGGAATACATGAGATTCTAGGGATTTGAGTCAAGAGGAAAGGAACAGGCTGGAGATGGGACCTTATAACATAAGGAGTCCACTCCATTGTCACAATAGTGCCACCATCGTGACCTGAGCGTGCAGGTTAGCCACCTTGTACCCCACTCCTTGCTGGGCGTGGGGAATCTAGAGTTGGAAAGTGTGTGCTGACACTCAGAGAGGGGCAGGGCTTGCCATGAAGACCCCTGAGCCCCTGGGACAGGACAGAGCGAGGGACTCTAGCAGAGGTTAGGTCTTCAGGGAATAGAGGTGGTGAGTCTTTCAGGTGGAAGTTCCAAAGGACAAATGTGGCCTATCTTGCAAGGTTCAGAGGGAGGCTTTCCTGTTAGAGCAGGACTAGATATAGTCTGTAGCAGTGCTTCGTAAAGTTTAGTACGTGCACGAATCACTCGGGGATCTTGTTAAAGTGTGCTCTGGAGCAGGCCTGAGTCTCTGCATTTCTAACAAGTTCCCTGACGATGCTGCTGTTGCTGGGAAAACAGAAACAGAGACAAAACTCCGATCCAAATGCCAAAATATAGAAGACTTCAAAGAAAGAGTTTGGAGCTGAAAAGAAGTCAAAGACAGTCAGTAAACTAGTATGACCAGGATTGGATGAAACAACGATTTTTAACAGGTTAAGAATTGTCGCTAAGGATAACACATTGGTCCTAGGTGCTTGTATTTCTTTAGCACTTGCTCTAATGGTAATCAGTTTGTAAATATAATAGTTTTATGTCTGCACTTAGTTCATTTAGAACAGAGTCAAGTTCTTTTAAAAAAACTGGTGCATTGAAGCTGTAAATATAAACATTTACTGAATAAACACGAACAAACAAGTGGATAGGCATTGTACATCCTGACTTTGTCAAGATAATGGGAAATACTTCATTTCAGGTTGAAATGCCGTAACCTGTACCTTCTCCGTAACCTGTACCTTCTCCTGGTCCCTCTCAGCCTCTGCATTTTATTGTGGACAGAGGAGCAGTGAGAGGGTGTCTAGCTCCTTTCTGGGACAGTGTCAGACTACAGCCTCCTTTGCCCCTGGAGCTTCAGGCATGGTGGTCATACTCAGCATCCCCTGCATCCTTTGCACCTCTGGATATAGAAGCCAGGCTGGGCTCCTCACCCAGAGGGGAGTGCGCAGCCTCACCCCCTTCAGGCCTCTCTCCCTTTCCCTCCTGTCAACTCTACTTTTCACTTTGGCACTTAGCTGATGATCTATTATCTATCTTCCTCTGTAGGTTGTGAAACCCTCAAGTACAGGGACTTCTTTCACTGCTGTATCCCCAGCTCCAAGAAGAGCACCCTGCATACAATGGTGCTAGATAAATTTTTGTCAAATGAATGAGTTTGTGAGAGAATGAAGTGGGCTCATCGTGAGGGTCTCACCTTCTCTTCCCTTCACATGAGCGTGTGAGGTGACTTCTCAGTACCCATTAAACAAATTAGTTCCATGCAGGCAGCTCCCACCAGCACATCAGTCTTGTTTCTGCTCCACCTGGAACCTCCTTCTGGATCAAGACACTGTCCTCCATCCCCCACCTCTCACCACCCCCTGGAGGCTTCCCGGCCCTAGTGATGAGGATACCCTTTAGCTTAGCCCTTTATCTGTCTGGCCAAAAAAAAAAAAAAAAAAAAAGTAACTTTGATCTCTAGTGTCTAATCTTTTTAAAAAGAAAAAAAACAAAAACAAACCAAATAGTGAAAAAGAGAGAGTAAATGATCTGGGGAGAGCATTTTTCAAAATTTATTTTTCTCAGAGTAAATAGAATAGAAACATGTCGGCGTGAAGGAGACAAAAGAAATGAGGTACTTGTCTAGAGAAACCACTCTTTTATTTTCAAGATGAATTATTATTTTATGACTAGGCTTTAGAGCCTTCTCATTATTTGATTTCCTTGGTTGCATCTGCTGAGTTGTTGTGTAGCTTTATCTCCTCTTGATCTCTGTAGGTGATGACTTTAGTGCCTCCACACCTCCCATAAAACTGTGTCTTCCTACAATTTCTAGAACGTGCATCTCAAACATGGAAATGTCCCATGTGTCGCTATAAAAATCTCTATCTATAAAAGTCAAGACCTGAAAGTTGCTGACATATAATACAACCAGGAAGAGTGATTTTTTTAAAAATTGTAATTCCTGTAACATTTAATTGTTCCTTTCACTCTGCTGTTTCCACCACATCCCTCTGTCACAATAAATATTTAGATATGGAAATGTGCCTTCACAGATGCCATAGTTACATTTCCTCATAAATATGCATCTGTTAGCTTTGGGGATTTGGTTGGGGAGAGAGCATCTGTCTTGTGGAAGGAAAAATTCTCCAAATGATTTCCCTAAACGAGCGAAAGTCGCGATGAACTTTTTGTCACCTCCTGCCCAGCATTCCTGCTCAAGGAGCAAACTTTTGTCTTGACATCTGAGTAAGACCATGAGGAGATGCCGCGAGAGCAGGAGGAGGCCGCTCTGCCAAAGAAGGAGGCAGGTAGAGTTCAAGGAGAGAACAACTCTGCTTCCCCAGAGCCCACGTGCAGTGCTTCCTATGTATTTATTTGCTGATTCTTAGATGCTCTCTGCTCTGAGAGTTACTTTCTAGGGAACCATCCCCGCAGCAATATCTGTGTTCAAACACGGTTTCTTTACACATGTATCCCCCTGGGTATTGCTTGAGCCTTCCCAGAGACCGCCCACGTCACCATGCAGGCACAGGTCCTGCCCCATCGAGCACCACCTTCATAATCCAAGGATTTAAGTTAGATGAATGCAAGCCTTCTGCCATCAGCAGCCTAACAGACCATCACGTCAAAATTAGCAAGACTTGTTAGAAATTCAACTAAGCCAAGGAGAGCTCTCCCCCCTCCCCCACAGTCCTCCATGATTATATTTTAATCAGTAACATAAAAATGTTACTTTTAAAAAGGAAGAAAAAATTAAAATTTTGTGAAAATTATCTTTGCTTTGGTAAGAGATGGTGCTGTTTGCATCTTTCTCAGTGCTGAAAGTAGCCTAAGTGTTGACTTTTCCCAAGGAATGGAAACATTTGCATCAGAATTTTTGGGAATAGAATTCAAATACTCCGAAATTGTGGTCTAGTCCAGGGCCCTGGGTGTGCATCAGCACAGTCCCAAGTTCTACTGTAGCCTTAGCATCAGAATCTCAGGCTCAGACTGGCCTCAGCCAGTGGTCTCCAGAGTGGGCTAGAGGGACACAGGGGATGCAGTAGAGAGTTCACTGCAGGAGGAGTGAAAATGATTAGAACTTCTATTTTTATATATTTCATCTCATTGTCTGAAGTAGTGTTTATTATATATGTTCAAGATACACATAACATATGTTTAAATATACATACATATGTTTGAAGTATAATATCATTTATTTTATATGGTTAAAATACACCCTTGCCTCTCTATCACTTATAGGTAAGTAGTCATATTTTGGAGTCCATGCTCAAAAACTTTTAGACAAGGGTGCATGACTAAAATTTTGAGCTAGCCAGGGACCTAGCTCACAGGCACAGCCTCTCAGTGGCCTGCCTCTGTCAGGCCTGAGTCTCTTAATTCCCTCTGCTTGTCATCTGACTGTTGTCACATGACTTGGTGGTTTCCCAGATCCCTCAGGAAAGTCATATCTCATCCACCCATCTTAGATCTGCAGGATCTGGTTTCCTTCTCCAAACTCCTTTCCCTCCGGCATCCTCACTGTACTCTACATCCCAGCTTCAAGGGACAAATCCCCCTTCCTGAACACCCATTCTGGCTCTCTTTCCCAGGCCTTTATACACATTGTTGCTTCTCCTGGGATGTTCTCTTCTTCCTACCAACCTTACCTGGTCAGCTTCTGTTCAACATGTAGTACTCAGTTTAGATGTTATTGTTTTGGACCCCAAAGACTAGGCTAGGTGTCCTGCCTGGGTGCTGCCATAATGTGTAATAACTCTCTTTTATCCAGCTGTACAGTAAACTCTTGGAGGGCAGGTTTATCTGGCTTGTCATTGTAATTCCAGTGCCTAGTAGATAATAGATATGTCAAATATAAGTGGAAACCATTCCACTGTTATTTTTCTAAACAATAAAAGTGGGTCCACTTTTAGTTTAGTTCCCTCCTCCCCACCTTTTATGATCTCATAGGAAAAACAAGGGAATTCACAGTTTCCATATTTCCAAATGCACAGTCCCAGCAGACTAAATTGTGTGCGATGAAGAGATAAAATAGGGAATGTGTGAATGAATCTCTCATCCAGGCCGCCACATCTCATCAAAGGACATTTTGACCATTGGAAAGAATAGAAGAAAGAAAAAGAAAAGAAAGGGAGCAATGGAGGAACCATTTTCATCTACTTGGAAGTGAATCTTAAAATATGTTCTGTACTCTCTCCAACCTCAAATACGAGGTGGAAGTTGTAATTGCTTGGCAACACTGGATTGTCCACTATTCACCACATAACCTTTAATACAGAAAGGTCATTTAAAAGGGGGACAATAGGATCACTTCCCTGCCAACAGCAACTTATAAGAACACAAGACAGACAGCCTTGGTGTCCACCCTGGGTGGAGACAGCAATTCTCCTAGGAGGCATTGTCATGAGTTTTAGTTTATGTGGGAGACTGGGGCAGAGGTTATCCAGTGACACAAATAACATATCACGTATCAGTCCCAGCTAATCCCAGAATGTTATTGCATCCGGGGTTTCCTGACGTTAGAAATATAAATCCAGATGGGTCAGAATTCCCCAGATGAGTTCACATGGGCTCAAGACCAGCCCCAATCCAGGCCTGTTAGCTCTGCATTCCAGCTCTATCACTGCCCGAGGGAGCAGAGGTTCTGGAATTTCCATACCCCTCGGTGACATGTTTGGGGTCACAGCAAACACCGACTGCCTATCCATTTCCTCAAGGACACCGTGCTTCACATTCCTCTTTAATTTAATCACTGCTCTACATCCAAGCCCGACATCCCCGCAGTCATTATCAGCTCAGCCCTCATCCCCACACTGTCCCCCGTTCTGAACCAAAACTCCACCCCAGCCCTCCCCCTGCAAGCCGTCCACGTACCCCCTGAAGTCCAGGAAACTCCACGACACCTTCAGGTACATCGCTGAGCTTGCCCTTCAGTCTTGACCTTCTCAGAAACCAGACTGCCTCCATGGGCTCTGCAAACAGTTCTCTTCCTCTGGTGGCCAATCCACGTGGAGGACATTTCCCCTCCCAGCCCCCTTTTCTGCAGAGTGGAAGGAGAGCTCACGATTTCCTTCTTGAGCTGGCTGCTTCCAGACCACTGTCCACTCGTTTCTTAGCAGTAAACAACAGGAACAGCTGGCAGTGTCCACTCTGGATCCAGTGGAACCTCCTGGGAGGCCTTCCTTCTCAGAGAAGGGTGTAGCTACCAAGAATAGGAGCGAAGTATTTGAAGTGGGTCATTACATGTCCTAGTGAGGGGCGTCATTCCCACTCCCCACCCTGGTTCCCAGACTTATTCTGGTTCTGGGAGAAACAGCCCCGTACATGTGGAACAATCAGATTTCCCAGTTTTTGTGTCTGTCATACCAGAAAGCTACTCATGGCACCCCTGTAACTCTGACACCGTTCTGTCTTCCAACTACTCAGATCTGAACGCCTGATCCCACCCTCTACTCTGACCTCAGATGTGTTCTTTTCTCCATATCGACCGTCTCAACAAACAGCCCTCCATCCATCCAGTTACTCAAGCCTGAAACCCGGGTGTCATTCAGATCATCTCCCTCACCCTCATTCCCCATATTCATCAATAACCAAGTTATATTTCAAAATATCTCACAAACACTCCCTGTTCTTACCTCCACAGCCCCCTAGCCCAAGCTGTTATTATCTTTCCCTGTATTACTGCGGTAGCCCCCTCTTAGCTCACTCTACATCCATTCTTTTATCATTGTTATTATTATTATTTCACATCCAAGTTATTTACTCTGTGCTGCTGAAGAAACCCTCTTGAAAAGACCAATTGGGTTATGTTACTCTAACGCATAAAACTCTTCAAAGGATCCTCACTACACTTTGAATAAAATCCAAATTCCTACAAGAACCCGTAAGATCCGGGCCCTGCCTGTCTCTTCGTCTCTCGCCAGTATTCCTGTGCCCAGCAAGCTCGCTCCGCACTGGCCTTCTTTCTGTTCCTGAACCAGGGGGTGTGAGTTCTCTCTAACCTCAGGGTCTCATCATAGATTGTTCCCTTTCTGGACGTGTCTGGCTACTTGAGGCACCATAACCCACTCCCTCAGGCCTTACTTAGCTTCCAGCTCTTAGAGAGAAGCCATTGTTCTCTTTGGTTCTACTCAGTTTTTTTTCTTCCTTTAGAGAAATCAGTACAATTTGTAATTGTGTATTTTTCAAATTCTTAGTAATGGCCTGTCTCCACATTTGAGGGCAAGTTCCATGTCAGGGGCTTTGTTTGTTGCTCTCTCTACTATTCCAGTTACCTCCCCAGAGCCCAACACATGGTAAAGGGTTAACAAATATCTGTAAAATTCATAAATGTATTTAACGACTACATTAGCACTTGTTAGAAATACATTGTACATTTAAGAGGTTGCAATTCATTCCAGAAATACTTACCGAAATCTGTTATGCGCATAGTGCCAGGTACCGTGCTAGGTGTTGTAGATGCCAGGAGAGGAAAGCCTCAGAGGACTGACAGTCTATGAGGCGACTGGCCAGTGGCCTGAGAAGTCTCATTAGAGGGAAAACTCAGGTTTCTAACGGGCCCAGAGGGGCAGCCAACTCTCTCTTGGGGGCCCAGTAAAGGCTTCCCAGAGGAAAGAATGTCTCAGGTGCATCCTCTCAGGCAGAATCGGTTACGTAATTTGCAGGGCCCAGTGCAAAATGGAAATGTGAGGTCCCTTGTTCAAAAAATAAGAATTCCAAGATGGCGACTGCAGAATATGAAACCGAGTGTGAGGCCTTTCTGAGCACAGGCCCCCATGTGACTGCACGTGTCAAATGCCCATGAAGGTGGCCCTGCTCTCAGCATCGTGAGGACCTGGGTGAGAGTGTTAACAGGGTTTAGGCAACCACACTACCTAAGATTTTAGAGCAAGAAAGACCCTCATTTGTCCAGCCTCTCATCTGAGAGAAGTTACATGTTCTCTTTTCATTTTCAAGTTGTTTTCTGAGGCTCAGCGAAGGTAAAATTACCACTGTCAAAAAAAAAAAAAAAAAAAAAGGCAGTAACACTAGGGTATTAGAGCCATGCTTCCACCAGGACAAAACGTTTCTCAAGGAAAGGACAGGAAGCACTCTCTCCCGGTTTCTTGTGCAAAGCCAGTACATCCTGAAGCAGCCTGAATGTTTTCGGCTCGGACCATCCAGGCAAGCAAGCACATGGGCACCGCATACATGGTGGCTGCCAGGAGGAATTCCCTCAGGGACCAGTGAGACTGGCAGAATTCACCTCTAGCAAGTGTTGGCAGCTTTTGCCTTTGCTCACTTGATGTTCTCCCTCCATTGTGTGGATCCTCTCTGGCCCTCAGCAAGACATTGGGGGGTAAGAGGCTCAGGCCCTTTCTTGAGGGCATTTGAGTTCCTTTAAATACTCAGTGGAGCCTGTTATGGTGAACTTCAGGCATCTGCAGGTGGTGGAAAACACATCTCTGGCTCCAGATGTCCTCCAGCCTCAATCCTGCTGCAGAGGCAGCCCGCCGCTGCCCGCATTCCCGGGCGTACCTGCCTGCAGACACGGCACCAACACCAGCCTGTCTCCTCCGAAGACTTGCCTGGGCCTCCTTGGACACACCCAGACTCCGCTGAAGAAGACCAGCAGGTGTGAACGAAACAAGCCAGTACATCCCCTGGAAAGAGAGAGCCGGAGCTTGACTAGGGGCTGCCAGGCAATTCAGGCCACCTCTTCCTCTGTGGGAGCAACATATGACTCTCAGAGGAAAAGCAGCCTCTGGCATGGTTGCTGAGATGCTGATCAGATGCCTGTTTTTGCCAGGGGGCTGCAGGATTCTTTGGGGTGTCAAGCAGGATGAGAAAACGCTGTGACTTTGGTTTAATTTAATGGAGACGCAAAAGCTTTAAACTTCAGGCATGTGTGTCACACCCCAAAGTGAGTGCCAGGAAGGAAGCTTCATATTTTCCATGCCCTGCAGCTTCTTTGCCTTAAGATCATCCCTGACTCGCTACCTCTTGCCAAGGAAAACCAGCACCTTCTATAATCATTGGGTACAAGACAGAAGCTCACCTGGGACAGACATTCAGTGAGTGCATGAATGAATGAATAAACTAACAAATGAATTAACGAATTCACCACTGTTGGGCTTGGCCACCACCAGATGGAAACAGATGGAGGAGTAGACTGTCAAAAGCATGTTAGATCCCTGGTGGCACAGTGGTTGAGGGTCTGCCTGCCGGTGCAGGGGACACGGGTTCAAGCCCTGGTCTGGGAAGATCCCACATGCCGCGGAGCAACTGGGCCCGTGAGCCACAGCTACTGAGCCTGCGCGTCTGGAGCCTGTGCTCCGCAACAAGAGAGGTCGCGACAGTGAGAGGCCCACGCACCGCGATGAAGAGTGGCCCCCGCTCGCCGCAACTGGAGAAAGCCCTCGCACAGAAATGAAGACCCAACACAGCCAAAATAAATAAATTAATTAAAAAAAAAAAAAGCATGTTAGACTGTGCCAGTGCGGGTACCATATTGACTACGGGAAAGTTCAGCTGTTTTACAAGTGCTAATCATATTGCTCGCATTTTTCATAGTAATAGACTTCTGAAGTCTGTTATATAGTACATACATTTAGAAAGAGGAATGCTTTCATTAACGTATTTATTCTATTAATATTGGTATAATGTGTAAAATGCTTTGGGATTCACTAAGATGAAAGCAAGCAATATAAACGTGAGATATTCTTATGCTTCTTATATTACAGCGTGTGTGTACACAGCTCATTACGAGTGCTCCGCAGACAACGTACCCTGTCATGCTACCGTCACAAAAGGCAGTTGTTGGAAGGGTTCACCAAGGCCAGAGGATACCATTTTAAAGGGATTTGGGTTGGCTCACTGTTTATAGGAACACTTTGGTGTGAGTCAGGTGCTTCAAATTCCATTGGCCCAGCCTTGAACATGGATTAGTTTTTAACAAGTTCAAAGAATAAAAACCAGCTCTTCCTCAACTTCCCAGGAACATATTCATTGCATCTCCTGAGGCAGTGAGTACTCATAGGATGAGAAAGTTCTCTGTCTTTCTTATGTGCAGCCTGAGTCATTTCAAAGCTGGAGAATGATGGTGGAGGTGGGGGCAGCGAGGAGGGCAGTAAGCCCCGTTCATTGCTCATCATTCTATGGACCCAGCCTTGCACTGACTCAGAGTGAATTTTCCATGAAGCCTGTATGTCCCCCAATAGAGCAAAAATTGATTTGTGGGAGAGCAAAAGAAGCCTCTTAGCCTTTTTATATGTAGAGCACAGGTATTCATAAACTACATTAAGAATAGCTCTTAATAATGTTTCTGCAGTGTGAAAATTTCAAGGAAGAAATTAGAAAAAAGTGTGTAAAATGGCTCCTTAGGGGGAGTGATAATGAAAAAAAAAAAGTTGAGAAACACTGCTTTTGCTCTCTAAGAAGCGTTTAACAGGTGAGAGTCAAGGTTCAGGGTGACCTTGGAACCCTGGAAAGAGATAGATCCTCCTAGGAAACCATCTTCCTGCCATTTAATGGAGAGCTGGCATTCCACAATTAAGGATTTTCTCCTGTGACCTAAATTTTGAATCCTTGCCAACGTGAAAATATCTCTGGGTGAGGTAATACTTTAAATTTTATCATTCACTTTTATCTTGGTGTAAGGATCTAGCAATTCCTCCTCTAATATAAAAATTTTAACAGGAGAGACTATGAGGGAATTTGGTACTTGGGGGAGGGAAGGCAGTACAATTGAGGGAAAGATGAAAATATAATTGGGCCAGTTACAGAGGCCAGTGTACCATCTCGGTGTTCAAGAAATATGTTTAGTTTATAGAACTCCATGCAACTGTTTTTTTTGTTTTGTTTTGTTTTGTTTTGTTTTGTTTTTTGAGGTATGCGGGCCTCTCACTGCTGTGGCCTCTTCCGTTGCGGAGCACAGGGTCCGGACGCGCAGGCTCAGCGGCCATGGCTCACGGGCCCAGCCGCTCCACGGCATGTGGGAGGCTCCCAGACCGGGGCACGAACCCGTGTCCCCTGCATCGGCAGGCAGACTCTCAACCACTGCGCCACCAGGGAAGCCCTCCATGTAACTTTTTAAAGATTTCATTCTGCTGGGGTATCAGAAAAACGTCACAATAAATTCAGCATTCCCTTCATTTCCTGGAATAAGGCTTGAGTTCCATGGCAATGGTGGAGTGCCGAGGCCTGGCCGATGGCAGGTCGTGCTGAGACAGATCTTCAACATCATCCGTCATCTCATCAGTACCTGTGGGTCAATACCGAGTCACCCCTGCCGGGTCCTTCACATCGACTCTACCTCCATGCTGGGAACTTGGTGAGATGCTCTGGCCGCATTGGTCCAGGTACATCACATTCTCTTGGGCTTGCCTCCTCTCTAGGGTTCTACCCAGGAAAGGGCACAGGCCTTTACTAATTCCCAGTATCATCCCAAACCTATCTGAGATTTTCATCCCTGCCCCTCACAACCCACCTACGGGAGGCTCGGTTTGCCAGGGATAGAGCACAAGAGGTATAGAAGCACCTAAGGTCTCATTACATCTGCTCCAACTTCCCTCCTTCCTGTAGCCCAGGCAGTGCCTGTCCAGCTTCCAGGCTGAGACACTCCCTCAACAATATTCTTCCAAATCCATTGCTTGTGCACATCTGTCCTTTCTGGCTCCCTGAAGGCCTTGGCTGTTGTGACTCAAAAGCCCTCAGGTGACTCCTCTTTTCTCTGTTCTCCGCTCTCTGCTTTCTCACACCTGCCCTGAGGCCATGTGTGTAGAAATGCCAAGCTGACTGGACAGGGACGGGCCAAGAGGAAGAAGGAAATGCCAGGGGAGCAAAAATCGGTGACTCGTTCAAACCATTTTACCACTTTAAAAAAAAAAAAGCACCATTTCAGAATTTGGATGATCCACTACCGAGCGCTGGTTGTGTGGATTTCCATTCTACACTGTATTCAGAGAGATTGCTGTGTATTTCAGTCATGCAGGTGTATCATTCATAACACAAACCTAGTGAAAGCCGTCTCTCCTTTTTGCTCAAATGCACTCCTGAGATTGTCATAAGGTAGACTGTCCTATGTATCAACAGAGTTAAAATAATAAAATTGGCATAAAAATCATACAGGTGACAACACATAGCAATTTTAAAAGTCTGTGGTTATTTGGGTGTGAAATAAATGCCGCTGAAATGAATTTTTTCAGGTCTGATAAGAACAAGCGAACTTGAGATGTTGCTTTGAAGTCAAAACAGATTGAAAAAATTGCAAAGCCTTTCTATGGTCCCAACGTGAAGCATGTTGGTCATTTTGCCACAGAAGCTACTGATGCTGCTTGTGTGAGGTGACGAGAGAGACGAAGGGCAGAATCTGACGTTGCAGCAGCCACAAAACCAAAGTCTGCAACATACAAGCTGAGCCAGTCTGGATCAGTGTTATGTGCACTCAGGAGTGTTTGTCCTTGCTGGGTATGTTGTCATCACAGGATAAATCTGACTTCCACACAGGACACTCCCAGTTCCCTTGGTGAAGCTTTTTCTTCCTCAAAGTGGTACTTCAGATATGAGCCTTATCCTCCTGCTTTCTACAGTCTGCCGTCTCACATTTACGATCCACGTGTGTGCCAGAGGAGGACTGCAAGGCATTCTCCCATGTGTCATCTCGTCCCTCCCTTTGGAGACTTTGACGGGGGCTCGGGGTGGGAGGGGAGTAAGATAATAAGAGTGATGAACACTGGATTTAAAGAGGAGTAAACACTGAGGTACAGTGAGATTTCTCTTCCATGGTCACATTAGGAATAAGAGCACAATCTCTTCCTTTCACTCTCACTCAATCCCACAGTCCTACATGGAGAGGTTTTCCAATTCTTTGTTTCCATCTTAGACCTTATTTGGTTCCAAATGGAGAAACAAAACAAATGAAACAAAAAACAAATCCAGGAGATGAAAAGAAACCCACCCATTTACCTGACAAACAAATGATTTTCAAAGTTTAGCTTTCAGAATGTTTTGCCAAGCTCACTGTTCTTGCCACTAAGGTGGAATGACAATGCAGTGCTTGGAAGTGCTGGCAAACAAGTATGTCACCCCGAGTTACAAAGAAAACAAAGACACCAGAGAATCCTCACCAAGTTTTAATATGTGGAAACAGCAGTGCCCTGAACCAGATCCTTGGAGGCGAAATCAAGGGGAATAAAGCTACGGAACAGCTCATTTCCATGTGACAAACCAGCCCTGGGAACTCAGATAAGGCTTTAGTTTCATAAATGCTACAAATCCGTTTTCTGTTTTCCTGAAAGTCCTGGCAAAGATTCAAAGCCAATCCATGAAACAGCCAGGAGGCCTGTTTGTGACCAAAGTCTGTGACAGCAGGGGCTCTGGCTCCAGGCAACATGAACAATAAGCATCTTCGTTCTGGGTGGTGACTGAGTTCTCCTGTGGAGCCACTGTATGTAAAATAATTTCTAGTAACTAGAATCTAGCTTCAGGACAACTCCACTAGTCAGTATGATAATAATAATAGCTAACATTTATTGAGTGCTTACTATATGCTAAGTATTGTTCTAGGCATTTTACATTATAATCTCCCCTAATATTTGCAATAACCCTATGAGATGGGATTATTACAGGCCCCATTTTATTGATACAGTAAATGAGGCCCAAAGAAGTTAAGTAATTTTTGTTCAGGATCCTATGGCTACTAAATAGTATAGGTGGTTTGGACTCCAGAACCGACGCTCTCGATCACTACAGCATATTGCAGCGATCGTAATAGCAAATATTATTATCCTCCTCTACGTGTATTTGAAAGGTAGCATAACTAGATAAAAAAAAAATACAGTTACTGGTAGACTACTTAGGAATGATTATTCTTCCCTAGATTCTAGTCTGAACGTGACATGCTGATACGTAAGAAACAAAATGTCAACCGGTCAAGATGTTAAAACCGGTCCAAAGGGCGTTTGGAAAGCTGCGTATACATAGGCGATTTAATAAATTGCTGGGTTAGCTATAAAGCTGGTTAATGTTCAGTTAAGTTTAAATGTAATGTTTGGGGTTATCTATTCCACTAGGGAGAAATTATTTACATCTCTACTCAGCCAAAATTTACAAGTTGATATCTGTCCTTACAAAGATATAAATTAGATCAGTCAATAGAAAGCCAATCCTAGCACTGCTAGGATTTAACAGTGTTAGAGTTTAACTGGTTTTAACATGTTACTGGTTCCCTCATTAGTCAATAAGTTGAATAAAATCTTTTGCACGTCTTCATTTTATAGTTGTATGAAAGTCATCTTTTTCAACCCTTTGAAAATTATGCTTTGACTGGATGATTGTATTCTCTGAACAAAAGTTTGGCAACTGTTTTACCTTGCTTTTTCCCGCTCAGATTTTAATATTGATTTTAAAATCCTTACGAAGGTAGGGGAACAAAACCTTGTGTCTAGCCAGCTCAAAATGGGCAAAAAAAAAAAAAAAAATATCCAGAGAGTAGGTAGGAAGTACGTTTTAAAACAATAAAAATAAGGCTCCCCTGGTGGCGCAGTGGTTGAGAATCTGCCTGCCAACGCAGGGGACACGTGTTTGATCCCTGGTCTGGGAAGATCTCACATGCTGCGGAGCAACTAAGTCCGCGAACCACAACTACTGAGCCCGCGTGCCACAATTACTGAAGCCTGCGCACCTAGAGCCCGTGCTCTGCCACAGGAGAAGCCACCTCAGTGAGAAGCCCGTGCACTGCAACGAAGAGTAGCCCCCGCTCACCACAACTAGAGAAAGCCCGCACGCAGCAACGAAGACCAAACGCAGCCAAAAAGAAAATTAATTTAAAAAAAAACAATAAAAATAGATTCTGTTCTCTGATGATCAAAAAAAAAAAAAAGCAGTCACTGGGACACAGGGAGGGGAGTAGGAAAAGAATAAGAAGAAAGGAAGAGCAAAAATCTTAGTTCTCCCTTTTGCTTTAGCACACACTATAAAGGATAGTGAGCTCATTTTCTAGGCAAAGTGGTTAGTAATCAAATTTTAAAATGACAGGGGACAGATTACAGAAGTCAGTATTTAGTATAGGTCCTCTATCTTCTTTTATTTAGTATAGGTCCTCTATCTCCTTTTAAGTCTCTCAGCTACCCCTTAAATGCTACCCTTCTTTTGATCAAAGTAAGTCTTTGATTCTACTCATTTAAAGAACATGAAATTAAATAGGTTAATTTATCCAGAGTGGTGTAATCTGATAATAATCCAAATCTCTGTTTAACTTGAACTAGTTCTCACTTTTGTTTGTGGTACAGGTTAGGAAAAAATGTGAGGCTCTTCAGGAACTAATTAAATATTTGCTAATTCTAAGGGCTTAACGTAACATACTCCTGATGTTGATACTTAATTTGTGCTAACATTTTCTGAGCATTCCAGGAGATTTTTGAAGCTGGACTTTTAAGGTAACAGTTGCCTATTCCTGTCCTCATAACTATGGCTTATCTACATTGGACTGGTTTTTATTCAAATTGATAAATACAGTAGTGCTTTTTTTTTTGGTCCTGCATGAATGAAATGCCAACTCTTCCCTCCCAAGAAAATAAAACCAAAATGTCCTACTTTGGAAAACTACAACTGGATTAATTTCCCATTGAACAAGGTTAGCTGTATAATTTTTAGCCTATTCTAGAATAACTGGACATCAAATCCTCATCTTCATTGCATGTTACAAGCATCTCTCCCTCCCCCAATTCTATGAGATCTGGAAACTAAACTTGGAAACGAAGCATGGCTCATCAACTCAGCAGCATTTGTGCCATTTCAGTAGGAAAACATGAGTTGATAATATTTATCTCTGTAAGTTTTCAAAGTGTTTTTACTACAGTATTTTTTATACTGAAATATTTGAAAAAGTTTTCAATGAATATTTAGCATTCTTATAATGGAAAAATAAGTCCATACAACTATTTTCACTTATTTATTCCTTATTAACTTGATTTTTTTAAAAAAATTCAGACTTTTTTTAGAGCAGTTTAAGATTCACAGCGACACTAAGAGAAAAGTATAGCAATTTCACATATAGCCCCTGCCTCTCCCATTATGAAAATCTCCACCAGTGTTACATTTGTTACATCATAATCACCCAAAGTCCATAGTTTACATTATGATTCACTCTTTTTTTTTTTTTTTTTAGATGTTGGGAGTAGGAGTTTATTAATTAATTTATTTATTTTTGCTGTGTTGGGTCTTCGTTTCTTGTGCGAGGGCTTTCTCCAGTTGTGGCAAGTGGGGGCCACTCTTCATCGCGGTGCACGGGCCTCTCACTATCGTGGCCTCTCTTGTTGTGGAGCACAGGCTTCAGACACGCAGGCTCAGTAGTTGTGGCTCACGGGCCTAGTTGCTCCGCAGCATATGGGATCCTCCCAGACCAGGGCTGGAACCCATGTCCCCTGCATTAGCAGGCAGCTTCTCAACCACTGCGCCACCAGGGAAGCCCTATGATTCACTCTTGATGTTGTACATTCTATGACTCTGCACAAATGTATGATGACATGTACCCATCATTATGGTATCACACAGAGTATTTTCACTGCCTTGAAATCCTCTGTGCTCTGCCTATGTGTCATCACCCCTTAATCCCTGGCAACCACTGATCTTTTTACTGTTCCATAGTTTTGCCTTTTTCAGAATATCATATAGTTGGAGTCATACAGTGTGTAGCCTATTCAGATTGGCTTCTTTCACTTAGTAAAATGCGTTTAAGTTTCTTCCATGTTTTTTCATGGCTTGAGAGCTCATTTCTTTTTAGCCTTGAATAATACTTCATTGTCTGGATGTACCAGAGTTTATCCAGTTCACCTACTGAAGGACATCTTGGTTGCTTCCAAGTTCTGGAAGTTATGAATAAAGCTGCTGTAAACATCCATGTGCAAGTTTTTGAGTGGACACATACATGTTCAGCTCCTTGGGGTAAAAACCAAAGATCCAAAGAGTGCCATTGCTGGATCATATGGTAAGAGTACACTTAGTTTTCTAAGGAACCATCAAACTGTCTTCCAACAGTTTTCTTCACACCATTATGCTCCTTGCCAGCATTTGATGTTGTCACTGTTACAGTGACAGTGTTCCAGATTTTGGTCATTCTAACAGTCTATCACTGTTGCTTTGATTTGCATTTCTTTGATGACATATGATGTGGAACATCTTTTTATATGCTTATTTCCCATGTGTATATCTTCTTTGGTGAGGTGTCTGTTAAAGTCTTTGGCCCATTTTTTAATAGGGTTGTTTGTTTTCATATTGTTGAATTTCAAGAGTTTTTTATATATTTTGGGTAACAGTCTAGAAACAGATGGGTCTTTTGCAAATATTTTCTTCCAGTCTTCTCATTCCTTTGACATTGTCTTTTGCAGAGTAGGTGTTTAATTTTTAATAAAGTTCAGTTTATTGATTATTTCTTTCATGAATTTTGACTTTGATGTTGTATTTAAATATTCCTTGCCAAACCTAAGCTCATCTAGATTTTCTCCTATGTTACCTTGTAGGAGTTTTATAGTTTTGTGTTTCCATTTTGATCTGTGATCCATCTTGAATTGATTTTTATAATGGGTGGATGGAAGATCTGTATCTGGATTCATTTTTTTGCATGTGGATGTCCCGCTGTTCCGGCATCACTTGTTGAAGAGATTACCTTTGCTCCATTGTGTTGCGTTTGCTCCTTTGTCAAAGATCAGTTGACTGTATTTATATGGGTCAATTTCTGGGCTCTCTGTTCTGTTCCATTGATCTATTTGTCTATACTTTCACCAGTACCACACTATCTTGATTATTGTAGCTTTATAGTAAGTCTTGAAGTCAGGTAGTGTCAGTCCTCCAACTTTGTTCTTCTCCTTCAGTGTTGCATTGACTATGCTGAGTTTTTTGCCTTTCTGTATAAAGTTTAGAATCAGTTTGTCAATATCTGCAATTACTTGTTGGGATTTTTATTGGGGTTGCATTGAAATTATAGATAAAGTTAGAAAGAACTAACATCTTGACAGTATTGAGTCTTCCTATCCATGAATGTGGAATAGCTCCTCATTTACTTAGTTCTTCTTTGATATTGTTCATCAGGGTTTTGTAGTTTTCCTCAAATAGATCTTATACATACTTTGTTAGACTTTACATAAGTATTTCATTTTAGGGGGTGCTAAATGGTATTGTGTTCTTAATTTCAAATTCTATTTATTCATTGCTGGCAAATAGGAAAACTATTGACTTTTATATATCAACCTTATTAATTTTTTAGTATGGAAACTTTCAGACATGCAAAATTAGAGTAAGAGTAACTATAAAACAATTTACCCACATCAACCATATCCTCCCCACCCTCAGGTTTATTTTGAAGAAATCTCAATATCATATCATTTTAGCCTTATTTCAGTAAGCATTGCTAAAAGATAAGAATTCTTTAAAAATAAGTAAACGCATACCACTTTCATAATCTCCCTCCAAATTAACAATAATTCCTTCATATCACCCATTACTCAGTCAATATTTAAATTTCCTTGATTGTCTCATAATTTCTTCTCTTTGCTGTTCCTAGTTCAAGGGTAAGTACATGTGCCTTTGCTCTGGATGACTAATAGGAGGAGTGACATCCGGAGAATGAAAACTGGAGTTTGGGCTGACTCTGGCCTAAAACATAAGAGAGGAGGGGGAAAAGGGCCTTGAGGTTTCTTCGAGCCCAGCCCAACTCAGCAGTCTACAAAACCCAGCAAAGTTCTGGGACAAAATCTTAGGCAGGATAAAATGCGGCTATCTGATGACTATATCTTGCATTGCATCTCTCAGGAATCTAATCTTGATTGTATATGGGCATGTTAATTACAAACCCCGCTATCTGTCATGCTTGGTAACATTTGGGTAGGTAGTACTTGGGCCAGTAATGGAACACTAGCTCGATGGAGAGTCTCCAATGATAAAGGCAAGAGTATCTACGTTTTCCCCGGACTTTGTACTATACGGAGAGAGTGATACTGCAGCATTAGCAGAGGCTCTTGATTTTGGTGTAGATTGCTAATGTCACACAATGACATTGGCTACTTCAAGGTATTGCTGCAGTTATTACTGTTGTTAATGTTGGTAATAATATTAATAATGGTAGGCATGAATTACTGCTTCCTCTATGAGGAGGATGTCCTTAATCCCATATGGAGAAACTGAGACACAGAGAAATTAAGCAATTTGCCCAAAGTCCTGCAGCAAGTATCAGAACCAGATTTTTAATTAAATTATTTGAAATCACCGTCCTGTTTCTCCTTCCTATTTCTGCATTTCTCAGCTAGTAGGGAGGGATCAAAGTGCTGTTTAGGGAGATTACCCCTGTCCCTCTAAAAAAGGCAATCTGACACAGTAACTGGCATCTGGAACCAACCAGGGAGAAGCAGCAAGAGTGAGTTTTTAGGATTCTTGTGCTTTATCCACAGATTCTCAAAGGCACCTGACCATGAGCTTTGCCAGTTGAATACCTAAGATAAGTCAATTTCTTATACTACACTGAACAGTAGGAATATACAGGATGAATATACAAAAGATGGATCCACTGTGGTCTCTACTGCTAGTGTGGGCTGTTCAAAAGCCTCCTCCCCTTCCCCCAGGCAAGGTTCCTCTTGGCCTAGGATTCTCAGTGAAATGTAAGTAAACCCTGATCAAAGGGTTGGAATCAGAATTTTTACCATAGAAGCCTTGAGGCATTTAATCAATGAGCAGATATTTTAAATGGGTGTCTCTCTTAAATGGGGAATTAAGCATTTTTCTTAGGTGGAGGTTGACGAAAAAATTCAAGGAATTAGCACAACTCCAAGAGCTAATGAGGAATTTAAAAAATCTTACCAACAGGACACCGTGTTTCTGAGAATTAGGTTTGTTCAAAAGCAGAAGAGTTTGTTTTCTGTGGATAAGACATCTTCAGAGACTGCACACGAACCCAGGACCAGTACTTGAGAGACAGCTGGCTTTGGAAAAAGAACAACACATTCAGAGAAAAGTGGTATTGGATATAAAAATATAGTTTTATTTTGCAGTTAGGATAGAAAGAGTAGAAACATGCAGCAAAGTGCGGAAGAAGAGTAAGGTCAGGCAAAAGTCTTGAGGAAGATAGAATTTAAGGGTCTGTGTGTGTGTGTGTGTGTGTACGTGTGTGTGTGCGTATGTGTGTGTGTGCATATGGAGAGAAAAAAGAGACAGAGAACAGGTGAGCTTCCTATGTGCTGACACAATGCTAGGTGCTGGGAGATGAGAGAGTTCTAAGGATCCAGGATGACACCCCGGTTTCTGATATTGCAAAAGGGTTGGATTAAGATGTCATCACTGAGGTGGGGCAGTCTTGGGAAGCAGTTTCCAGAGGTGGCTCTTGTTAAGAAAAATGTGGGGATTATTTTTTCAGATGCCAAGAGTAAAGAATATATTTTTTTAAGAGAGGAAATTCTTTAGGATTTGACAGCTACTAACCTAAGCTACCAGCCTGTGCAGGAGACAGAGAGAGGAACTCAGGAGGCAGGGATAAGACTTGTTATCCTGTCTGGACCCTGACAGTTTCTTGTGCTGAAACTGAACAACATGGTTTTCTAAACCATCACCCTGAAACTTTTAACTTCAGAATGGCGGTCGTTGATTTTTGATGAACGTGACTAGCAGGGTTGACAGCAGAGGGTAGGTTAAACACTCCAGTTTCATAGATGAGACAACCAGGGCATGAGAAATCAAATGATCATGGGGGTTGATGGCAGACCATGGTAAGAGTCTGTGGCTAGAAATTTGGCTTCTCATCTCAGAGACATCCTTTCATCAAATTTGCCCTGGATATTGTCAAATTTGGAATGATGCAAAAAAGGCAGGCTACACTGGTCATGTAAACTTGCATTACTAAGAGCTTCTATGTAGTAGTGAATATGTGATAGCCCAAAATTCATCAACAGAGTGACACTTTGAGAGCCCCATACAACTCTTGACTATGTTCCTTACTCTGGATTGATAGACATCCCTTCCCTCTGGCCTTTTCTGTCCTTCCCTCTTCCACAACTTCTCACTCTTCTTCATCACTGCTTTTATTCCTATGCTCATGCCCTCTGCATTTTGCAGATTAAAGCTCATTTACTTCCATGGTGAATAGCAGGCACATTAAAATATTCCCAGGGTAGCGATTCACTCCATTTGATCAGATGTAAAATGTCTGGAATCCAGACTAGCCTTGCAGCTATGGAAAAGAATTTCCAGGAAACCCTGACCATTAGTCTAAAAGCTAATGCATTTGAGCATTCCTCTGGATTATGAAAATGGAAATAATCCCATTCCCCATGGAGAAAAGAGGAGCCAGAACATCCTCACCAAATGATCAAGCTTTCTACAAGATACACTCATAATTATGCACATGATCCCGTCATTAATGGGATCTTGGTGGATTTTCTGAATGGAGCCTAAAGTCTTGCCTGGAAGTCTCTTGCTTTTATTCCTGTGGATGAGCAGCTGCAAAGACACAGCACAAGTTCAACTTCCTCAGCACTAAAATTCTATTTTGAAACAAAAGACTGGAAGATAGAGGTTTGAGCTCACATCCTAGGGGAATTTTAGGAGAGGGTCCTGTTTGGAGTGGTGCTAGCCTGGGGTCCAGCAGGGATGAGATATTCCATTACTGGTAGGTCCAGCATAGTGGGGACCTGTGGACAGAGCTGCTGAAAGTTGGAGTGATCAGATCAAGGGTCATGTCCAGAAGGCAAGCTGGGGCTTGTGGAAGACCCGGTCAGTTTGAGACAGAGACTCAAGGACAAGATGCCATCCCTCAGAAGGCAGGCTGAGACTGGAAAGACCAGGCTGGGGGCAAGTCACTCAGCTGCTCTTGGAGACCATCTGTGAGTGCTCTAGGGAGCAGATGTGCCCATGGTTTGGGGTCCTCCATGAATTTTTGGGGTTTGTTTTCTAATTTGATTGCTTTTGGCTCACTCTTAGTGGAGCCAACTATTCTTAAACGTCCAGGTCTATTGACGTGTGCAGAAAGGACTTACTGAGTGATCTTGACCTTTCTATTTGGGTCTAAAGAAGAAAAAGGAGAGAGGAGTTCAACCTTTAAATTGCTTACTACATTTCATGTTTCTTCTCAAGAATTTCCTCATAAATTCTTATCTTTAGGAAACGGAAAGTAAGTATTCTTATCCCTACTTCAACACAAGATGAAGCCAAGGATTAGAGAGTTTAAATAAGTAGGCAAAAATCAACAGCTAGTAAGTGGAAATTCCAGAATCAAAAAGCAGCACTGTGTTCCAAAGGTCATGCTCTTTCTTTCCTGCCATGTTTCTACATCTTCTGGAACAGTGGTTTCAAGCAGCATGGTCTCAGGACCCATTTACATTCTTAGAACTCATTGAGGACCCAGAAAAGCTTTTGTGTATGAGGGTTATATAAAGATTAATATTTGAAATTAAAACAGGGAATTTTAAACATATTCACTTAAAATAAAGCCATTACATGTTAACAAATATTTTTATGAAAAATGATTATATTTTCTTAAGCAAAAAAAAAAAGAGTAGCATTATGCATTTTTGCAGGTCTTTTTAATGTCTGGTTTAAGGAAAGATAGCTGAAATTTAATAACTGCTTCTGCATTCATTCTGCTGTGATATGTTGTTCATACTGAAGTATATGAAGAAAATTCAGCTTCATGCAGACATGTAGTTGAAAAGGAAAGAGTATTCTTTTCAGAGAATTTGGGGTATTTTTTTTGATGAATGTTGCAGTGTGGACTCTGACACCATATCCATGAAGGTTCCATACTCTGTTACATTAAAACTTCTTTTTAATCTCTTTTTAAAATATTTAAAAATCTTTAAAAAAAAAAAGTCTCTCTTGCACTTTGAATGAATCTGCATGACTTTGTAGTCATCTGAAAACACTGGTTTACTAATCCATGCCAATGTCAGCACACTATTACCCACCATCTGAAAGTCACAATGATTAATATCAACTTTGATCTCTTCAGAAAAGTTGTTAAGAATTGGGATGCTGTGAAGCTCAAGGTACCAGAAACAAGTTTTCCAAAGTTCAGTTTTCTCTTGAAAGGTCAAATTTTATCACTGGCAACAAACACTGTCAGTTTTTCTTGAAGTGACAGTTTCACTTCTTTCATTTTTTAGGACATGCCAGATCTCCAAGTCTGAATAACTGTCGTTTGCCTGTCAGTCATTTTTTCCAAGTAAAAAATGATGTTCCACAGAAAAAGCATCCAGTTCAACTCACAACTCAATCATACAGGTGCTTTTCATCAAAACAACCATCACCCTTAGGTAACGCGGCAGAAGGTGCTCCCCCTTTATGTGTACTTCTGTTGTGTCACACACAGTATTAAAGATACATGTGCAGCCAAGTCAAGCTCTTCAAAATGAATGATTTTTGTGGCTTTACCGAGGACATTCTTTTTTTTTTTAACATCTTTATTGGAGTATAATTGCTTTACAATGGTGTGTTCGTTTCTGCTTTATAACAAAGTGAATCAGCTATACATATACATATATCCCCATATCTCTTCCCTCTTGCGTCTCGCTCCCTCCCACCCTCCCTATCCCACCCCTCTAGGTGGTCACAAAGCACGGAGCTGATCTCCCTGTGCTATGCGGCTGCTTCCCACTAGCCATCTATTTTACATTTGGTAGTGTATATATGTCCATGCCACTCTCTCACTTTGTCCCAGCTGACCCTTCCCCCTCCCCGTGTCCTCAAGTCCATTTTCTAGTAGGTCTGAGTCTTTATTGCCATCCTGCCCCTAGGTTCTTCATGACCATTTTTTTTTTTTTAGATTCCATATATATGTGTTAGCATACGGTATTTTTCTCTTTCTGACTTACTTTACTCTGTATGACAGACTCTAGGTCCATCCACCTCACCACAAATAACTCAATTTCTTTTCTTTCTCTGGCTGAGTAATATTCCATTGTATATATGTGCCACATCTTCTTTATCCATTCATCTGTTGATGGACACTTAAGTTGCTTCCATGTCCTGGTTATTGTAAATAGAGCTGCAATGAACATTTTGGTACATGTCTCTTTTTGAGTTATGGTTTTCTCAGGGTATATGCCCAGTAGTGGGATTGCTGGGTCGTATGGTAGTTCTATTATTAGTTTTTTTGAGGAACCTCCATACTGTTCTCCATAGTGACTGTATCAATTTACATTCCCACCAGCAGTGCAAGAGGGTTCCCTTTTCTCCACACCCTCTCCAGCATTTATTGTTTCTAGATTTTTTGATGATGGCCATTCTGACCCATGGGAGGCGATAGCTCATTGTGGTTTCGATTTGCATTTCTCTAATGATTAATGGTGTTGAGCATCCTTTCACGTGTTTGTTGGCAATCTCTATATCTTCTTTGGAGAAATGTCTATGTAGGTCTTCTGCCCATTTTTGGATTGGGTTGTTTGTTTTTTTAACATTGAGCTGCATGAGCTGCTTGTGACTTTTGGAGATTAATCCTTTGTCAGTTGCTTCATTTGCAAATATTTTCTCCCGTTCTGAGGGTCGTCTTTTCGTCCCAGGACATTCTTAAGTGAAACTGGAATTTTACTTTATTTCCTTTCAGTTCTACTGTACTGAACACAGCGATTAGTTCAGTGTGTTGCACACTCTTGACTCACAGTGGGGCACTAGCAGTTGTGCCTGCTGTTGCTTTCGCCCTGTCAGTGCAAATGTCAGTACAGTAAAAAGGCAAAGAAAACCACAGTGTTATTATTATGACAGTGGGTTAGACGTTGTGAACCCACTGACACGGTCCTGGGGGTTCCAAGGGTGTCTATGGACTATACTTGGAGAACCTCTACTCTGGAAGAACTGGATGAGGTCCTGGAGTGTGTCAAGGCTGTTTCCTCCTCGGGGCCTGCAATCCGATGTGAGCCAGTCACCCAGGGCCAGGTTGGAGGCCCGAGACTCAGGATCTGAGCAGAATTCCCATCAGCCTTGGTCCCAAGAGACTTCCTCTTCTCAGATTACATCCTTTTCTGTCCTCATGGAATTTACATCTTAGTGAGGAGGGACAGCCAATGAACAAAATGAGCCAGTCAATTACGTAGTATATCAGAAGGTGATCGTTCAGTGAGGAGGAATAAAATAGGGAAAGGGGCTGGGGTGGGGAAGGGTTTGGGGATTTTAAATGGAGTGATCACGGAAGCTTACTGCAGAGCCCACTTTGACTTTAACCACATGATGAGGCAAGTGTTATTCCCGCTTTAGAGGTGAGGAAATGGAGGTGCAGTTGGATTAAGTGATTCATTCAGAGTCTCACATGTGGTAAATGGCAGGTCTAGGATTCAAACTCTAAAGCCTGGCTGTGTCCACTGGCCTGTTATTCTCACAGGTGTGTAACAGGTCTCAGACACCCCAGCAAAATTCTAATTTAGTGACCCAACTTGAGAGTTCTAAACTTATTTAGGGAAAGGAGATAACAGCTTTCTAAATGAGAAAAGAAGAACGAGGGGAAAAAAACAACCTCAGGAGGCATTGAAATGTCAATCCTAGTTTAAAATTATGATTACATTAGGAAAATCCTTTTTTTAAAAAAAAAATATTAGGCTTTTGAATGGGTTTCTTTCTGGACCCTGAATTTCTCCTCCTCATTTATTCTGTAAGTGATTAATAGGCTTTTCTCTTTGTCATGCACCGTGGCAGGTGCTGGGGGGGGAAGGCAGTCCCGTGCTGAAGCAGCTCACAGTTTTAGAGGGGAGAGAAGGGAAGAGGGGACATTCCAAAGGAAGGGAGAGCCTCTCTCAACCTTAACCAGCGGCATCAAAACATGCATTTAATTGGGCTAAGATTTAAACAGAAGTGCGCACATGCACACGCGTGCACACACACACATCTGATTCCTCTGTCAGGCTGAGGACCTCCTCACTGATATTGGGTGAATTTTTTTTTTTTTTTTTTTTTTTTTTTTTGTGGTACGTGGACCTCTCACTGTTGTGGCCTCTCCCGTTGCGGAGCACAGGCTCCGGACGTGCAGGCTCAGTGGCCATGGCTCATGGGCCCAGCCGCTCCGCGGCATGTGGGATCTTCCCGGACCGGGGCACGAACCCGTGTCCCCTGCATCGGTAGGTGGACTCCCAACCACTGCGCCACCAGGGAAGCCCAGGGTGAAAATTTTAAAAGGACAGAAATGGCTCCTGCCCCTGCATGACCCACACCCTCCCGCTTTCCTGGACCATGACGGTGGGAACCTTGTGAAATGGAGAAGCTGGAAACAATAACCCTTTTTAATTCTAACAATCAGATAAGGAAGATATTATTTGTATTTTACATATGAGGAAATTGAGGCTTAAAGAGTCTCTTTGCTCTTTTTTGTCGCATTGATGAGGCCTAAGCCACCACACGAATGTCACCAAGTCCCATAAAGAGAAGTGCCTGGTGTCTCAGTCCAGCTCGACAGGACATCCCTGGGCCAGCGCGGCCCATGCCCTCTTGGCTCTTCCCTGTCTGCCTTCCTTCCGTTTCAACATTGCTCTCACTCTGTGGCTGGGCCTTGCATTTCCCAAACACTTGCTCACCTCTTCCAAGGGATCACGGATTTGGTTCCTCTGCTTGAACCCTTTGCCATGTCCCCCAAGCTTCGTTTTGTTTTGTTTTGTTGGTTTCTTTTCAACCTTCGGATTTAAACTGGTTCTGTCTGCTTCTGGTGAGCTGGGGTGAACATCTGTTCATCCAGCCACCACTCCTGAGCCCAGAGTCGGCCTCCTTGTTCAGGGCCCGGATTCTCTGTCACTCTCAGGGTCGTGCAAACACAGGGTGGCTCTGAGAGTAAGGCCTCCTTGAATTTTACACCCTATACCTCTGTCTTGCGTCAGCCTGGCCTTGTGAAAATAGGATGCTTCACATCAAGAATTCCCAGGTTTGTTTTCTTTTTCCCTTCAGGAACTGTCTTCTTCTGCAATTACTCACCCAGAAGAGGACTCATGGATATAAAATTACCAAAAGAGCTTAAAATAGGCACAACCTTCTCTGAATCTGCCAGGATTCTCCACTGTAGAGTTACTCTCTTCCCCTTTGTAATTAGTATTTAGGGGGAAGGATTTTGAAACCATGTGAATATTCTGTTCTTCCTCCAGCTTTCAGTATATTTATTCATTTACTTTAGTATGAACTTGTTTCTTACTTTATTCAAGTTGTTATAACTTGTTATATCATTATTTATTTTGATGCTCAAACTGTCTCTGATGTGGCCAGTGGAAGCCTCTTCAAGCTGGCCTTTGTGTTCTTTTCACTCCCTGTTGTTGTCTGAACACTTCCTTGCTTACTGGCACAACAAGTTATTGCAGACTCCATTTGTGCTTGCTTTGACTGGAATCAGCTCTTACTTGTTTTAAAATGGTATCTAGAAGTCAAGATCTGGGCACTAGGGTGGCTCATTGCTATAGAGGTATCATGTTCTTAGGTCCTCCCAGTGGACAGAGCTAGAAAACATACATACACACATGTAATTATCACTATGGTAATTTCTATAGCTGTCTTATACATTGAAAGCTATGAATTCATCCTGATGCCTCTAATTCCAGTCCAACACCACTGGGTGCATTTTTTCCCCTTCCTTTTCATATCTGTAATGCCCTTCTCTGACAGTGAGAAGCCAGGCTCCCATTACTCTTAACAATAATATATGTGATCAATCTCCCCGTATGTACACAATTTCCATCACTGCTGTTAATTCCCATCACTGAAGATAGCTTCCTCTCCCTGCTTGGGCTCTGACACCCTATACCAGGTTCCCCGTGCCCTTGGGGATGCCCTTTCACCCTATTTATGCTCTGACTTCTGGTGCTGGGCCACCCATCTCCCTACCTGATTGCCCTCCTCACCCTCGTGGACTCCACCACCTTACCATCTTGCCCGTCTCTCTATATGAGCTTTGACACCCCACTCTAGGCTACTGTGGCCCCTCTTTTTCCTCTGCATATGGATACCTACCTCATGGCTTTAGGATTGAATTGTTCAAGAATAGAAGGAAAGGGGAAGGGGAAGAGAAAGATCTCTGATTGTATTTTATATTAACAAAAATTTTTTATTCTTTCTGACTGGAAATATACTACCCAAATTAAGGTATAAAGGAACAGCCCTTCTTGATTGATAGATACCGTGACAGTCCTTAAAGCTATCTTTTGAGACTCTCTACTTCTCATTTATTCCTGTTACTCCTGATACACAGTGTAATTTGTTAAATGAGGGACAGGGAGAAAGTTTAAACTCCCGTGTGCCAATAACAGTAAAGGAGAGGAAATGGTCAACCCAAATGGCATTAAAGAAAGGAAAGTGATAGTACTCCAGCCTTGAGAACAGCAGATCTGATATATTCATTTGACTGTTGAGAAGTCACAAAAGAAGACTCATTGCAATTTGGCTAGACTAAGAAAAAAAATAGTATCCTCTTTTCAGGCTTTCAAGGGTTCCCAGAGCTATTCTGAAGGCCTTTTCTCCCTCAGATTCTGCAGGTCACAGACATCAGCACTGCCTTCTTTGCTCTAAGGCTGCACCAGCTGGACTGTGCTTCCCGGGCTCTGTTTGACCTTAGTAGATAGTTCTATTATCTCACAGGCATAGGCAGGGGAAGACATTTTTGCATGTGTCAGAGTAATTAGAGATCCCTCTAAGCGCTACCGATGAAGATGTGTCACCCCCATCAATGCCTTTAGTAAGACTGCTCCTTTGCCCACATTACCATCCCCAGGCGTTCCTTCTCAAAGCTGAATTCAGAGGAGCTGGCCTGGAGCAGACAGCCACACAGCTCCCCACTCCCATCAGGTCAAAGTCCACAATGTGGGGCCTTTTAAAATTGAGTTTGTTCAAGTTCAGGCATCATTGGATACCAGTATAGGAACCTAAAAATAAATCCAGAAGAGGAAGCTTCAAAGACTTCCTGGAAGGTGGATACAACTGGGGGTTACAGAGGGCAGTGGGATGACTTCTAATGGCCCCATGGAAGCTGTGAGGAATTCTCAAATTGCCAGGAATGTCACCAAGTACTGTACCATGCTGTCTTGAATGGGGACAGAACCCAGCATAGTGAGTATAATAGCTGTTCAGTGTTCAGAACAAAAGTGTGTGTGTGTGCACGTGTGTGTGTGTGTGTGTGTGTGTGTGTAGGAGGGTGCCCTTGTGGTGTCTGCCCTCCACTGAGGGTTTCATGTAGGCACATTCCAGGTGCTGATGTCCTCTGAGGCCAATTCCAGCAAGAAATGACTTACAGTACTTCATATCTAGTAAATATCTGGTGCCAGATTTTATATACAATTCCACCTGCCTATAAGTGTGTTCCTCTTATCCTATTACGTGAAATTCACTGTGTCTAAACCACACTCATAGATTTTCCTCACAAAAACCACATGAACTTTGAGCTTTTCTTTTGCCAGTGACAGTCGTGCAGACTTTAAAACTTGGGACTCATGTTATATCCTTCCTTCCCCCTTATTTCTCCTTCCCTGCCAAGACCTCTCAGTCACCAAGTCTAGGAGACTCCTCTAAAACATCTCTACCATCAACCCCTTAATTTTCTACTGCTTGGTTCCTAGTTCAGGCTCTCATTGTCTCACACTGACTGCTCTAATTTAGACTCACTTTTTTTTTTTTGCTGTATGCGACCTCTCACTGTTGTGTCCTCTCCCATTGTGGAGCACAGGCTCCGGACGCACAGGCTCAGTGGCCATGGCTCATGGGCCCAGCCGCTCCGCGGCATGTGGGATCCTCCCAGACCGGGGCACGAACCCGTGTCCCCTGCATCGGCAGGCGGACTCTCAACCACTGCGCCACCAGGGAAGCCCTAGCCTCACTTTTTAGTAAAATATTTTTTACTTGATGCCTAAACCTTTACATCTATTTAATAGAAAAGTTCTATAAATTAGTAATATAACTGTTGGGTCATTATGGGTTAATTCTTTAAAGAATTAGAACCATTAATTAGCATAAAATACCCTCTCCATTATATTGTGAAGTGTCATGTGTAGTCATATTCTATTGATGGAACACCAATTTATACAAATTAGAAGAAAATTATAAGATACATACGAGTGCCACGTTTTCCCAGTCACCAGTTTTCTTCATCATCTCATCCAGTCTGCCTAGGTGAATTGAGCCTTAAGAGGAGGTGGGAGGTGAGGAAGATTTCCAGTGGTTACTGTTTTTTTTTTTCACATGACCTTGACTCGTATCTTCATACATGTATTTACAGTTAAAGGCTGGTATTGTCCATTATAACCCAATGACCATAGTCTTGCTTGGAATATGGCAATATTTATCATATACAATATTATGATCATAAATTTTGATTGTAAAATAGCATCTTCCCTTGTAAAATCTGTGTTAGTTTTATAAGCTAAGTAACAGGTTTGGAAGAACATGGAAAAAATGGACTCTTGGAGCCAAATGAGGCTACTTCTTCCTCCTTTTCACATAATGCTGAGTATTTATACTGTCAAGAAATATTTAAGAGGCAGAAAAGATTTGGTGATGGGATGGATGACACAAAATAGAAATGAGGTTTTTGTTTTATTTTGTTTTTATTATTTTTGTTATGAAAAATAATACTGAATCATCATTACAATAGAAACAAAATTGATTGGAAATCAATCAACCCATCATGCACTTAAACTGTGTAATGAAAAATCTTACTCCTTCTAGCTCTGCCATTCCCAGTACCTTTGGAAAAATAACTAATTTACCTTTGCATTTGAACATTTGACTTGATCCTATTTGCCACCAAATATTGTTGCAAAATTCTTTATGACCTCTTGTGAAAAGTTCTGGTGAGATACAAGAAGTAGGACATCCCAGAGTACCCAAATAGGATGCTTAAACTACTAAAAGAAAAAAGGGAATCATTTGATACATTTTAAAAGTTGTCATCAATGCATTTATAAACAAATTATAATAAGCATTTTTATAAGTCACAATGGTATTTTGTTGCTAGGTATCTAATATTAAAGAAGTGTATCCTTTTAACTTCATTTAAATTTAAAGACTGTGACTATAAAATACATTGGAAATTTTGCATAACTACTTTCATTCTTTTTTAGAAACTGTCTTTATAGGTAAGCTAAATGTTTTTGAAGCTTAATTGGTTGTTATTTATTTATTTATTTATTTATTTATTTGTGGTACGCGGGCCTCCCACTGCTGTGGCCTCTCCCGCTGCGGAGCACAGGCTCCGGACGCGCAAGCTCAGCGGCCACGGCTCACTGGCCCAGTCGCTTCGCGGCATGTGGGATCTTCCCAGACCGGGGCACGAACCCGCGTCCCCTGCATCGGCAGGCGGACTCCCAACCACTGCGCCACCAGGGAAGCCCTTGGTTGTTATTTTAAGTCTCCAAAATACAATTGCTTTGACCTTTAGGATATTGTTTTGAGTTTAGTTATCACAGTGAACTTTAAGAGTATAATTTTGTTTTCTATTATCAAATCCTCTTTCTTCCAGCCCCAGAATAAAGAGTCACAATCCTTAGCTCCAATACCAAATAGAATAAATATGACTATAATTTCACACAAAGAGTGAGTGGCAAGGTCAGATTTTAAAAGCCACGTGGAGATTAGATTGGCACAAATGAAAGTGTGCGCGTATTATATTCAATTGAATAAAGTCAAATTATGTATGTCCTGTATGCATAGCAGTGGGTACTTTAGGGAAGCTGCTCTTAGGTAGGAATTAGCTGTGGTTGACTAAGTTTGCAAAGTACAGAAAGGTTATTAAATAAACAATATAGTAAGACATTCCACTTAACCCAGATTATACATGAAATCAGTTGCAGGCTGTTTGTGAATGAGATGTGGAAAGCACGAACTGCATGTCTCTTTTCGAAAATGTGCAGATAAAGAGTAGAGATACATAATCATTACTAATAAGCTTGCACTTTATAATTATGCTACAGAGAGAGAGAGAGAGAGGGAGAAACTGTGTCATTCATTGCTCAAGGCACCCAAATCACAAGGGCTGCCTCAAAGCTTCCCTGCTGGTTATAGCTATAAAAGAGACAAGTTACCTTCCAGGGCTCTCCTTCCAGCAGGCAGCAGGTCCATGCAGAGAGAGAATCCCCACAGAGCAGAGCAGACCACAGCACCCCTCATTAATGCAGCCTGTCTGGGACCGTGCAAATGCTTTGGCAGACCAGTTCTACACTTCTGCACAGTTCATTTACACAATTTACACTGAGAGGGGATAGTTAAGGAGATGGGGCCCTCTTTGCATGGGGGAATCTGATTATAGCAAATGGCCAAAGCATCCCGGAGTCCTTTAGTTATATGCTCACTTGGGAGGAGTTTGTGGAGATGGGCTCTGAAGAAGTCAGTCTTTTGTTTGTGGGAAATAAAGTGGAAGGTCTTGTTAAAGCGACCCCCTCAGTCAACTTTCCTGAAGCCTGGAAGCCTCAATGATGGGGTAGGGTCCGGGGGAGGGCAGCAGGATAGAGGAGCTTCACAACCAACTTTCTGATTGGTGTGCCTCTTTCTTTAACGAGGGAGTCAATCAACCTAATTAACCTCGTTAAATACCACATACAGTGCACACTTAGGTGTTAGAGAAAAGCAGAATCTGTCAAGACCTCATCACAGAGATATCTAACATGAAGATCCAGAAGCAGAAGATCAAGATTTGTTCACAGCCAGGTATGCTTATGACTGGCTTCAATTCTGATTGGACAGCATCCTGGTGAAAGTCTGTTCCGATTGGTTGAGGCTCACATACCAAACGTTAACTATTTTGAACATCACCTCTACTGGAATTCTTGCCAGTCCATGGCCCTTAAGGAGCCTGGAAAATTCACAAAACTCTTAGCTGTAATTATTCTGATTTGAAGAGAGAGAGAGAGGAGAGAGAGACAGAAAGAGAGACAGAGAGCAAGTTGACCATACATTTTGGATCCAAAGATGAAAACAATTTAGCCATCATTTTTCTGTTTGGAAAATAAAGCATTTTGCTCCAGCCAGAGCCAAAGGCAAGAGGGGAAAGGCCTGGGAGAACCATTGTCGATGACATAGTCCTCCTGAAGCATGCGTCAAAGAGGAGTGACTCCCATCACCTGTAAAGCACTTTCCCTCAGTTTAGTTCTAATCCTTTGTCCCCTAGCATATGCTACTTTTTACTATTGCTCATAGTTTTACAAATGCGTACAATCTTTGGAGGCAGGGAGGAACCATGTCATATTTTTTGTTGCCTTTGTTTACCATGCCTTGTATGTTGCATATTTTGTTGACTGATCAGTTAATACAAATAAATATGGTCTTGCTCTGTGGATTTTCTCTCTAAGGTAAGTAAGACTCCAGAAAAAAAGTATCTCCCATGTCCCACTCTTTTTTCCCTACAGTTTCCTGAAAGAGAAGTCTCTGCCAGTGGCACTGGCAGGGTCCAGGTGCAGACCCAGTGTGTGGTTGTGTGATCCCGTGGTGGTCAACCACAGTGCCTACTGTGGGGAGGGATATGGGGATAGCAACATAGCTGCTAATCCATAGATTCCAGCAGAATGACTCTTGCTTTCAGGCAGAGAAGTGGGTGGGTGATTATTCTTCGCTGAAACATCTCCAGGGAAAGAACAAGGACTGACAGTCTTCAGTGAGCTATTTCAGTTTCTGATTAATCATTTGGGCAGGAAATTCTTGTCATGTATAATCAAAATCATTGTGCCACAAATTAAGTCAAATGTTCCTGGTTTTCTTCTTTCTAGAGGTAGATCAGAATTAGGCACTATCCTGCATTTTGTAACCGGTTATGGATAAAAATACATGGGATATCTAGATTGTTTATTTAATAACATTTTATTAAAATGCCTTTGTGACCAGGAATTCCATTTGAAGCCTACTGGTCCTAGAGGGGAAAGAGAGCTCACATCTTGCTGTGAAAGTGTGTTGAATTTACAAAGTGGGGAAAGAGAGGTGCCATGGGATGATATTTTCTTTGACATGGTCTTGGATGTTCTGTTTTATGTTGTTTGGGTAGGTTGTGTGGGAGTTGGGATGGATTTGTTCAGCTGGCTTGGATGTTTGAGGTGGGGTTGTGAGGGGGGTTAGGTGAAGCTTCTATGTGATAAAGGACAAAGACTCTTACAGCTCTCTCTTCCTTACCTGCCTGTGTTAGAAAAAGCACCCAGTCAAACTCTGTCATCAAGGCAGTGACTCTTACACAGACAGGAACCATATGAAATATTTAGACAAGATTGTCGTTGTATGGAATCTGTGGAAACCAGACCACCCTTCCTATGGGTCAGCTGCCAAAGTCCTGAAATAGCTCTCAGGGCCAGGGCCTTCCGTTACGGTATTTCCTCTTTTTGCATAGAACTGTGGGGGGGGATGGTTTTACTCCCATCTTGCTTCACCATAGCCTCTCCTGCCCCCAATTTATTACCATGCCTTTATTTCCTCTCACATTCTTTCACCTGTTTAAACTTGGGAGAAAAACAGGGAAAGAGGAGAGAGGAAGGGGGACCAGGACAGGCCTTCAACTGAGAAGCAGCTGCTTGCATTGTGTGCTACTGGCAACTTCAGTCCTTCCTGGAGCATCTCCAAATACCTCTTCCAAATGTTGACTGATATAGAAAATTCCATTTTGTTCTCCTTCCAAATTCAGATCTCCACCATGGATTTTGTCATTTTGCTTTATCTTTTTGCAATGAATTTTATCCCCTGCCCCCCCCCAAAAAAAATCCCCTTAAAATAGTTTACCTGTAATTTAGAATTATAATAGAAACATACAACACATCAGTGAATACTTGAGATTATGACTACTAGAAGAGAATTTAGAGATAATCTAATCCAACCCTCTCACTTTTCCATTGGGAGGCTCAGAGGGGTAGAATGACCTACCCGAAATGAGGCACATAATAAATGGGAGAACCAAACTAGAAATTAGCACAGATGCTTTGTGTAAGACTGTCTGTAGGCCCCTGCAGCAGATCAGTGAGCAATAAAAATAACAGTGATGTGACTTTGAAACAAGATATTAAAACTCTTAGTAATTAAGAATGATGGGGGGCTTCCCTGGTGGCGCAGTGGTTGAGAGTCCGCCTGCCGATGCAGGGGACACAGGTTCGTGCCCCGGGCTGGGAAGATCCCACATGCCACGGAGCGGCTAGGCCCGTGAGCCATGGCCGCTGAGCCTGCGCGTCCGGAGCCTGTTGTCCACAACGGGAGAGGCCACAACAGTGAGAGGCCTGCGTACCACAAAAAAAAAAAAAAAAAAAAAAAAAAGAATGATGGGAACGAAGTGAGAGAGTGGCATGGACATATACACAGTACCAAATGTAAAATAGATAGCTAGTGGGAAGCAGCTGCATGGCACAGGGAGATCAGCTGGGTGCTTTGTGACCACCTAGTGGGGTGGGAGGGAGACACAAGAGGGAGGAGATGTGGGGATATACATATTTGTATAGCTGATTCACTTTGTTATAAAGCAGAAACTAACACACCATTGTAAAGCAATTATACTCCAATAAAGATGTTAAAAAATAAAAAAGAATGATGGGGACAAAGATGAGGAAGAGTTGCCCCAGACTTAGGTACACTCTGAAATGTTAAATCTGTTGAAACCCAAAAGAATATTAATGAAGGAAGCTTTATTCTGGGAAGAAGGTACCTAGATGGCTATGGTCATTGTCAAGACAAACTTCTGACCTTTCTGTCTGTCAACTTTTATTGCCATGATTTAAATATTACGGAGCTTATGTGAGCCATTATCTGTATCTCTCTCTGTTATAAATTACACTGAGAATGTTCTGTAGCATTACAAGAAGAAAAAAGGACCACCACCAGTAGGACATACAGAGTCTTGTTGGTGCCAAAGGGTTATTTAACAATGGATAAAAATCCACTCCCTCAAAAAACATGTATCCCTGCTAAGATACCCCATTAACTCCTGCCACCATGGGTTCAGTGTAGTGCTTCTTTCTGTGGAATCCTCTTGAGAAGGTGTATAGCTAACAATTTTTTAAATTAAAGTTTTCCACTAATAAAAAAAAAAGCATAAGCAGCAATGGAAGTCAGTGGGTTCCTCTGATACTGCACTGTATTGAAATACGAATTACGTTGGGCTTCTTTCATTTTTTAAAGAGTTCAGAAATCCTTGAGCTTCAAATCAGTATATAAAAATGCCCCATTGTCTTAATTATCAGGGGTCATGCTTTTTCATGGAATGCCTTTCATTTCAGAGATGGCGCCTGCTTACTCAGCACCAGCAAATGTTAAGGGACACATCTGAGCTAAATGACTATCATCTAGTCTTCATGGATAATTAAAATCCACATTTTTTCCAACTCTCTTTTAACCTTGAGGTAATCAGGAGATACTGTCAATGAATTAATTTATCTCCTGGCCAATCACATATTTTCCCATTGCTTCAAATCAGTAATTCTGACTGATGTAGTTTTCATCTGCTTAACTCTTCGATCCACTTTTTGGCAGGGGCATGATGTCATAAAGAAGATAGCAGCTCAGAAGCCAGGGCATATGGGTCCAAGTCTTATCCCTGAAATGTACTAGGGATCTCTGACAAGGCACTTCACCTCTAAATCTTTTCTCCTTCCTTCATCTGTAAAATGAAAGCATGGGGTTAGACAAACTATACATTGTCTTCTAGTTTTAGCATTCATTGTGTCTGAAGTGGCAAAGAAGGAGGAGGAAGAGGAGGGGAACAAAGGGGCCAAGATATGGTTACATTGCAGATATTTAATGCCTGTGTAGTTGGCAGTCAGCAGGACCAGAGAAATCAAACCCTGCCTGCTGGAATCATTTTAACCTGGAATGAGGGCATTTACTTCCTTACTAGGACAGCATCATATTATATATCAAATACAACAATTCCCTTAAAAGCTAAGTCTGAATTAGTCATATGCAAGCATCCCAAGGTATAATCTGGATTGGATCACAAGTCAGTCACAAAGGGAATTACTTAGTCTAACTTCTTCCAGGATCATTTTCTATATTAACCCATGAATTCGCATCTCTTTTATTGTCCTTTTCTAGACCATTATTTAACCTGGTTTTAAGATAAAGATGAACTAACTTCCTCACACTGTAGTGTGAGGTACAGTTTAGCTAAGAGCCATCTTTCTAATCATTTAGCACTCTGGTAAGTTGGACTCATGCATATTTATGTGGAAATGTTCAGTCGTTTTACACCAAGAAATCCATACCTAGACATTTCCCTGGTGAATGGTTCATGAAAGCAATTTTCCACATTAGCTGTATTTCTGACAATCCAACCCAAAATAGAAGGTTGCTTTGCAGAGCTTAGGGCAGGTGACATCTAATAGGATCTCAGAATCAGAACTGTTCTGGAAAAACCCGAGGGAGAACTTGCCCTTGGCATTCTCAGAGAGGGAGCACGGCACATTTCTGTCAACAGTCCTAGGGCCTTTGCATCGTGGCCTATCATCGTGGGGTTGTGACAGTTAAAACAAGAATCGGAACTGTGGCTTCCTTGGCTAAAATCCCTAGGATGGAGTCTGAGACAGGCCTGGAAGTTCATTTTGCTTGACAGCAGGTTATGCAATCTTGAAGCCCAAGTGCATTTGCCACTAAAATTCTCAGCAAACCACTTCTACACCACTGGCCATTACTCTCGTGCTCCTGATGGCAGCATGATGGACCAGTGCATATCCAGTGCACAAATCCAGCACCCTTTACTGAGCACCTGTTTTGTATCAGGCAGTGTGTTAAGGCCCTGAGAGCATTAAGTAAACATATGTAATCATTACCCCTCAAAGGCATTTAGTTCACTCTGGGATTCACAGGAACCTTCCTGGAGCAACTGATGCCTGCACTGAGCCTTAAAGGAGAAGGACAAACCTAGGGAAACCTCTCCTAGGGAAACCTAGGAAGGAGCAGAACCTTATCTCTGCAGGGAAGGGCAAGCAGGTTGGCGGGGGCAGAGCGTGGGTCCATGGGTGGGCGTGTTATCTCTGTAAGGGGCCAGATAGTAAACATTTCTGGCTTTGTGGCCCTACAGTACTCAGCTCTGTTGCTGTAGGCTGAAAGCACCGTAGATGATGGGGCGTGGCAGTGTTCTAATAAACTTTTATCTCCAGCCCAGGTGTCTGGAGATATCTGGCCAAGGGGCCCTGGTTTGCTGGGCAGGGCAGAGCGAGTGGGTTACTGGGAAGGTCAAGGGCCTGTTTCGGTGGGACTCCTTTACCAGGTCAGGCCGCTGGGGCTTAGGGAAGTGGGAAACAGTTAAGGCCTGAACTGCCCACAGGAAGCCAAAGGCCAGATGGTCTTAGTACCTCTTGATAAAACTTAGAAAGGAAAACCTACACCAAGCAAAAGCGTTGGCAATTTTCTCTCTCCTCACAGAACGCCCAGAGTTCCTCCAAGGCCTTGCCTGCTGGATTGGCACAGCAAGAGGTTCCAGCTCAGGCCAGGCTCTCCCCTGTGTGACTCTAGGCACCAGGGTCTCTTCCAGCCTCCCCCCACCGCCACCCCCGCCACCCCCTAGGCCTCTGGAGATACTGGCATGATGAGATGTTTTATGAGGTTTGTTCAAGAGCAAAGGAAGGAAAAGAGGGGCTCCAGAGAGCACCAGAGATCTCAACAGAATATATGTATTTTCTTCACTCCCATAGAGATCTGGGAAATTACAAGCATTTATGCAAATATGTCTTCCCTTACATTAACATTGCTTGTCTCCATTTGCAAACTCCCACTCCAACCAAATTTGCTATGAACCAACCGAGAATAATATGGCTTATTCTTCCCTCGTGTGACAATTTGGCTGGCTCCCTGTCACCCATTCAAAATGCACCCTAAGTGAAACAGTATCTGTGCTCTACTTGTGGCTCAGGGTAAGAAAGAAAATACAAGGTTGCCAAGACTCAGAGGACCACAGCATGCTTAGACCCAACTAAGCAAGGAAGAAGCGGAGGAATTCTTTGGGGGGTTAAGTTCTTTTTCTAAAACAAAGGCTGTAGAATTCTTTGGGGGGTTAAGTTCTTTTTCTAAAAGAAAGGCTGCCACTGCCAGAGCCTCATTCAACGTTCCCTACAACTGTGGACTCGGCTTCAGAAGCTAGGTCGGCACAGTGAACTTTTGAGTTACATTTTTGCTTTTACAAATTAAAACAGTTCTTAACTTCATGAGTCAGCATCAGGAAGACTGGATTAATATGTAAAGGTTATTGGCATGCGGTTTTCACAGTATTGTTAGAAGTCAACACTGAGTCATAGCCTCCCAGGTATGAAAAAAGGGAAAGGCTTATTCTGGGTTTGATGAGAAGGCAACCACGATGGGGCTTTACTGTGGGTAGGGAGGGGGGGGTTGGGGCCGTGTCCTGGGCTAGAGACTGCATAATTTGAGATTCCTGGCTGCCAGCAGAGGCTTACAGCACCCATGGGTCTTCTTAACTTGGTTGCCCACATGTAGAGCAAGCAGGGAAGAAGGGTGGGAGTCTGTAGTGGTCAAACGTAAAAAACAAATCAGCCTCTTCGTTACATGTCCTTTTTGTCCTCCTGGTTCAGTTCTCAGAGCTGAATCTGAGATCTCAAAGAATCTTCCAATGGATTCCTTTTCATATTAAGTTAACCAGACTTGATTTCTGTTGCTTGCAGTCAAGAATCTTGACTGATACCAATAGAGCCAACAATTTTGTCATTTCAGATTAAACAAACAAACAAGCCTTAAACTTTAAACAGAGACGAACTGTGAGCACTGTTTCAAAGCAGTGAAACTGTTGGTATAGATTTCCACAAATGCATGTTCTTCTTTCTGCAGTAGTGATTACAGCAAGTCAATATTGGAAAACATCTTAGGAGTTCTTTTAGTCTAGTCTTGGGCACAAAGATGATTCAGATACACAGAATTCTAGAGCTTAAAGAGGCCCAAGAGGGCTTCCCTGGTGGCGCAGCGGTTGAGAGTCCACCTGCCGATGCGGGGGACGCGGGTTCGTGCCCCGGTCCAGGAAGATCCCACATGCCGCGGAGCGGCTGGGCCTGTGAGCCGTGGCCGCTGGGCCTGCATGTCCGGAGCCTGTGCTCTGCAACGGAAGAGGCCACAACAGTGAGAGGCCTGCGTACCGCAAAAAAAAAGAAAGAAAGAAAGAGGCCCAAGAGATGATCAGAAAAAACAAAACAAAACAAACCTTTAGTTACTGATGAGGAAACCACCACCAAGAACAAAGCACTTTCCCCAGTCATATCAAGAGGATCAGAGAGCAGGCATTCGAATTTGTCGTCAAGAGCCCCTTTTATCATAGCTGGCAGCTTCTTGGAATTCAGCTCAAGAGGCTTTCTCATGCCTTGAGCTGAACAGAATCTCTCTTCATTATATATGAAGGCTTTCTCCTATATCAATGCCACAATGCTCTGCTGCTGCCTGGCTCATTTATATAGGCTAGTGTATTGATGAAGCCAAGGTCATAGGCTTGAATTAGTAATGAGCAGTCAGTCTGGCTCATGTTCCACAGCACAGTGTCCAGAGGTTGGCTGGCTGTGCTGTAAAAATGGGACCCTCCTGGGGACACCTGGGCAAGCGTGTGTGAATGGCTCCGTGAGGTCCATGACCACTGGCAGAATGCGGGGCAGAAGCACCCTCCCAGAGCGTTACGTCAGCTTTACATACAGAGGAGGTAATATTAGATCCTTTACTTTAGAAAAGAATGCATAGTTGACAGAAACCAGTGAAGAATTCTATTTATTAAATAAAGCAGCCTTGCCAATTAGGAAACTTCCTTTGTAATAGGATAAATGCCAGGTATTTCTTCCCTTGAGAACTTTCCTATTCCTCCTCTGTGCCCTACTCCAGATCATGCCCGCTCTTTAAAAAGGAGAAGGGGACCAGCCCCAAGAGCATCCCATTGCCACGGCCCTACCGTTGCCAGCACTCACTCACCAATTTCTTATTGATGCGATAAGTTTGAAAAGAACTAGGAGCACCAAATGAATGCACATAACAGACTTAGTGAAGACAAAACAATGAAAGATGTCACTGCGGGCTGAATTAATTAAGAATTAATTAGAGAAAGAACTAGCTCTTGAAGAACTTTTATGGAGTGAGAGCAGAGTGTGAGAAGCATCCCAGTATTTGCAGGAGCCGTTTATAAACAAAGGCACCAGGGAAAGGGTGCACGAGGATGCCCTGGGCATCCCACGGAGAACTGATGGAAAAGGAAGGTTCCTTTAGGAAAGACGTAGGAGATGGGTTTCAAGAAAGCAGGCTAAGGCCGTATTGTGGAGGGCTGTAGTGACAGGCTAAGCAGTGCCATCTTTGCTCTGCAGGCAGGGGGAACCACTTGAAGCTTTTAGAGCAGGGGAGGCATGCTGATCAAAGCCATAGTTCAGGAAGAGGAATCTGACAGTGGCATGTAGGCTGCATTGGAGGCGGGTGGCAGGAAGGCTGGAAATCGCCTTCGTGATGAAAAGAGACCTGAAGTCGAATAAAGGGTTGATGATCCAAGATCTGCATTCCTGATGAGTCACAGACAGGGAGGGAGGAGGATTCTTCTTCCTTGTTAGGAAGCAGCTCTGGTGTCACCGCCAAGTCCCAGAAGACATGACTTTGCTTCAGACCAGGATACCAAAGACCTGCTCTCTTCAATGAACCTGGCCCTGTAGATACACAGGCAGGCAGCCTGATCCGGTAGCGGACAGGCCACTGTGGACCACACAGAGTCTTTGTTAGATGAGCTGTTCTGATTAAAGACAAAGTGTGTTTGACAGAAGACAGGGAAGAATCCCACGGGGACCTTCATCTACCTTGTCCTGTACCTACTCAACCAGATAGGGTCTGAGATCTGTGAAAACTGAGTCTCCTTCAAAGCAGGATGACAGGCTGATGGTCTCCGCACCTGGCCCCACAGAACCTGGCCCTCCAACCTACTGGTTCCCTACAGATGAGAAGCTGATTGCACCTGTCAGCAGGCTGCTGGGCTGCAGGACATGCACACAGCTGGATGGGGTAGGGATGGAAGGGGAAAGAGACATTCACATCTTACGTAAAATGTTGCAACTAGACTACACGTAGATATTCAGAACCTGGGTCCCTTCCAGTCTGTGTTCATCCAGTCTACTGGTCAGACTATTTTGCCTGATTTAAATAGTCTTCTGAGTCAAACAAATGGCCTAACAGATATTTTACAGAACTGACCAAACAGTTGACTGTTCTGTCTCTTTAGTTCATGCTATTAAAAGACACCAGCACTTTAACTTCCTCAAAATCTGTAGGAAGACTTACAGCACCTGGCATCTTAGCACCACATTTTGAATAATAATCTTTTTTTATCTGTTACCACCTACATCCAACACATTTATATGGAGCAAGTGAATTTTCCTTGTTACAGAGCTTTATAACTTCTGATTAGTTGGTCCATAAGCCCAAAAGGAGAATATAGGTATCAGCCTTGACAAAATTAGGAAAGGAAAAAACATGAGATAAAGGGAATTAAAAGATGTTTGTGATGTGGGTGTATAATTATGGCCAGCGAACACTCTGGGCTCAGGAAACAGAGCAAGGAGGTCCTGGCTCATTGGATCCCTGACCCCAGAGCAAAAGCAAAGAGACCAGGAGACACAGGAGGGCTAAGAGCTGCTCTGCAAAGCCTGAGCTCCTGAACAAGCAGGTGCCACAGGAGCAGCAGCCCCCTTCCCCACTGAGGAGGGTCTGGAGGAATCCTGTGTCCACAGAGCAAATTCTCCTCCCCAGCACCCGCCTCCGCAGCCCACCACTGAGAGATCTCGGGGCTCAGGTGGCAGGAGCATTGCTGGTGCGTGCGTGGAGCCAGGGGAAATCACCGCCTGCTCAAGCTTTGCTGGAATGTTCAAGAGGCTGGTTTCATATGATTAAAAGCTCCATTCTCCAGGAAAGAAGCCAGGTCAGCGGGGAGCCTGATTGCCAGCAGAATGCCACAGGGAAGCAGGAAGACAAGTGAAGGGCTTGGCTCTGCTGCTACCAAATACACAGCTGCGTTCAGCCAAAGGGAGCCTGACCTTTCCTGCCCCAGCTCAGTCCTGGGTTCTCTGGCTGTGCTCTGGGCACAGTCCTGTGATCCTCGTGAAAAGCCAAGTAAGAATACATGGGTTAAGCTAAATCCATGGTCAGGGAATGTACCAGGCACACGTCCAAGAGAGAGCTGTGCTTGTCAGTCTGTTGTATTTTAGGTCCACGTTTTGCATCCTCTGTTCTGCAGAGTAGAGGGGTGACAAGGGGAAGGTCATTTAGACAGGACTCTGCACCCTGCCCTGCCTCGAACAGAACAGCTCCGCCAGCGTCCCAGATGTCCCCTGGGCCCTGTCAGCCTTCCAGAGCCAGGTAAGTTGCCTGGGCAAGGAGTGTTCAATTCCAAAGCCTCTGACTCTGCAAGGTCCTCCCCAAGGTTCTCCCTGGAGGGCTGACAGCATCCTGGCTCTCTCGGCAGAGTGAACTCCTGCCTCCTTACACAGTTCTGCATCTCTCTGCTGAACACAGGGAACTAAGCCACATCTCTGATTTCCAGTGGGAACAAAAATAAAACCCAAAAGCCTCAGTCATGAGAAGCACATGTGAGCACAACAGACTTTGAGAGAGGGCTGGAAGCCACAAGGAGAGGGTCATAGTGTACCCCAAACGCAAGAAACCCTAAAGGGTCTGTAGTAGACGTTCCTGTTCTCTAATACTGTTGCAGCCTCCCAGTGGCTGGGGTCTGCTCTCTTGGCCCTTTACTGAACCAGAGCTAAATAAGTCCCTTCCTACCAATGACTTCTCTCCTACCTCTCCCTTCTTTTTGCTTTCCTCTCCTTTTCCTGTCTCTATTCCATCCCTATAGGGACCAACTAATTTCTGCCCAGGCCCCTGGAGTTTCACCATCTAACTTAAGCCATTATCCAGATATTTTTCCAAAGATGCATTTGATTCTTGTTATTCAAAACAAGAATCAAACTCATAGTTGTGAGCTATCAAATCACGGCAAACACTGAAGTAGGAAACACTCCTAGGAGAAATAACTTAGGGTTAGGTTCCCGTGAGGATCTGATCACAATTTTTTTGTTAATCAGTCAATACATAACTTAGTTTTATGCGTTTTTCTATTTAAAGACACCGTCTTTAAGAGATGTTGTTGATTCAGTAACGATTCATTAATGACTGAACTTGTGGTCAACAGCACTGTAACTCATGCCGGGATGAAACTTATCTATTTTCTCTGTAAGGCACTTCTGTGCTTAGGAACAATAGACAGAACTTCAGTACTGTGCTTGGGGGCCATTTAAAGAGCAAAATTACCAACTAAAAGCACAAAAATGCAAAAAAAAAAAAAAAAAAAAGGTGGCCCTAAATAGGCCTCCAAAAGGACGCTTGTTGACAGTACAAGAGCCAAAGGCAGAAGACAGAACACTGCCTTGTTCAGCCTCAGCTGGGAACATGTACATTAGGTGAATTCATTGTGTGCTGCTCTGCAGAGGTCTATGAGGAACTGCAAAAGCACTGCAAGTATTGATTGGAGGGGGACAAACAAGTTTTAGCAAGTAGGTAAATTAAAAAGTATGGAATTGGCAAATAGGATCAACTGTATGTCCTTTTCTAAGAAGCATAATGGTGCCAACTGTTCAGATAACAGTTTTCCATTTTGTCACACACACACACACACACATATATATATATATATATATATATATACTTTTTTTTTTTTTTTTTTGCGGTATGCGGGCCTCTCACTGTTGTGGCCTCTCCCGTTGCGGAGCACAGGCTCTGGATGCGCAGGCTCAGCGGCCATGGCTCACGGGCCCAGCCGCTCCGTGGCATGTGGGATCTTCCCGGACCGGGGCATGAACCCTTGTCCCCTGCATCGGCAGGCGGACTCTCAACCACTGCGCCACCAGGGAAGCCCTATATATATATATATTTTTAATTATTTTATTTTATTTTTGGCTGCACTGGGTCTTCGCTGCTGCTCATGGGCCTTTTTCGTTTGCAGCAAGTGGGGACCACTCCTCACTGTGGTGCGTGGGCTTCTCACTGCGGTGGCTTCTGCGGAGCATGGGCTCCAGGCACACGGGCCCCAGCAGCCGTGGCTCATGGGCTCCAGAGCGCGGGCCCAGCAGCTGTGGCGCCCAGACCCAGTTGTTCCGTGGCATGTGGGATCCTCCCGGACCAGGGTTTGAACCCATGTCCCCTGCATTGGCAGGCAGATTCCCAACCACTGGGCCACCAGGGAAGTCCCTCACTTATATATTAGCATAGGATTTCATTTGAAAAATTGGTTCTCCTGTTTAAAGGAGATGTGGAGGGACTTCCCTGGGAAGATCCCACATGCCGCAGAGCAGCTAAGCCCATGAGCCACAACTACAGAGCCTGTGCTCTAGAGCCCACGAGCCACAAATACTGAAGCCCGTGCTCCGCAACAAGAGAAGCCACAGCTATGAGAAGCCTGTGCGCCGCAAGGAAGAGTAGCCCCTGCTCACCACAACTAGAGAAAGCCCGCGCGCAGCAGCGAAGACCCAACACAGCCAAAAATAAATTAATTAATTAAAAAAAAAGAGAGATTGGGAAACCATTGCTTTGGAAAACCTGATCCATGGTTCATTCCAGTTGTGATTATCAGTCTTGTCTAGTAACAGGGAACTGATGAAACTTGTCAACCAGGTTGAGTCTTAATATCCAAAGAGAGTGAGGTTTGCCCACATGAACAGAACAGAGAGAAGAGTCCAGAAGTGGCGACGTTACACGAAGTGGGGAGGTTACATGTTACTTTATAGATTTCTGCTTGGTAGAGAAGATAACCTCAAGGTCATGATTTTATTGTCCTGAAGGACATTAGCCAGTTTCGTATCCAATCTACGAAATCTTATTCTAGAATTCCTTTTTTTCCAAAATGCCTAGATGGTGGACCCTAAGAGTCTAAACTTCCCCTTTCATCAGCCTGAGAAGCATTATTCAGACCTTTCAGAGTCTCCGGGCATATCCTGCAGATTGTTGCAAACCTCGGGAATATTCTGTTGTTTCAATTAAAAGACAAGAATTTAGATGTTTGTGTCAAAACTCAGCACCAGTTTCCTCTTCTTGTGAAAAGTTTACCCTGAGGCTCTGGGATCAGCACTGGGTGAAATGCAGTAAACTCAGACTGATGATAGGTTTACTGCAAGAGATTTTATGGTTTTGGAGCTTCACCAAGGTTCCCAGGTCTGTGCCATTAACTGCTTTCACAGTTCCCCTCTGTGTGCTTTCAGCTGTTAGACATAATTGAAGGATGGATGGGTGGCTGTGTGAGCATGGGTGTTATTTTCATTTTAGTTATTTGAACAGCATTTACAAGCTTCAGGCTTTGTGGTCCACAGAGCATGATTCTTGGCTGTGGAAGCCTGACACTGGCTGGCCCTCCAGCAGCCAGTGGGCATGTGCAGCCGTCGTATTTACAGATGGCATTTCAATCACTTAGCTTACCCTAAGTCATCCTGACAGAATTGAGTTACACGTGCTCCATTTTGCAGAAGGCTGAAAGGTGAGAGTGACTCACGCAGTTTACAGAGTTGTGACAGCGTGTCCACTTCAGAATCAGAACAAAGAAACGACGCAGATGTGAATCGAAGTAGGGCTTTGTGAATTTGAGAATTGTTTGATATATATATATATATATATATATATATATATATATATATATATATATATATATTTCAGTTTGTTAAGAAAATTATCCCAAACTTAGAAATAAAGCAGAGTCAAGGACCTGTCCTCAGAATGTTGTACTGGAGCACCATTTAACAGGGTCACTCAGAGATTCTTTCATTATTTAGAGCAGTGGGTTTTAAACTTAGCTTCATGTTGGAAGTACCTGGGGACCTTCAAATACAGATGCCTGGCTCCCTACTCCTAGACATGTTAATTTAATGGCATGGGGTGATGTGATGGGCTGAATAATGGCCCCCCAGGGAGGTCCTCAACCCAGTCCTCAGAACCTGTGGATATGTTATCTTATGTGATAAGAGATCTTGCAGATGTGATCAAGTTAAGGATCTTGAGATGGGGAGATTATCCTGTATTATCTCATGGGGAGTGGGGGGAATGTAGTTACAATGACCCTCATAAAAGGGGGCAGGAGGATCAGCGTCAGAGAGAGAAGGTGGAAGCACAGGTCAGAGGAGAGAGAGCAGATACGTGCTACTGGCTTTGAAGATGGAGGAAGTGGCCAAAGAATGCAGGCAGCCTCTAGAAGCTGGGAAAGCAAAGAATGGATTCTCCCCCTGAGCCTCCAGAAGGAGCACAGCACTGGGAACACATTTTAGACTTCTGATCTTCAGAACTGTAAGAGAAAAAAGTTGTGTTGCTTTAAGTCACTACGTCTACAGTAATTTGTTACAATAAGAAGCTAACACAGGTGGCACGTTGGGCTTTAGGATTTTTTAAATCTCCGCAAGTGATTCTAACATGCAGCAAAGTTTGGGAACCCACTGATCTAACAAAATGTACTTGTGTTTGGCTTTGACATTAACTTTTGATCAGAGCCAAACACTGCTGTGACGTTACGTGTTACTTTATAGATTTCTAGTTGGTAGAGAAGATAATTTCAAGGTCATGATTTGATTGTCCTGTAGGACATTAGCTATCTTTGTATCTAATCTAGGCATTTTATTCTAGAATTCCTGTTTTCTGAAATGCCTATAAGTATCCAGTTTTCAAAATGCTTTTGGAACCAACTTTACTATCATGCCAGTTCCCTCAATAAGTGAAATACATTTTGACACGTTTATTCTATGTTTATATGAATGTCTTGCTTTGAACTCTTTGAAAATATACTTTCAAGTGTTCAATAATAAGTATTTGTGAGAAGGCAAAAAAAAAAAAATGTGAGAATACCAGTTTTTGCCCTTTGGAAGAGCTTAAAGTAAGATTGAAGAGTTGCTTCCGAAGTTACAGTTACAAGGCCAGAACAGTCACTGTTGCTGAAGCCACAGAGCTCGGAGCTGGGAGGAGCCCATCTCCTGCCATCACCTTCCTGGTTCTCGGGAGCTACTGGTAGACGGGGCTGGCTTTAAATCCTCACTCTGTTGCTTAATAGCTGTGCGATCTTGAGAATATCTTCTTAAAATCTCAGTTTCTTCATCTGAAAAAATGATAATCATCTACATCATAGCACCGTTAGACGTATTCCATGAGAGATTACACGTAGTATTCAGCCCAGTGCCTGACACCTGGGATGTACTCAGTTTAAATATCACCCAGGCAGCTGAGCAGTGCTGGCAGTGACGCCTACTTTCTTTACCTCTGGCCATGCCAATGACAGTAGTGATGCCACTGATGGTCACAGGGGTGCATAGATTACAGTAAATGGCCAAAAGAGTTAATTTGCTTCCCAGAAGATCTAACTGTTGGCTGGGCAGAAATTTCAAGCCAAGGAAAAGCCTGACTCTATTTGCTGTGCACTCAGGTGACCTGTAGGACCTTTAAAGTGATGGCCTACATTTCACACTGGGGAGATGTGCCCTTATTGGCCTGTTTTCCCTTTGGCATTTCTGCCTTTCAGGTATTTTCCTCTCACTGATATGCTGAGCCTGGCTTCAAATTACACACCGTGGGGCAGTTAAATAGGAACTAATGGGCATTGCATTTCTTCCCATAATTATCTCTGAAAGGGCGGGCACTGTGTGCAGATGAAAAGATTCCATGGAAATACATTGAGTTTACAACTCTCCTTTGCTTGGCTCCAAGTGACACGAGTCCACACCAGAAACACATACAGGACCTCATCAGGGCTGAAGATGCTTGCACCTCTCTGTCCATGAAACTCTCCCCTGGGCGGCAGAGGTCGGGGTCCAGTTACAAAGGCTTGTAACGTGGAGCTGGAAGGAAGTCAGACCCAGTGAAGTCAAATAATTAGAATCTGGAGAGATTGATTTCAGGGATTAAATATCTACCGTGTCAGTTGATCCAACTGTGAGTTGAGAGAGATAGGAATGATAACCATGCAAAGAATTTTGACCAGATAAAGTGCCAGATAGGTCAGGTCTCAGTTAGGGTGACCCCAAGGTTATGGGGAAAATAAGTGAAGAAAGACCACATCCATCACTAGATAGGAGAAAACAAAAATGAACACTTAACATTAATGCATAAATGAGAATAGTAGCCCCTCATTTGGGTAAATTATGTAGATGATCAGATAGGTTCATTTACAAGTCTGAAAAATTCATTAATGAATTCAGTTGGTCAGTTATTCAACAAACAGTTACTGACACTCTACAAATACCAGCCAAGCGGCTGAGTAAAGACAAGTAAGAAATATGTCCAGGGCTTCCCTGGTGGCGCAGTGGTTGAGAGTCCGCCTGCCGATGCAGGAGACACGGGTTCGTGCCCCGGTCTGGGAGGATCCCACATGCCGCGGAGCTGCTGGGCCCGTGAGCCATGGCCGCTGAGCCTGCGCGTCCGGAGCCTGTGCTCCGCAATGGAGGGGGCTGCAGCAGTGAGAGGCCTGCGTACCGCCAAAAAAAAAGAAAAAAAAAAAAAAAGAAATATGTCCAATCTCAAGAGCCTATAGTCTCTGCAATTAGCATAATAAATGCTACTGGGGAAGGATATACCTGGCATGGTGGTGTCATAGGAATGAGTGATAGCATGTGAGAGGTTTTTAAAAATTATGATGATTTTATGTAATTTAACGTCTACCTCTGTAGAGTTAAGTAGCACTACTTTCAGACATCTAGAAAGAAGCTCTTTTCTTTATTCCAATTCTAGAAGACTCTGACAAATGACCAATTCATTGACATCACAGGTAAAATATCACTTAGGGAAATTTTTCTCTGCTTCCCTTGAAGGATCCCTCTCTCCTATCTGGACCTTGACCAGGAATAACTTGGTCCCTGGGAGTACCTGGTGGGTCCCACAGGTGCTATGAGTTCTGGGATGTGAATGGGCTCCCCAGCTGTAGGCTTGTGCCCTCACTGTAGATAGAAGGCCCTGTCATGGGGCGGCTCCTGGGGCCATCCCAGGCTGACACATGTGGAGGTGAGCCCTGAACCACACAGGGATGCATTGCTGACCACCAGTTACAGGGGAACCCACAGGAGCTGGGCCTAAAAGAGGGAAACGGAAAACCCCTGAGCTTGCTCTTCCCCCGTCAGGAATCGGCAGCTGATAGACTGTAGCCAGGAGATGCTTTCAAGTGAAAGAAGTAGGATCACCATGCATAGTAGATTTGTTTTTGTTTTGTCTCAAGGTAGAAGATGTGTTTATTATATTATTTGAGGATATTCAATTCTCCTATAGACAATAAGCATACATACAGGGTGGATAAAACTCATCAGATGTGTTAGGTGTTGTCCTGGGTTGAATGATGCCCACCCCCAAAACTCATGTTTGCCTGGTACTGATGAATGTGATCTTATTTGGAAATAGGGTATCTGCAGATGTAGTTAGTCAAGATGTGGTCATACCAGATTGGGGTGGGCCCTAAGAACAGCAGCTGGTATCCTTAGAAGAAAGCCATGTGAAACATGAGACAGAAGAAGGCCATATGCAGACCAAGGTGGAGATTAGAGTCACGTATCTACAGGCCAGGCACCACCAAGGATGGCCAGCAACCACCAGAAGCTAGAAGAGGGGCATGAAACTGCTTCTCCCTGAGAGCCCACAAAAGGAACCAACCCTGCTGAAACCTTGATTTCAGACTTCCGGCCTCCAGAAATGTGAGAGCATAAATTTCTGTGAGACAGGTTAGACACAGATAAAGTCAAGCATTACATGCTGAACACAGATGGAAATGGATGGAAGGCCCAAGAGGCACCAATATTCATGAACCTCTAAATATACATGAGGCACATTAGACAATCAGTACTCATGGGGTCAGTGGCGGGTCATTGGTGACACTCATTCTGGCTCCATATATCCACTGTCCAAAATATGCAAACAAAAACCTGGGCTGCTCAGCAGGTCACTGGTGAGTTCTGGCTGGGGCCAGGTGTAATTGTCCTGCATCTGCCTGAGATAATGAGTCTGGCTTGGCATAATGAGTCTGGCTTGGCCCCAGGTGTCTCCATCTGTTGGTCCCTTTTCCTCAAACCTCGCCTCTGGTCAGCAGGAAAAGGTGCAATGCCAGAAGGAGAGGGTGAGGGTGGAGAGGGGGAGAAGCAGGGAGGGAGAGAGAGAAAATCTTCGAACATTGTGTAACCAGGATTCAGGTGGTGTGGTCCATCCTTCTTGCACTTTATCCTAAGGCTATAAACCAACTCATCTCTTTTCCCTTGTTTCTCACTGTTTGTTTTTTTTTTTTTTTTTTTTGCATTACGCGGGCCTCTCACTGTTGTGGCCTCTCCCGTTGCGGAGCACAGGCTCTGGACGCGCAGGCCCAGCGGCCATGGCTCACGGGCCCAGCCGCTCCGCGGCATGTGGGATCCTCCCGGACAGGGGCACGAACCCGCGTCCCCTGCATCGGCAGGCGGACTCTCAACCACTGCGCCACCAGGGAAGCCCCTCACTGTTTGTTTTAATTTGATTCCATAAACCATGTGATTTTAGCATTGTAATCTGGTTGTGAGCCTTTCTGTTCCATGACTTCTGGGATAGCTTGCCTGGTAGTATATATGGAGACAACAAGGTGATTTCCCATCCACACCAGGGGGAGCAGTTTACCTGGTGGTATTTCCTGATGACTAGTTATTTTTGAGCAAATGTTTATTTAAGACCTACTGTGTGCCAGCCACTGTTGTAGGTCCCTGCTGTACAGTAATGCGCAGTGCGGACTTGGCTCCTGACCTGGTGACCTGAGTCCTGCAAGAAGAGAGATAACCAATGTCTAATGCAGTGTGAGCATTTTCTGTGACCGTGGAAGTGTCCAGTACAACAGAGCACATAGGAGGGGCATATAACCCAGTCTAGAGCAGTCTGGGAACACTTCCTGAGACCAGATGAGCAGATAAGGGGCAGAAGGTGTGGAAGAATGTTCTAGGCAGAAGGAATGGAATGAATAGAAGCCCAGAGGCCAGAGACAGCACAGCAAATTTGGGGAACTGAAAGAAATCCAGTATGGTCTTGAGCATAGAGAATAAATAGGAAAAGGTGAATGATGAAACTGGACAAGTGAGTGGAGACTTTTAAAGTCATGTACGTAGACTGAACTTTATCCTAAGTCATTGGGAACATTTATTTATTTATTTTTTGTGTGTGTGGTACGCGGGCCTGTCACTGTTGGGGCCTCTCCCGTGGCGGAGCACAGGCTCCGGATGCGCAGGCTCAACGGCCATGGCTCACGGTCCCAGCCGCTCCACGACATGTGGGATCTTCCCGGACCGGGGCATGAACCCGCGTCCCCTGCATCGGCAGGCGGACCCCCAACCACTGCGCCACCAGGGAAGCCCGGGAACATATTTTTGGTCTAATGCCATGTGAGGTTTCCCACATAGCGCCTAGTATGTTTCTCTTTGCTGCTGATGAAATGGTGTATTCAAATTCAGCCCCTACCCCCTCACACTTTATTTTTTAGGATTGATATTTCCAGCTGCTTTAGTATTGATTAAACATGTTCATAATTATGGAGAGTCAATAACATTATCAAGCTTTCAGGGCTTGTGTTCAGAACAAAACCCACCCACGGTCTGCTTGTCGGGTGTGGTCTAGTTGGCTGTCTTTCTTCCTTCCCACCTCAGTTACACCATCTCTGGAAAGGCTCTTTCTCTAGTCTCTGCCTCGGTTCTCCAGATGTTAAATGGTTGTTTACCTCACTTATTCTCAGGAGAACATAATGAAAATTAAGAAGAGCAAAGAACACTTTGAATATGATATAATTTAGTTACCTATTAAGGACTTTCTAACTGCAAAGATGGCAAAATGCTGATTCTTTTCCCCAAAGCTCCTCACCCTAGACCCATTTCCTTTTCTACAGATTGTTAAACAAGAAATAGCTGTGATATGTGTGGAAGCGTTAGAGTTCAGAGCTGCCCAGAACAAACATGATAACTCAGATGACACTTTGAGTCCTGGCTGAATCTCTAAACTATGATTTTATAGATGTATCTTGTTTACACAATACAAATATTTCTAAAAAATTGTCTGGAAGTTGATTTTCTAGATTAAATCATATTTTAGTTATACCTAATTAGCCTGCTTTTCAAAAAATTCCTGTAATACATACTTTGACAAACGAAGCACTCTCTAATTTGCATTTTCACGGTGGACTTTAGAATATAAAGACGGATTTAGTTATGTTTTTAAATCTAATAATCAGTGTGAAACTATTTTGCAAATGTAAAAAACTGTCAGTGCAACTGTTGAGACAATATAGTAGTTATTTATTGCTGCATAACAAATGACCCCAAAACCTAGCAAGTTAAAACAACAAACATTCTATTTCATAGTTTCCGAGGGTCGAGATTCTTAGCTGGGTGGTTCTGGTTCAGGATCTCTCACTGAGTTGCAATCAAGATGTCAGCTGGGGTTGTAGTCTTTGAAAGCTTAGCGGGGGCTGTAGGATCCATTTCCAAGTTCACTTCCACAGCCATTGGCAAGAGGCTTCCTTTCTATGTGAGACTCTTTATGGGCCCCACTCACAACATGGCTTCCCCCAGAGGGAGTATCAACATCAGCATCTCCATGAGAATGAGAGCAAGCAAGACAGAAGCCGAAGTGCTTTACAGCCTAATCTTGGAAGTAATATTCCATCCCTTCTCTGTGTTCTGTTGGTCACAGAGACCAACCCTGATACAGTGGCACTACTCAAAGGTGTGTGTACCAGGAGGCAGGGACCACTGGGGGCCATTCTGGAGGCTGGCGACCACAGAAAACAAAAGGATGAATCTTTCCAAAATCCTTGTCCTGTGGCTTTTTATACCTTCCTATTAAGATGAATGAGCCAGTTTCCCCCATGTAACTCCAGCTAGCCATAGAATCAGAGCCATCAGCCTGGGACAAAAAGCAACTGTCAATCCACTAGTGTAAAAATATGTTAAATTGAAATATTTGACCAAGGCAGGCAGAAAAGTATCCAATACTAAGATGAGTTGTGAGACAGGCAAGCATCAGTTTTGCAAAGGAAATAGCTGAAAACTGGTTACACAAGTCTTGGGCTTCTCACCCAAGGGCCGTTCCCACAGATGAGGTGTATAGAAAGGTCAAGAGAGGGGGTGCTGGAAAGAATAGGTGAGGAGGGTTTATTGGAGAGAGTAATTTATTGCTATGAGTCCCAGCTAAGGGAGACAAGTGAGAGGCACTTTAATGGGATTGTTTTGAGAGGTTGAAATATGTTCTCTGTGGCTGGAGGGTGAAATGGGTAGATGTCTGCCTGCCCAGGAGATCTGGAAGTCAAGGAGATGTGCTGGCGAGCTGTTGGGCACTTTGTGACGAGGAGCACAAGCTTGGGATTGTCCTGAACCTCCAGAACAGAGGAGGTTCTGGGGAAGGTTCCTGGATCCATTTAAATCCAGGTAGAGGTCTATCTGAAGGAGGAGGAGACCAGCAGAGATTCTGCATGGCCTGAACCAAGAAAAAAACAAGAGCTGAGCAAGGAGGAGCCAGCGGGTGAAGCATCATTGCCCAAAGTGCAGGAATTGTGGGCAAAGGCACAAAGCAAGGGAATCTCCAAATAACCCATCAAATATCTACAGGTCCAGAGAGGGTGAGCCATCTTAGACCAGCACCAGAGGGGCAAGGACTTTCCAGCACCCCTTTCCTCCTGGTCTTCTTCCTCCTGGATCTCGGTTGACAAGCTGGGGCAAGGGGTCTGGGCAGGAAAAAAGAGGAGGAGAGCCTTTTCTTGATGTCACACTCCAGCAGCCAGGCGGCTCACAGTGGGTCCCAGCTGGGGGTGGGGGAGGGGCGGGGGCCAGGTGTAACCGGAACTCCAATTTGAAGTTTATTACCTGGGACTAGACATGTTAAATTATTGAAGTTATGCTGTGGGTCTTACAGTGATCGAAAGACTTTCATTTCCCTAAGAGTGACCAAAATAAGTCAGAAAAGTAGTCAAGGACCCCCACCTCGCCAAGGGCAGGGTTATAATGGGGTACTAGGAGACAAAATTAGGTTATTTATGTAAATATATCCCATGATTTTTTCTTGTTCAGTTTATAAGTTTCATTAGCAATTGCCTCTGTGTTTGAAATTAGAGTCATTTTCAATATTAGGCTTCTGTGACTCTTCTTAGGTGAGTTACAGGTAGCCCAGACTACATAGTCACAGGTGAGAACTGGACGGAAAATTAAGTGAACCAGACAGTAAAAGAAGCAAAATGTCCATCTTGTCACATGCCGTGTGGGATTGAGGCTGTGACGGCAGGTTTTTCTCAAGGGCTTGTGATAGGTACTTGTTCATCTTCTTAGGCCAAAAGCTTGATAAGCCCTTCAACTACTGGCCCTTCGTTCATCTGTTCATACAATAACCTTTTTTCAGAGCTCCTACCACATTCCTGGAATCCTTCCTTCCACTCCTCAGAAAACCGGTCTCACCATCTTTTGTATCTAGTTTTTTTCTCTCCCTCGAAGACTCTCTCAAGTTTGTCAGCTTTACTGAGCCAGGTGGCAGCTTTCCTGTAAAAAGTATTTGGATAGGGTTTAGAGGAAGTGGGTATTATATGTAAATGTGATCAGACACAGAAACTTTGGAGGTCTCTGATGCTTTCCTGTCACATGTATAATTATACACACACATATATTTTATATATGTAGAGCTACATATGTACAGACATCACATATTTATATTTACATATGTGTATATATATTCCTAGTAGCACAGTTAAAAAAAGACTTGCAATCTGGAAAGTTTAAATAAAAATAATATTTTATGTATTCATAATACTTTGTACAACATTACCTATTTTTTTCTCCTAAGAAAGTCGTCCTGTCTTTTTACAGCCCTCTCACAAGCCCAAATCCATTATCCATCCGGGTGAGTACTGAGGAGGCTGCATTACTTGACACCTAGGTAAACTAGTGTCTTCTGTTGTATAGAGCATTTTAAAAAGCATCTTTGGGGGCTTCCCTGGTGGCGCAGTGGTTGAGAGTCCGCCTGCCGATGCAGGGGACATGGGTTCGTGCCCCGGTCCCAGAGGATCCCACGTGCCGCGGAGCAGCTGGGCCCGTGAGCCATGGCCGCTGAGCCTGCACGTCCGGAGCCTGTGCTCCGCAACGGGAGAGGCCACAACAATGAGAGGCCCGCGTACCCTTTTTTAGGAAGATTTTCTGCATAATTAAAAAGCTGCCTTTTTTAATATATATGATGTTTATGTAATATAATACTTTTATTTCTAGAACATGTATATATTTAATATATTTGAAATTAATTTGGGTATATGATAGCTAAGAATGCATTGAATCATCCTTTCAGACAAATGGATAGCCAAATTTTCTGAGTATGAATAGTCCATATTGCCCCACTTGCATGAAGGGAAATTATAACATATACTTAGTTTCCATGGCTCTGTTTCTTCATTCTGTATTTGGTGCTGTATCCATGCTGGTATAAAACTTTTTATTTACTGTAGCATCAAAGTCCATTTTTATGTCTGGTAGCCACTCAGTGTTCCCTGAACACCCTGATTGCCCGAGCCTCTCCCCTCAACCAGAATGCCTTCTCCTCCTCTCCAAATTGCCCATCCTTGACTTGCAGCCCAAACAGGGGACACCTGGCTTAGTGGCAAGTTTTGGTGGAAAAGACAAAAGGATTTTTTGTTGGATCACAGGTTTGCTACTTACCCGCAATGCAGTGTGGTGGCTGAAGTCTTAGGCAATGTTAAACTGTTTTACTAGATCAATCACGTTCAGAGGATGATAAATTACAGTTGCGAGATCTTTGACCCCAATACATCTGGAGTGCCAGGCTCCGGGCTGGGCACCGCCTTTGGCAGGAGTCTTCCCTGGGTAGGAAATGGGGCCAGAGGGTTGCTGGATCCTGAGTCATGGGGGGAAGCGGGGAGGATGGTTGGTCTGGAGAGGAGAGGATGTTGGGCTGCTGCTGGTTGTCATCAGGTCTGAAGAGGGGTTGGAAGGGACTCTTGTCTGAAGGAAAAAAGAAGACTATATCTCAGCTCTGTGTTGAAGAGAATTTTCTAGAAAAAAGAATATCCTCACGCAAAATGGGCTGATTAGTGAGAAAAGGATTACTGTCTGGGTAGGAAGATGAACCTGGTGCTTCTGTGGGTCTTTTCTATCTCCCTAACTTCCCTTTCCCTCCCTTAAAACTTTTCAGCACTTGCACCCTCATCGCAGCAAACACGGAACTTCTGGCCTGTGCCATACATCTGTCTTGCAACATTTCTTGAGCTGATTTCTTGCAGCATTTCTCGAAAATTGCGATTTAAATTTTTCCTCTTCTTTTGGGTGCAGTGACTCTCCCTGAAAAGTCTTTTTTTCTTTCACAGCCTCTAGCCCAGTCTCTTGCCTTTCAAAGTAGCTTAATACATATTTATTTATTGTTCAACAGTGTGCTGACTGATGGGCTAATTATCCTGGCTCCGATCACCAAGAAATTAATAATGCACTTTGTCAGGATTGATCCTCGTTCAGAAATAGCCACCGTTTTATGTAACTCCCTCTGCAAATTTCAAGCCTCATTCATTCCCGCCTCTTCATCCCCCTTTCCATTTTTTTTAAAAGGAAGAATCATCTTTTGCTAAAATGAAACTGTTTTTTTGGTGCGTGTGGTCAGAATTACAGACAGGAAGGGAACAGATGGCTGAGTTTTGAGGAGACAATTCCTGGCAGCGGAGGCTTAACAAAGCTAATAAAAGGTAATTTACCAAAGACTTAGAGAGTCACGAGGCATCCGAGATTTTTTTAAAGCCCCAGTCCCCCGCCTTTGCCAACACCTGCCCACTGCTCTCCCCCACCCCTTCCATCCTCCCTGAGAACGTGAGGTTGCCAAGCTGTCACTGATGTAGCCACTCGCAGGCTCCCCTCTCCCAGGCACTTTTGCTGGGCTGTCTGGGTAATGGGCTGGGGCACCGTTGTCTTTCGGCAAACGGTCTTGGCATCGTTCAGCGGCCCAGGCTGTGGCCCCGTGAACCTGGCTGGGATCCCGGAACCCCCAGAGTGAGAGCTGCACAATGTAAGGCAGCGCTGGCGTCTTTATTCTGCTGCAGGGAGATGCCTTGTTTGGGTTCTATTTCATCTCTTCCCCTCCCGAAAGGCCCAGCTTGATGCTTCCTGCATCTGCTCTGTTGCATTTAGCTTTTGTGTCCAAAACCTCTTTTTATTCTGCTCCTGATTTTCTTTGAATAGAAAGCTTACAGAATGGCCCCATCTGCTTCTCTCAGATTTTGTCCACAAAGGCAACCTGGGCCTCCGTCAGCCACGATATGTCCCTTTGCTTCTCCCCTTGGGCTGTGGTTTTCACAGCCGTCTGCTAACCTTGCACAGGGCAGTCACCAGCACCACCCAGAGAAAATGCTGTTTGTGCCTTTGTTTTCTTAAATTCAGGAGACAAATACTGTAAAATGTGTATGACTCATCACAGAACGTCCAGGATGCGGGTGGGACCGCTCAGGGCCCAGGTTGGCTGAGGTGATGCAGAGAGAGAAAGGGAGAAAGTCATTAGCTACTTGACGCACTCACTTCATGTGACCTCTTTGGTTTTTCAGTGATGAAAGGCAATGCTGTCTCCTGAGATATGGCCAGGAGACCTATGGACTGGGGTGGAATTTTGTTTATGCAAACCCAGCCTTTGAGCTTTCAAATCAGAGCAGCAAACACATAAGGAACCCTTATTGCTTTACGTGCCTGGTAATGTTCTGAGTACTTGCAGAGGAGGAGAGAGGAGATTATACTCAGTTACAAAAGAGGCAGACACATTTCAGCAACAGGTGATGATTGTTCCAAGGGGATGTGTACAGGGAACCGTGGGTACACGCAGGCGGGCACTCAGCTCCTCTTCTAAAAGAGATGCTGTCTGAGGTTGCACGAGAAATTGAGTTCCCATCAATCAGGCAAATCAGCGGAGAAGGGGGTTTCAGAAGCAGAGTCAGAAAATATGAAACAGCATTATCTAAGACCCAGAATCACGACCCAGCATGGAGAGTGCAAGTGCCTGTAGGTAGGGTAGTTTGGAATAGTTGTAAGGTAGAACAGCTTGAAATTATGTCAGAAAATAAAGGCAAGGCCATATCACAAAAGGCCTCCTGTAGTAAATGAAGGGGATGTAGGTACAGAGGAACTGCCAGAGGCTTTCAGTGAGTGACAGAATCAGGTTTTCAGTTTAGAAAAGTTACTCTGGAAGGAGGATGGATTTTGAGGAGGGCATCCTGTACAGAGAGCACCCAGTAGGTGAACCACTCAAGTCTCTTATCTTCCTGTGCCTGAATCCTATACTTCTCTCACCATAATCCAGTAGTTCTTCCAGAAATTTCATTGGCTTTACTTTAAAAATATTTCCAGAATCTTCCTTTTCTCACCATGTCCACTGCTACCACCCTGTTCCAGCCACCCGCATCTCTCGCCTGCATTATTGCTACAGCCTCCGACGTGGTCTCCGCTTCGATCCTGGTTTCCCTGTCTCTTCTCAGGGTGACAGCTCAATGATCCTTTGACAGCATATGTCAGATTTTATCATTCCTCTGCTCAAAACCTAGCAGTGACTCCTGATCCCACTCAGAAAAGGCTGAACTTCACATAGTGAGCTCTGACCTGTTTTCTGACCGCCTCCCCTTGCTTCCTCCACTCCAGCTGGGCTGATGTTCTTGCTGCTTCTTGAACATACCAGCCACACTCCCATATTAGGGTCTTTTCCCTCTGCCTGGAATGCTTCCCCCAGGCAGCTACTTACATGGCTTACCTTCTTCACATCTTTGCTCAGATGTTATCTTCTCAAAGAGACTCACCCTAATCACGCTACTTAAAATGGCACTGCAGCCTTCCTGCCAAAAATTCTTCCCAGCACTCCCTGCTCTAATTTAATAGTAATTATTATTTTTTAAATTTGCTATGTAATTATCCATTTATTATGGTCTTATTACCCATCTTCTCCCCACCACCACTGCTAGAATATGAACTCTTCAAGGGTGGGGGTCTCTGTATATTTTGTTTGCTAATTGTATCCCAAGTCCTGGACTAGTGCCTGGCCAACAAATACTTGTTGGATCAATAACCAGCAATAGTTCAAATGAGAGCTGATAAAGGACTTTGTGTGGGGTAAGAAGAGACAGACTTTAGAGACATTGATAAGGCTTCCTGATTGATTGAAAATGCTGGGCGAGAGAAATGGAATGATCTGGAATGAATGTCAGGCTTGGATGAATAACTAGGGCAGAGGCTGACCGGGTATGGGGCGGGGTAGGGGGGGAAAGAAGATAATAATGAGCCTCATTTAGGACATATTGAAGTGGAGGTGGCTGTGTAATACTCAGATGCAGACCCAGAGGGCAGTTAGAACTCAAGCAAAAAAACTCACTGGAGAGGTCAGAACTGAGGTGTGGAATTTAGAGTCATTGGTACTTGCATATTGACTTGTAAATAAGCTAATGACACCCTAACTAGCTCGCAGGACTAGGTATCAGGAGCCAGAAGACCTATTCATTCTGTTATACACGCAAGGGGGAGAGAAAGGGTACAGGCACACGTGAGAACTGTTGCAAAGGAGATGGTTAAATTATTATTATATTATTATTATTTCAAATTTCCTTCTCCAAGGGAAGTTCTTCCTGTGAGGCACGATCTGTCATGTTCCAGGATGAAACACAGTTAAAGGTAAAAGCATTCTTGGGGCAATTACATGTTGTTCAACTGAAAAGTGCTGAACACACACAAAAATTAATTTCATTGAATTGTTTATCTCAGATAATTATCTAAACGTTGCTGCAGGAGCAAAGCATCATTTTTCCCTCTAGACAAAAAGCACCACTTTCCTCTGGGAATCTCATAGATTTTTTTTTTTTTTTAAAGCATTGTATTAAAGCAAGTAATATTATCTCTCTTTACAGAGGGGATCAGGTCACAGAAAAGTTAAGGTAATTCCCAAGGATTGTACAGAAAGTCACAGGGCAACTCCTGGAACAAATCTTCAGAATCTTGGATCCCAGGCCAGGGTCCCCCAAATTGGGATCATCTTTCCGGTCATAAAAGCTTAGGCAGATTTATGAGATAATCAGAAGAAAATTTACAGCAACAATGTTAGACTTCTTGGTTTGAAAGCTAATAGTTACCCTTTTCTCTGGTATTTAAAAACTCATCTTTTATTTTTGCCAGTTTTTTTTAAGCCTCAACTCTCTCTTCCACCTACATCTTCTAGTCCTGGATCCTTCGGACCCAGAAGGATTGGGGCAGAGGATGGGGGGGGGCTTCCTGCTCTCTCTGAGGTGGGAAAAGTCCTCCTAATTTTTTTTTCTAACGCCGTGAAGCAGTGGGATCAGAAGGCAGGAACCTGGAATTCTGGGCAAGGCTCTGGTGCTAAGGTGCTGAACACTGACCCTGGAGACCCCAGTTTCTCACACTGCAAAGTGAGGGAGCTGAACACCATCCTTTGAAGCTGTTTCTTGCTCCAAAAGTCCATAAGTCTATGTTAAGTGAAAAAGTCTATTTGAATGGTGTATCGAAATGTAGCCAGTTCCATTCCCATCAACCAAAATGAGTAAGGATATTTATGTCTGTGCTGTTTTATCCTCCAAAGTGCTGGGGACTCCACTGGACAGCCTGACCACATGGCATTGCTCCCCACCTAGAGGAAGGGTGGGAGTTGAGGGCAGGGTGTCAGCGGTCCTGGCAGGGTCAACACAAGGGGGGAAGGGGGTTCATCAGGCGAATAGGATTTGGGAGGGGCAGAGGGGCTTAAGGGGAGACTGTGTGGTCCACGATGGGATTCTCAGCAACACTTCAAATCTTCAGTTAAACATCACAGCACACAGAGAGGGATCATAGTGCTTGTGGGAAATAGAGAAAAGAATCTGTGTTCAGCTTTATATCTGCATTTGACTCAATGGGCACCAGGAAGAATTCTTGGGCTCAGAGATAGAAACAGAGGAAAGCAAAAAGAAGATATAGCAACTGCTCCAACCCGAGAAGAAGAGTTAGAGTCCAGCTTGACCTAAATCCATGGGCAGCAAGGTGGTCCCGAGGGCCCTGGAATGGTATCTGGGTTACATTAAGAAATAAGAAATATTTCAGGCCAAAAGTTAGAACTCTTTGTCCAAAATATCAATATATTTATTGCACCCAAGAAAATTGCAGTTCTTATTTCAACCTAAAAGGACGCAAAATAATTAATATTAGTGACGACAACTTTGTTCACATCCAGTACTGAAACCATGACACATACATAATATAAAACATCCCTAAAATCAAGAACATGAAGTCATTACAAATGTTCATGTGTATCTATATTTATTGACAGGGAAGGACTACACTAGTTGGTGCTGAGAAAAGAAAACCAAACCGAAACTCAGACGGCAGAGCACTTGGTGTGAATCTATTTTAAAAATACACGTATGTGTACGTTTGCTTGGAGACAATATCGAGAAGGATCTTTTATATATATATTATATATAATGTATATATATAATATATATATATATAAAAGATCCTTCTCGATATTGTCCCCAAGCAGATATAAATATGGCATCTATCTGTGCATGGTGGGAGTGCAAGTTTTATCTTTAAAATGTTTATCAGTATATTCTAGCCTTTTTACTATGTTTGTGTTTAGTTTCAAAAAGTTCATTACAATCTGAAATCAGAGAAGAGAAACCCAACTGAAGGTGATTCCTCTTCATTGGCTTCTCCCCAAAGAGGCATAAAAAATCTTGGCTTAAAAACAAGTTGTCCCAACACCACTGTCCTCATTAGAGCCCAGACTTGATTCCTGAAACCAAAAGGCTGCAACCTCCAGGCCTGTCCAAAAAGAGTGAGGAGAGGTAACCTCTCTGGCCTGGGTCCTCCTCCTGCTCTCTCCCCTAGGACTGCAGTTTCCCACTGAGGACTCAGTAAAATCCCCTGCTCCTCAGAGTCTCCAATGAACATCTTGGTTTAAGTGCCCTCCTACCTCAGAGTCTTCTCTTCACAATGGAAGGAGAGGAAGCCAAGCATAGTGGGAAAACTGGACAACAATTGTGGATAAAGGAAGGATGCATCATTGGAGGTCTGTGGAAACATGAAATTTGATGCAGCCTTTCTCATCAGGTTTAGAATGCCCCCACATTTAAATGAAGTGTTTAATGTGCAGTCAAGGAAGCCAGGCCTTGGCTTCAAAGATATTGGAAGCCCATGGTTTATCAAAACAAAAAGAACAACTGTGATTCAGGATTGTTTCCAGGCTGCAGTAAGGCCAGTAGTCATCTTGGATGAAAGTTCCATGTGGCTCTCACTTCAAGCAGAGCTCATCCACTTGGAATAGTCAAGGACGTTTATCAGCAATCAATCAGTGAATATTTAATGAGCATCTTGGATAGGAACCAGCTTTCTTGTTTAAAACAGTCATGTAACACTCCACAGTTTCATCAGAGAAGAACTCCAAAAGGAAATCTCCAAGTAAACAGAGGGAGATGTACCCTACTGTCCCTGCCCCTCCGCCTACAGAAGTTAATTTTTTCCCGAAAGAATTTCAGTCCCTCCCACTATCATAAAACACAGCTCTTCTTCTGCTAAACCCCTGATTCAGACTTAGGCAAAAATGCCGTTTCCTTGGTTCTCTCAATAAACTCTAGACAGCCTGACACTGGACAAGAACAACTACTAAATATTAGCACACAGCCAAAAAAAAAAGTATCTTATGGAAAGTTCACCAGAGAAAAAGCAGTCATGACTCCAAATTGGGTTAGTGAGGCCATGATAGCTACTCAGCCACAGATGCAGGATGGCTCTGGAGTCATCTTGCAGAAGCCTCCTCCCTCCACTCCTGCCAGCAGCCTCCCAATTTCTAAAGTCCCCAGTTCTCTTAGTTTCTATATTCTATTCCCTAGGGAAGTACAGCATCTCTTTAACTGAAGCCATGATAAGAGTATAATAGTCTGAAGGACATTAAAGAACATCTGTTCTACCTCCCTGCCTTTCTCCTCACTTTTCATGTATTATACAACCTGCAGATAGAGCCCAGTTATCTGAAAGGGGTCAGTTGATACTTTTAAAAACCTCAGTCCAGGCTAAACTATAGTAACCAATCCTAACCTCAAATAGTATGAGTACAGGTTTTAAATAGTTGGAATTGAATTCAAGTCAACAAGTATTTATTTAATAACCACTATGGGCTAAGTAATATATAAAATATAGAAAGGCTAACAAAGATAAGTAAAACTTGGCTTTGTCCTTCAAGAAGTTTACAGTCTAATAATGGGAATAGGACAAGTGTAGGCTCCACTATAATATCAAACAGAAAGTAAGGAGCATACAAATATTTTTTAATGTGCTAAGGTGGCTTATAGGAGGAAGAGAATACATTTAACTGGAAACTGAGGGAGGGCTTCTTAAGAGTTAGCATTGGAATGGGCGTTGAAGGATGAAGTGAACAGAAATGAATGGTTCTCCAGAAATGGGAATATTGGGGCTTCCCTGGTGGTGCAGTGGTTGAGAATCTGCCTGCTAATGCAGGGGACACAGGTTCGAGCCCTGGTCTGTGAAGATACCACATACCGTGGAGCAACTAGGCCCGTGAGCCACAACTACTGAGCCTGCGCATCTGGAGCCTGTGCTCCGCGACAAGAGAGGCCGCGATAGTGAGAGGCCCCTGCTTGCCACAACTAGAGAAAGCCCTCACACAGAAACGAAGACCCAACACAGCAAAAATAAATAAATGAATTAATAAACTCCTACCCCCAACATCTTCTTTAAAAAAAAAGAGAGAATATTATTAGCCAAGGCCCAGAGTTCAGCAAGCATGGCAGTGCCATGGAGCCCATATGGGGGATTAATCGAAGAAGAAGCTGGAAAGCAGATTCAGAGTAAAGTTTGTGCTGAATTCCATAAGTGACAGTAAAGTGCTGAAGATTTTTGAGCGTGGAGATGCCGTGATTTGAGCCGTACATTAGGTGAAATAATTGAGCGTAAATTGAGCGGGATAGATGGGATGGAGGCAGAGAAATCCGTTAAGGTCAGCTGTAACATTCTAGGTGAGGAGAGATAAAGGTCTAAACCCGGGAGGTGTTACTGGGCACGAGGAAGGATGGTGTGAGAGCCCAAGAGTGGCAGCAACATCGTATGTGGAGGGCAAGAAAGAGTGAGGAGAAAAATGACTCCAAGGTGCCCAGCCCAAGAGGCTGGGAGGGGGCTGTAGCCATCAGCCTTGACCTTTATCAAAACTATAAAAAGCAACCGAACGAAGCAAGCTGAGGAAGACCTCGTCAAAGGAACAGAGGTCTGAGACAGCTGATCCCTTTGCTTTTCTCTGTTTCATTCTATTCAGTGTTCCAACACCCATCAGGTGTCTTCTTTGTAGGGAGGGCAGCTGGAATGCGTACTTGCTCTTGTTAGTTCCCAACTATCCTCCCCATCTGTAGACCAGGTTTGAGGCTCTCGGGAGATCTGATTCTCTCCGTTCAGCTCCAAGGATCCCCTAACTGCTGAAAAAGGTGAAATACAGCCTAGAGATTAGGTAATCAAAGTACATTAAAGGAGTCATTGATTCAGAAGCTCTTACAAAAACATATCCGCTGAGCAGAAATCTAACTTTGCAAATAGAATCCTTAAAGTAAGTGTCCAAGCAGAGAACAGAGTGGCACACGAGATACTTCAGATTATAGACAAGCTCTCTCCAAAGTCTCTGATCTGGAAAATCAATCCCAGTGCCAATAATACAGAGAAAAACTGTCCTCCAGAGCTCCTTCCTATTCCCAGTGACAAGCAGGGCAGCAGATGGTCAGGCATTCGGGGACTTCTTGTTTTTGCAATTACAGCAGAGAAAATAGCCTCCTGGGCAGATCCAAGTCAGTGCAGGTCTGTGTCATGAACATTTCCTGCTTCAGAATTGCCCTCGATTACTGTCCCTCTTCCTTGGACCTTGGGAATAGTGATGATATCAAATGCTAGTGAGGATGAGAAGAAATTGGATTTCTCATATATTGTTAATGGGAATGTAAAATGGTGCAGTCACTTTGGAAATCAGTTTGGCTGTTTCCTTAAAAACTAAATATTACCACTTATCATTCAACCTAGCAGTCACACTCTGGGCATTTATTCAGGAGACATGAATACGTACGGCCACACAATAATCTGTACATGTATGTTGACAGCAGCTTTATCTATATGGCTAAAAACTGGAAACAACCAAAATGTCCTTTAATAGGTTAAACTGTGGTACATCCATACCATGAAATATTACTGAGGATGAACTATTGATGCACGTAACAACTTGAATGGATTTCAAGGACATTATGCTGAGTAAAAAAAAAAATCCAATTTCAAAAGGTCACATACTGTATAATTTGATTTATATAGCATTTTCAACACGAAAAATGTATAAAGACGGAGAACAAATTACTGGTTACCAAGGGTTAGGGATGGAGTGGGGGAGGCGAAGGGTGTGCCTGAGGGGGATCTTTGTGGTGATGCAATAATTCTGTAACTTGATTGTGAAGGTGGTTACAGGAATGTACACTTGGGATAAAAAGTGGCATAGAACTCACACAGCACACTGTAGCAATGTCAGTTTCCTGTTTTGATACGGCACTGTGACGGAGACTTGTCACAAAGTGTCGCATTGAACTTTGACAACATCCCTATGAGTTGCGTTTTACTACCCCGGGAAGGTAAGACTCAGACAGGTTACCTCGCCCAAGGCAGGCAGCTGGCGAATGGCAGGGTTGAGATTCAAATCTAGGCAATCTGACCCTCAAACGTTTGTTTTTAATCTTGATGTTCAGCTACCCATGTCCTGGCAAGGAAAGCAGATAGGCAAAAATAATAATAATAATAATAATAAGCTTTTCATAGGATCATGACTACAGGGATACAGGTAGAGGAGCTATCTAGAACGCATTACTTTAACCATTTAGCTCAGAGCTACCATTTTGAGTGCTTCCAGACTAAGAATTTTCCTGAAACACTTTATATGTGTTTCTATTTCTCCTTCTAAAACTGGCTTTTGCCATTGTCTGGTCCTACCTTACTGGCTCTGAAACATCACCTCCGACCTTGGAGTGGGTACCACTTCACGTGACGCTCAGCTACTTAGGATTTAGCCCATTTGCAAAATTTCCCTGCTTTGCGCACTCCTGGGTTTCTGTGAACTCCTTCCTTTCACTGAGGACCATCCACTACAGTCTTTGGTCCCAGGAATTCTGACCACTTTACTGGCCAACATCCAGCCCTCACTGGTGGGTGAGGAATATGAGTAGACAGTCTGCACTGGCATCTGCAGGAGTGCACGATAGGATATGTTTGATCCTTCACTAAGCATTCTGAACTACATACAATGAATTTATGCTTCCTCCGGCACCAGATATAGAGTGGAACTCAGTGAAAACCTGCCCTAGGTCACTACCAGGTGTGGTAGCAGCCAAACATCAAAGCCAGCCTAAGAACAGAGCACATGAAAATCATATTGTGTGCCAGGGGTCGGGACAACTAGCCAGGTGCCAAGTGGAATGCTAATCCGAGCCTGAGGTGAGAACCAGAATTCAGGTCTTGAGTTCAAGTTATGGCTGATTCAGTTTTATATTGGTGGACAATGTCATTATGTGAAAACTCAGAGCCAGAAGCATGGTGAAGTAGGAACCCAAGCAACAGCTCTGACTGGGGAATAACCTTAGTTTTTATTTTTTAATTGAAGTATAGTTGACTTATAATATTATATTAGTTTCAGGTATACAACATCGTAGTTGAATGTTTTTATAGATTATACTCCATACAAAGTTGTTATAAAATATTGACTATATTCCCTGTGCTGTACATTACATCCTTGTAGCCTATTTATTTTATACCTAGTAATTTGTACCTCTCGCCCCTTCACCTATTTTTCCCCTCCCCCAACTCCTTCCCCCACTGGTAACCATTGGTTTGTTCTCTGTATCTGTGAGTCTGTTTTTGCTTAATTAAAAGAAAAGAGACCATGAAGTCACTCAGTGAGCTTGAGATAGAAAACTTCTGGGCTGGGACTTTGGCACCATTTTTTCCCTGATGTAAATGTTGTGATCGTGCCGCAGCGTGTGATTTTGGATTCTTGAAGGTCTCTGATAATGATCTGCAAACACTTTGGGTGTAAGCTAAAGCTGTGGGTGGAATACTATCCCAGAAGCAGCCAATATTATGATTTCTACATGGTATTTTGGGATTCCTTAGACTCTGGTTCTTCAAGCAGCATGCCTGAGTCTCATTTTCACAGGAAATTCTCTCTGCAGTGTTCGTGCACTCCTTGTAAACTGAGAGCACGGAGACGACACGGCAAACCAGTCACATGACTTAGGCACCTTCAGATCCAGAACTCATGGAAATGTCTCACTTCCTGGGGCTTGAAGGGGCCACGGTGGGGGAATAGCAGACCTGCTCCAGTCCTCTGGGCAGAATCTGATTATTTCCCACAGCCTCCTGGCCCAGACACAAGGCCTTTAGAACAGAGCCAGGAATGTTTCCTGGAGTTTAATGCAGCCCGGAGGTCATGGGTGTGACGTTGCACAGTGATTAATGACAGGGAACGCTTGGTCGGGATTATATTTAATTTATACTTAGGCGTTGGCAGTTTTTTGTAGACAATCATTTCTCCAGGACATCTCCTTATTGGCTCTGAACCATGTGACTGTTACCGTTAGATGTGTCCTTGGGATCCCGGACCTTCATGAATACTTGATGGAAGATGCACAGGACTGCCTGTGTGTCCCCATCTGGCACCCATCCCCTATTGTTCCTATGTTCATTTCTACTGTATTTCCTAAAATGGTGCCACTTTCCTCTATTAATAGAACTGCTCAGCTAATTGAATACTGTCAAAAAACGGAAACAGAACAAGGCGGAAAATGAGTATCCTCCCGTTCTGCCTTATTTGTGATCCCAAGTCCGTGAATGAAGTGTGTTCAGTGGTTCTGTTACTTTATCTTTAGTAGCCATATTTAATCTCATTCCTTGACAATTTTAGACTCAGCTCAGAAGGTAGATAATAATGTCAATCCCTAAGGTTTAAAAATAAATTTTGATATAAAATCTGAATCTCTGGGCTTGCTTTTTAAAGGAGATGAGGTTTCTAGTGATTTCCTAAGGAAACTGGAAGTTTCCTAAAGTTAATTACTAAAGTTAATTTATTTGCTTAAGTAAATAAGCCGTAAACAAAGAAAGCATGGGGGAAATCACTCTAACGTGATCATTTTGCCTTCAAGGCAGAAATCCTGGGATCTCTACGAAAATATCTGATTCATATGTGCTTCTATTATGTTAAATTATCTCATCAGCCTTCATCACCACAATGCTGTTATTCTTAGGTGAGAAGCCAAGTTCAGCACCTACGTGGCTTGGTCCTGGTTTATCGGGTTCCCTAGAGGATCAGACTCCTTTCCGCCTCCGTGTGGGTCAATCGGACACGTGACCTACTCCTTCCTCTCAACGCTGTGGCCGATGTCCACAGGAATTTAGTCCCAGTATATCCTCTCTTTTATCTACACAAGCTGATGCCATCACTTTATTCTCTTAATATAATGAGGGTAATTTAGTGTTAAACTATAATTGATTTAACTGTTTCCTTGTCAACTGACCTATGAGTTGAGGGGAAAAAATCAATCTCTAGAAATCTAAGTCAAATGTATCTTCTCAAAAGTTAGGCTTGATGCAGGGCCCTCCGAAAGTAAGACCAACTGTGTAGAAATTAGTGTTTTAAAATAGTTGCTATTTTACACTTGGGAAGAGTTAATTGTCCAAATGTTTGCATCCTAAGTTTTTTTTTTGTTTTTTTTTTTGCGGTACGCGGGCCTCTCTCACTGTTGTGGCCTCTTCCTTTGCGGAGCACAGGCTCCGGACGCGCAGGCTCAGCGGCCACGGCTCACGGGCCTAGCTGCTCCGCGGCATGTGGGATCTTCCCGGCCCGGGGCACGAACCCGTGTCCCCTGCATTGGCAGGCGGACTCTCAACCACTGTGCCACCAGGGAAGCCCATAAGTTTAATTATGAAATAAGACACATTATCATTATTGAAGCTGGAACTTTTGGCTCTTTTTTTTTTTTTTGGCTGTGTTGGGTCTTTGTTGCTGCGCGCCGGCTTTTCTCTAGTTGCGGTGCGTGGGCATCTCATCGCGGTGGCTTCTCTTATTGCGGAGCACGGTCTCTAGGCACGTGGGCTTCAGTAGTTGTGGCATGCGGGCTCAGTAGTTGTGGCACGTGGGCTCTAGAGTGCAGGCTCACTTTGTGGCACATGGGCTTGGTTGCTCCATGGCATGTGGGATCTTCCCCAGCCAGGGCTCGAACCCGTGTCCCCTGCATTGGCAGGCGGATTCTTAACCACTGTGCTACCAGGGAAGTCCTCTGGCTTAATTTTAATTAGCATTACTTTAGAGTACCTAGTGCTATGAAAAGATAGACATTGCCTAGTTTAGGAAAGTGGAATGAATCTTGATTGTCTTCAGAAACTGGCAATACTGGCTAGCGAATTCCAGGTACACATGAACGTGACCAAGACTGACAGGATAGTTGGAAAATAAAGGACTGGTTTTTGTTTATGTATTTGTTTTCACTTGCAGCCTTGTAAAACATATTTAGATGATTTAATTAAACTCTCTGAGCCTCATTTATTCAGCTGTAATGTGAAAAAAATAATAGAACCTAACTCATTAGTTTACTGTGAAGATTAAATAGGAAGATGCTTGTGCTGGCACATGATAAGGGCTCAATAAATATTAGCTATTAATTTTTTAAAATGAAGACAGGACAGTTGCAGCCTCTGAATAGAGATCCTCCCTCCATCCCAGAGTGTCACATACCATTTGACTCAAGTCATACCATCTCACTTGAAGTTAAGGGTCACAGGCTTTTATTCTAGAACGACTCTAAAGCCCCATAATACTGAAGTCAAAGTCAATATAAACAAAGCAATAATTGGGAAAAAAAGTTTCCAAAAGATTGTGACCCTATTAAAATGATTCCAAGTGAGCTTTCTACTGGGTCCTAGTAAAGAAAAACAGATATAAGTTAAGCAGTGATCCATCACATTTAAAGCTTACTTGGTACTTAATTCTAAAGCATACTTTAAAAAAAGTTAGCATTTTATAAATCAGTTTGCCTTAATCTATATTGCCTGTAATCAATTTGGCCTTTAATCAATTTCCACACATGATTTAGAGTTTTTCTCTTCTGCCCACCCCACTTTTGAATTTACGGTGTATCTTAGAATCAATGTTGATGTAAAATGAAGTATAGGGTGGGCATATGTTATTTCTAAATTTCTTTACAGGTTTTATAATTTCTTTAGAAGTACCGATTTCTTTTGTAACAATTCATGGATTATTAGCGTTTACCAGGGTAAAAGTTGCACATTTTAACCCCTTTTTCATGTTAGCCATTTCCTCTGGAGATGTGATTCATAAATACCTCCCATCACTTTGGGAATTCATTTCTATTTCCTATGTGTCCTCCCTCTTGAAAAAAATGCATTGCTTATGATGAGTCTACCTTGTTTGTTCTCAAATTGCCAGTTCCAGTGTCAAGGTGGTAGAGAATAGTTATATAAATATATATAATACACAGTTAGAAATCAGGTATGGTGAGGGTGAGCCTAATTGAACCAACCACCATCACCACCAGCAAACATGTTGCAACCGCCATTTTAAGGAAAAGTAAGATGGGTGGCAGGAAAAGCACCATTCATGGAAAGTTCCCTGGGATCAGGAGACTTTCTGGGAGAATATTGGGAATCAAGAGTCATTATGAAGATGTGCCAGCTGGACAAGAGCCTCACTTGGCCTTTGTTTGACCCCAATAGATGTTTCTCCACGGTCGTTGTCCTGTTCCCCACCCCCCACCCCCCATGGCTATCTAGGTCAGGCTTCTCAAACTTCAAGGTGCGGATGAATCACTTGGGGCTCTTGATGAAATGCAGACTCTGCTTCGATAGATCCAGGATGGGGGTTGAGATTTTCCATATCTAACAAACTTCCAGGTGATGCTTGTTGCTGCTGGCCCGGGCCAGACTTTAAGTGGTAGGACCCAGGCGACCAGCATGAGGTGGGTTGGGACAGAGACGCCACTTGATTCTCGTTTCATATGTTGCTTTTCTATAGTGACAGTCAGTGACAGTCAGTGACAACCCCCACCCCTTTGTTTGTTCATTGGCAAGTTGTTCTGTTGTCATGAAATTCCTGTATAGAGACTCCCTCGCTTGGCTCTACACTATAAGCCCCTGAGAAGCTTTTTAAAACTTTGATTCCCACATCACACATCAGTAAAACGAAATCAGAATCTCAGCGCGGGGCTGGGGGTCAGAAAGTTTAAAGACCCCCGGGCGATTCAGATGCAGCTGAGAACCACTCACTAGGAAGCTGTAGAAGTTGGGGAAGAGCCTCATAAATCTGGTTCCAAGCTATGCTGCCAACATGTTTAAGCCCGGGTATTTTCTTTGCCTTCAATATTAACCTGAGAATTGGCTGGAAATAATTCTCTCAGAAGCCTGTTTGCACATCGAAGGCACCTTTTCTGGAAACTAAGAGGTCAAACACCAGTGGAGGAAAATCTTCAGGAAAGCTAGAGGATTAAGTTTTTCCTTGATTTCTCTGAGTTGGAATTATATCATAAATTCATTCAGAGTTTTGCCTTTCATTTCTGTACCTTACAGACCTATTCTTTGAACCATTTTGGAAGAAATGAATGATTTTTTCCTTCAAGAAGGTGCAAACACGTTAAGACAAAAATCCAACTAATTATCCAGATAATTAAATAATTACAATCTTTACAGGTACCCAGGGGGCTGACAGCACCAGGAGGCAGGGATTTCAAATCAAAGAACCATGAAAAAGAGAAAAAAGCCTTTTTTTCTCCGAAGTTGGCTCATTCAAGCAGACTAAAACAACTGAAACCATGTTATTTTAAAAGCAAAATTGAGGTGAGGAAGAGTTTAAAGAAATATAAAACATGATCTTCATCACAGTTTTTCATCCATATTTTCAAGTATCTAATGATTCCCCAATTATTATGATTATGACTGCTTGCAAAAAAAAAAAAGAAAGAAAAAAGAAAACTCCTTTTCTACAAGTCAATCCACATGTGATACATATTTTAAATACCTTTAGTTTGTTTAAAACTTTTCATTCCTAGGATTCCTCCAGTTTTTTTAATAATGTCCTCATGATACAGGTGGCTAGTATATCTGTTCTCACTCAACAGGAAGAAAAACAAGACATTGGTTGGGAAACGACCACACCCAGGCTGCCTAAAACAACCTCATCTCTCAGGAAATTAGAGGAGAGTTCACAGTTCTGAGCCAACATACTGTTCAGCCCACTGGGCATCTCAAGCAATGATATTCACTTGATACCTGAAAATTACATTTTCGAAAATGCCCCAGAGCATACTCATTCATTCATCCATCCATTCATTCAACAAGTATCTATTGAGGGCCCCTTATATTCCAGAAACTAGTCTTAGGTGCAAAATATAGAAGTCATGGCACTTGTCCTCAAGAGTCTAGAAGCCTTTGGGGGAAGCCAACTTATGGACAAAAAGGCAGTGGCATATAGAGATGAAGAACTCAGGTGCAGGAGTCAGACAGGTAGATATTTGTGTGTGTGGGGGTTCTAGTTTGATTGAGAAATAATTGACACACATCACTGTATAAGTTTAAGGCATACAGCATGATTTACATATATTGTGAAATGATGACCACAATAGGTTCAGCTAACATCTGTCTTTTCAAGTAGATATAGTAAAAAGAAAAGAAAGAAGAAAAGAAAAAAGGGGAAAACATTTCTCCTGATAAGAATTCTTAGGATTTATTCTCTTAACTTTCCTGTTTAGAGATGGATGTTTGAATTCCAGCCCTGCCACTTTGTTAGCTGTATGATCTTAAGTTATTTACATCCTCAGTCTCCACATCTATAAAATCTGATTGAGCGTGGTACCTACATCAGAGTTGTGCAGACTCAATGAAATCTTCCATGTAAAGCCACTTAGCCCAGTACCAGACATACACTAAACCAGCCAGCCTGTGTACAGTTCAGTGGTAGCACACAGAAAGAGCAGAGATTGATGTGACTGAGGGGACAGTGGCGTTTCGGCTGTGAGATTTTACAAATATAAATAAACCACGTTGAAGCCAGAGGGGAGAAATGTCTGGAGTATCTCTGCAGCTATAGAACATTCAATTTAGGAAAGACAGAGATACCCAGTTATCTGTGGGGCTGAAATCAGAGGGGCTCTTGATTAGGCACAGAGTGTGCAATAAGATTGGGCTTTTCCTAGCTCTCTCCTGTTAAATATTTAAATCTTGATAGTATACACTTCCTGTGTATGCATATCCTGTTAGAAAACAGACATCGTAGTAAGGGGCTCATCACAGTGTGGTTACTGTTATATAAGAGAATGTACGTGACATTCTGAACAGTACAGCACTGCACACAATAAATGATTTTTGCACTAATTATGCAAAACAAATCATAGTCTTCCCCGCTAGGGAGCCTGGGCACAGCTGATGCAGGGAAGCCCTGTGAATAGTAAGAAAGTTGAGTAAAAATGAATGAGTTAAGAAAACTCCACAGACTGGTCAGAAGTTAGAAAGGGCTTCAGATTCCAGGACCCATGCCCCTGGAGGGAAAGAGAAAGCATAAAAGGAATGAGTGGCCTCTCCCCTTGCCCCAGAAGGATGAGTCAAAGGTCAGAAGATAAAAAATACACTTGCCTGGTGGGCAAACACTACCCAGAGCAACAGTGAGCTAGGCCCGATGGGAACCCAAATCAAAGAGCATGCAACATTAAACAAGCAGCTTCAAAAGCTAGTGCTGTCCTGGGGCTCAAGCATAGCCTGAAATCGCAGCAATGACAGTGCCCTACATGTGGGCACCGTCATTTTCGCCTGCCAGCCTGCCATCTGAATATCTGTGGGAGATCCACCGATGGATGAGTCTTGGGAGGACCAGAGAGCCTAGAATTCTGAGGTTGGAGCAAATGAAACAAAGCAACAGGAACTTGTTTCCTGCCCCAATGTGCAGGCATCCCTTGACCAGTGGCAGTAATGGCCCATCTTAACCAGTCTCTTTCTGTAGTTTGGCTTTGCTGAGCTTCTGGCTGCCAGCTGTCTTCTCCTCTGACCTGGGGATCTGGCCTGTGTATAGACACATAGCTTCTAAGAGTTGCCTGCTTCCTTCTTATAAACTTTTCACCTCCCAATCTCCCACTGCACCTCTGCGGTGCCTTTTTAGACTTTTGTTTCCTGATCATCTCCCTGCCCCCACCCCCTCTCCCACCCCTTTGGCCATGAAATGTTACTACCATAGATAATATTCAGTATATCTATTTAAATACAATGGCCCTTTGGAGGACTACAGACCACTGTATTATCTAACTTTTTGTTTGCTCTGCCAAAAACAACATTCACCTGTTTTCTGGGTAAGATCACTCCCACATGAATGAATGCATGTAGTCAATTCCCCCATCTGCTTAAGTGGACCAGAGTTGGTTTCACTTATTTGCAACCATGAACCTTGAGTGGTACACCCACTCTGTGTTTTGGCAGAGGAATGGGGAAGTTTTATAATGGAAAAAAGGGAAAGCTTCAGGTGTGCCCTGGTTGGAGGCTGCTGGCGTGAGGAAGCTGTAGGCGGGCTAACTAGTAGGGCATCCATGTGATTGGCTAACGGTGGATGTTCGGCTTTCTCTGGTTGGTCCTAAGTTGGAAGCAGAGACAGGGAAGCTGTCAGTTATCACCCACGTTTTGTCCATGTGGGGCTGATTATTATGGAAGTTATTGTTTGTGTTCCTGGATTGTCACTAGAGATAGCAGTCTGACCTTCTGTACATCTCACAACAGGCTGGCTTCCTGGGCTCGTTATGGTAGATAAGGAGGTGATTTCCTGGGCAGTTGCTGCAGTTGGTGGGTCAGAGCCTAGTTTTACCTACAGCCTGGTCATTGTCCCTTTGTATGTTCAGTCTCTCAATCTCAACCCAAAAGGCCATACAGCAGGACCAGTCATACTTTAGTGGCCATGAGTTTGGATGAGGAATAATCCAGCCTCCCCACAGCAGAGATTAGTGAGGATCCAGTGGATCTGCATGGATCTGAGAATACCCCTCCTCAGCCAAAACACTGACTGAAACTGGAAAGATGACCTTCCGGAAAGGGTAACACCAGAAGGTTGGTAAAGTTGTTACAGAGACTCTTTAGAGGACAGCCCACTCCTTTCCATGCCCCCTTTTAGGCACATGGGTTCTGCTGCTTGCTGGTCTCTTTTAGCTGAAAGGAAAGACTCTGATGTTGCTCATTCGTACTTTATTTCAAATTATGATGTGTATTGTTTACTACTTAATTATTATATAATTATTAACTTATTTACTCATGAAACAGGAAGCTTGATCTAATTTTAAGGTTATAGGTCCTTTGTAGAACTCCTGAAATCACACTGCACACGCAGTCACCAGGCTTTTAGCTGACTTATTAGATTGACACTTATAAAATTGCCAATATTCAGTAGTTTTTGCCCCACAAAATGGTGATTTCATAGTGTCCAACCAAAAAACAAACTAGTGTCATGAGTTTTATTCTACAAACCAACTGGGCGACTAGGAAACACTTGTCAAAAAATTGTAAGGCCAATTTTAAGTTCTTGTTTTTATTTAGGAATTCCCCCCTCCCACCTCAGTAAACACACACACATAGACACATACACATGACTGAACCCTGCTATTAATTTTTTTTTTACATCTTTATTGGAGTATAATTGCTTCACAATACCGTTTTAGTTTCTGTTGCACAACAAAGCAAATCAGCCATATGCATACACATGCCCCCATATCCCCTCCCTCTTGAGCCTCCCTCCCACCCTCCCTATCCCACCCCTCTAGGTCATCGCAAAGCACCGAGCTGATCTCCCTGTGCTGTGCTGCCGCTTCCCACTAGCTATCTGTTTTACAGTCGGTAGTGTATATATGCCGATGCTACTCTCACTTTGCCCCGGCTTCACCCTCCCACCCCATGTCATCAAGTCCATTCTCTATGTCTACCTCTTTATTCCTGCCCTGCATCTAGGTTCACTTTTTTTTTTTTTTAGATTCCATATATATGTGTTAGCATACGGTATTTGTTTTTCTCTTTCTGACTTACTTCACTCTGTATGACAGACTCTAGGTCCATCCACCTCACCACAAATAACTCAATTTCGTTTCCTTTTATGGCTGAGTAATAGTCCATTGTAAATATGTGCCACATCTTCTTTATCCATTCATCTGTTGATGGACACTTAGGTTGCTTCCATGTCCTGGCTATTGTAAATAGAGCTGCAGTGAACATTGTGGTCTTTTTGAATTATGGTTTTCTCAGGGTATATGCTCAGTAGTGGGATTGCTGGGTCGTATGGTAATTCTATTTTTAGTTTTTTAAGGAACCTCCATACTGTTTTCCGTAGTGGTTGTATCAATTTACATTCCCACCAACAGTGTAGGAGGGTTGGGTTCCCTTTTCACCACACCTTTCCAGCATTTATTGTTTCTAGATTTTTTTGATAATGGCCATTCTGACCGGTGTGAGGTGATACCTCATTGTAGTTTTGATTTGCATTTCTCTAATAATTAGTGATGTTGAGCATCTTTTCATGTGTCTTTTGGCCATCTGTATGTCTTCCTTGGTGAAATGTCTGTTTAAGTCTTCTGCCCATTTTTTAACTGGATTGTTTTTTTGATATTGAGCTCCATGAGCTATTTGTATATTTTGGAGATTAATCCTTTGTCTGTTGTTTCATTTGCAAATATTTTCTCCCATTCTGAGGATTGTCTTATTTATGGTTTCATTTGCTGTGCAAAAGCTTTTAAGTTTAATTAAGTCCCATTTGTTTATTTTTGTTTTTATTTCTGTTACTCTAGGAGGTGGGTCAAAAAAGATCTTGCCTTGGTTTATGTCAAAGAGTGTTTTTCCTATGTTTTCCTCTAAAAGTTTTATAGTATCTGGTCTTACATTTAAGTCTTTAATCCATTTGGAGTTTATTTTGGGGTATGGTGTTAGTGTTCTAATTTCATTCTTTTACATGTAGCTGTCCAGTTTTCCCAGCACCACTTATTGAAGAGGCTGTCTTTTCTCCATTGTATGTTCTTGCCTCCTTTGTCATAAATTAGGAGCCCATATGTGTGTGGGTTTATCTCTGAGTATTCTATCCTGTACCATTGACCTCTATTTCTGTTTTTGTGCCAGTACCATACTGTCTTGATTACTGTAGCTTTCTGGTACAGTTTGAAGTCGGGAAGCCTGATTCCTCCAACTCCGTATTTCTTTCTCAAGATTGCTGTGGCTATTCGGGGTCTTTTGTGTTTCCATATGAATTGTAAGATTTTTTGTTCTAATTCTGTGAAGAATGCCATTGGTAGTTTGATAGGGATTGCATTGAATCTGTAGATTGCTTTGGACACTATAGTGATTTTCACAATATTGATTCTTCCTATCTAAGAACTTGGTATATTTCTCTATCAGTTTATGTCATCTTTGATTTCTTTCATCAGTATTCTATAGTTTTCTGAGTACAAGTCTTTCTAATTCTTTTTAAAGTATGTTGGAAGAAACTGTAAAAGCACATTCTCTCTAATTAGCAGAGGGATTTAACTATTACAGGGGAACAATTTTATGAACCATATTTTATGTCTTCTTTCATTTATCTACTCTTGAGTCGAGACTTTTTTTTAGATCTCAAAGTGTTGCATTTGAATTCTCCGTCAGGATGGAGTGATAATGAAGAAAATTAAATTTAATCTCCTCTACAGAGAGTTGACTGAGGAAAGGCAGAGGGAGGTTGGAAACCATGTTATTAGCCTGTAAAGAAATATAGAGGCCAATATTAGGTAAACCACAGGTAGTTACACGTTTCTCCCTGGCTGTCAATTAAGGGGCAGCCATCACAACTGCCTGATGTTGAAAAGTGTGTTTGCCATTGATTTTCTAACGTGCAGGTAGAAATCTTGTCAGCCACTGTCAATTTAAAGCCTCCTGTAATTACACGTCTTGCAAGAGAGATTCTAATCTTATTTTCTATGCCAAAGCCTTGTCCCCAAATACTGTTCCATGGTAAATCAGAAGGGAGGCTGTAGCAATTGCTAATCACGAGGAATGTGTAAGGCTCCCTGAAGAAGTTTCCTTTAATTAATGAATTGCATGTTACATCCCTCTGACGGAGGTCATCTTAGTCATTTTCCTTTCCTACTGGAGTGAAAACCTTTCATGTGCGAGACAAGTTCAAGGTTGGGGAGTGTTATCAGTGGAGTTACTAAAGTCCAAACTCTGAGCTGTCTACCAGGTGTCATCACCTTTTTGAGATTATAGAGGTAAGGATGCTCTACAGACATAACCATGAAGTTTTGATTCCCCTCAGTTCAGATTTTCTTAGACATCACACTTAGCATCCATTACTACTTCTTCCACTCCCTTGATACTTAATCAAAAGCAGCCTTGTGATATCTCTTATATCTGTGATATCTGTTAATGTTTCTTATTTCTCTCACGTTGTTAATCCAGTGAGCGAAGAAACCATGTGTTCTACCCCAGAGCACCTATTTCAGTGCTGGCCGTAAATACATATCTGTTGAATAGTTAAGTGGACCTTCATCTACACACCTAGGACTCCATACTATTGACTGAAAAAAAAATGCACAACCTAAAAGTTGAGAATTATGTTTTATTTGGCAGACAAAACTGAGGACTCAAGCCCAGGACACAGCATCTCAGATGGCTCTGAGGGGCTGCTCCAAAGAGGTAGGGAGGAGCAGGATATCTAGGAGTTTTGGCGACAAAAACCAGGTACTCAGAACATCCAAAGTTTACTGTTCATTAAAGAAAACCAGACATCTCAAGTCAAGGAATTTAGCCCTTTTCTATATGGGAAGATGCAAGAGTCTGGGCTCACTGAAATCATTCCTTTGATATGCACCTCAGCTATCTGGGGCCAGTATCCTGTATTTTCTCATCCTGAGTCTCCTCAGGGTGCACCTTTGCGTGTGGGAGCGCTGCAGTGGCTGATGGCTTGATGGTGGGCATCCTGTTTCCATCCTGAGTTCCCTCAGGGCCCACTGTCCGGGCGGCTGTATTGTGCTTGCTTGATGGCTGCAACATTTTTTTGTACTGATATGGCAGGCAACATTTTTCATTTACAATGCCAAGAACCCAGGATAGACCTCAAGTTGACATTATTTCTAAAAGGTATTGATTTGAATCCTGGATTCAAATTCCACGTGTTAACTTTGATATTTTTCTCAAAATAATGGGGCATTTTGGGGAAGCAAGTGGAAAGAAAGCTATTTTACCCATGGACATTATAGAGAAGCACACAGGACCTTAACCAAGGTTAGATGATGGTCAAATGCAAGAGTGAAGGGAAAGCAGAGGACGGACATAGACAGTGTCCTGTGTCCTCCCTTGGAAAGGAGCCCTGGGGTTCTGGCCTTTTGGCATCCCTCCCACTCACGATGCCTGCCATGTGCTACAAAGCAGATTTTGCTCTGGCCCCTTGGCATGATCTCTTCCCGTGAATTCTCTTATAATGTCTCTCCAAGGCTTCTGTATACCAAAGAAATATAAAACCCAAGATATCCCAGGAAAAGTCAGAAAAAACTCACCCTCTGCTTCACCCCTGAGGGCCAAACATTCAGTTTCAGAGTTTGGCATTGAAAAAAGGAAAATGTCATGTACAGAAAAACAAACCAAACAAAACCAGCCGACTGGTTCTTTGTCCCTTTTTGTTCCTTCTTTGTTCGAAATGGAAATTTCACTTCGGAAATCAAAAACAAATAAAATCCCCAGAAAACATATAAACCCCTCCTCAGTTTGCTTCAAGCACTGAGCTTCCCTCTGCTGCCCATTATAGGAGTAAAAACCTCCAAACCCTGACAAATAAATCATTCTGAAAGCTGGGGCTTCCCAAGGGTAACATCAGAGATTATCAGTCAGGCAGAAATGTTAACATCCATTTTCCCAACATTGTGAGGCCTTTTGTTAGTGCCGGTTTTTTTCTTTGCAGAAAAGGCACAGTGCCCTGCATTGTGGGGACATTTTATGCAAATAGCAGTTAACCGTGTGAAACTGCTCTGTCGGTCTCTAACCCAGGCAAATGCCCCTTACAGAAGGATTTTCATCTCACTGTAGAGCCCAAAGCATTGATGCCAGATGTGTCTACTCCCAGGTGAAAATGGTCAGGCTTTGACCAGGCTGAGCTGTCAGTGGTGGCCCAGGAAAGGGGAGGCTGTACCCAACAGCAGGAGAAGGACTCTTCCCCGCCTCCTCTGTTCCTGAGGCTGAAAATCGGGTCCGATCCTGGGTCAATCTAATACTGGGATCATGGGGTTTCAGAGCTGGAAGCACCTCTCCTTTCACATACTCATACCAGTAGGGAAACTGAAGCCTGGAAAGGTGATGGGACTTGCCCAAGGTCAGAGAGTCCATTTATAGTGAATCCGGACCAGAATCTGTATTAGCTGGACTGTATATTGCCTACATTCATTCATTTCTTTAATCAGTAAAACTATCAAGTTTGGAGCACTGTGTAGGGTTCTAGAGAGACAACAACGAATGAGATGCAGTCTACGCCCCTGGAAGGTGCTCACAGTTCAGCAGGGGTGGCAGGAGTAAAAAGATAGACAGGATGGCAAAAGACTGAACCTCACTGCCTGTCATTGGGGAACCGGTTACATAACTTGTGGTGCATCTATACTGCAGAATAACGAGCAGTGGTTCAAACAGTTCTGGGCAGACCTGCAGGACTGATGTGTAAAGATCTTCAAGTTGTATTGGTGGGTGAAAAAAGCAAAGTATTTCGCCAATATAAAATGAGGGGTTAGATTTGATCAGAGGCTTTCCAACCTTTTTAAAACAAATTATGGTAAAATATATATAACATAAAATTTACTATTTTAACCATTTCAAGGGTGTAGTTCAGTGGTACTGAGTATATTCACATTCTTGTGCAACCATCGCTGCTGTCCATCTCCAGAACTGTTTCATCTCCCCAAACTAAAACTGTGTACCCATGAAACATTAACCTCCCATTCCTCCCCCACCCCTTGCAGCCCCTGGCAACCGCCATTCTACTTTCCATCTCTATAAAGCTGACTACTCTAAGTACCTCATATAAGTAGGATCATGCAGTATTTGTTTCTTTGTGACTGGCGTATTTCACTCAGCATAATGTCTTCAGGTTCATCCATGTTGTAGCACGTGTCAGAATTTCATTCCTTTTTAAGGCTGCATAATATTCCATTGTGTGGATAGACCATATTTTGTTTCTCTAGTCATCTGTCGATGGAGGCTTTGGGTTGCTTCCACCTCTTAGCTATTGTGAATGATGCTGTTATGAGCCTGAGTATACAAATATTTCTTCAAGTTCTTCCTTTCAACTGTTTTGGTTATATTCCAGGAATGGAAATGCTGGATCATATAGTAATTTTAATTTTAATCTTTTGAGGAACCTCCATACTGTTATCCATAGTGGCTGCACCATTTTACATGCTCACCAACAGTACACTGGGTACCAAATTCTCCCTGTCCTTGCCCATAGTGGTTATTTTCTGGTTTTTTTCTTTTTTATTTTAACAGCCATCCTAATGGGTGTGAAGTGGTATGTCATTCTGGTTTTGATTTGCATTTCCCTAATGATTAATGATGTTGAGCATCTGTTCATGTGCATATTGGCTATTTGTATATTTTCTTTGGAGAAATGTCTATTCAAGTCCTTTGCCCGTATTTTAATTGGGTTGTCAGGTTTTTTGTTGAGTTCCAACCTTTTAAAAAGCTGTGGAGGGCCTCCCTGGTGGCGCAGTGGTTGAGAGTCCGCCTGCCGATGCAGGGGATACGGGTTCGTGCCCCGGTCTGGGAGGATCCCATATGCCGCGGAGCGGCTGGGCCCGTGAGCCATGGCCGCTGGGCCTGCGCATCCGGAGCCTGTGCTCCGCAACGGGGGAGGCCACAACAGTGAGAGGCCCGCATACCGCAAAAAAAAAAAAAAAAAAAAAAAAAAGCTGTGGAAACTCCTACCTTTAATGAAATTGTATATCAAAGCCCAATATACAGAACAGGAAGACTCATGTGGAAGGCCTAGAGTTAAGACCTAGACCCACTCAAGGGCTTCACATGCCCACTCTGTCCTTTCTGTTTGTCCTGTGCCTCCTCCCAACAGGAGGGGGCCTCTGGGACACCTCCATGCAAACCCCACGGTCCACAGAACTGAGCAGGTTTGAAAACCATTAGACTAGGTAACCTCTAGATTACCTCTCAGGTCACAGGCCATGTTGATGTGAAAAACCACTGAAGTTTAATCTGCATAAAGGAGAAACTATTTAAAGTAAAGGAACTTTCATCAATACTTATTTTCAAAAGGCTCACTGTGATGTTCACTTCCTTCCAGAAAGACCCTTCGGTTTAACCTGTAAGTCAGATTCATGCAACATTCTGAAACACTGTGAAGATTTTGTCTTGGTCACATTACCAGATTCTTTATCTCCTTATCTTAGCATATTCTTTGGTGTAAGTGCTTGGGTAAGTCTGTTGGCAAAGTGTTTAAAAATAATAATCTATCAGAAATATCCCTGTAGTACATGGATTGAAAAATTTTCCTTAATTTCTTCTCCCTTCTGTATATCCACCCCAGCTCCTTTGGCAATGTGATTCGGTGGCTTCTCCCATCAAAAAGTGGAGGCTCTTGTTCCATCCCTGAGCCTGGGCTGGCCTGCTGATTGGCTTTGATCAATAGAATAAGGTAAAGATGGTGTTAGGCCAGTTCTGAGCCTCATTTCTGCCCTCATTCTTTTTTTTTTTAATATTTATTTATTTATTTATATTTTGGCTGTGCCGGGGCTTAGTTGCAGCATGCAGGGTCTTTTAGTTGCAACATGTGGTATCTAGTTTCCCAACCAGGGATCAAACCCGAGCCCACTGCATTGGGAGCTCAGAGTCTTACCCCCTGGACCACCAGGGAAGTCCCTCTGCTCTCATTCCTTTTTTTATTTTTTATTTTTATTTTTATTTTTTTTTTCTTTTTGCGGTATGCGGGCCTCTCACTGTTGTGGCCTCTCCCGTTGCGGAGCACAGGCTCCAGATGCTCAGGCCCAGCGGCCATGGCTCACGGGCCCAGCCGCTCCGCGGCATATGGGATCCTCCCAGACCGGGGCACGAACCCGTATCCCCTGCATCGGCAGGCGGACTCTCAACCACTGCGCCACCAGGGAGGCCCCATTCCTTTTTTTAAAATAAATTTTATTTATTTATTTTTGTCTGAGTTGGGTCTTCATTGCTGCACGCGGGCTCTCTCAAGTTGTGGTGAGCAGGGGCTCCTCTTCATTGTGGTGCGCATGCTTCTCATTGCGGTGGCTTCTCTTGTTGCGGAGCACGGGCCCTAGAGCACACGGGCTTCAGTAGTTGTGGCACGCAGGCTCAGTAGTTGTGGCTCGTGGGCTCTAGAGCACAGGCTCAGTAGTTGTGGCTCACGGGCTTAGTGGCTCCATGGCATGTGGGATCTTCCCGGACCAGGGCTCAAACCCATGTCCCCTGCATTGGCAGGCGGATTCTTAACCACTGTGCCACCAGGAAAGTCCCTGCTCTCATTCTTGAAATCCTGTCCAGCCACAGTGAAAACAAGCCTAGCCTAGCCTGCCCGATCATGGGAATCAAGCGGTTCCATCACCTCATTGCCCCAGCTCACAGGCAGCTAACAGCCACACGGGCTAATCCCATGAAGCCATTCTAGCTAATCCAGCCCCTGCCACCCTACCCACTGAATACAGATTATGGGGCAGCCCAGTGCAGATCCACAGAACTGCCCAGTTAGCCCATAAAGTCAAGAGCAATGATGAATACTTCTTGTTCAAGGTCAATGAGATTTTGTGTGGTTTGTTCCATGGTGATAACTAACTGATACTAATCACCAACTATTTCTTTTTTTGGGTTGTTATTTTTTTTGATGTGGACCATTTTTAAAGTCTTTATTGAATTTATTACAGTATTGCTTCTGTTTTATGTTTTGGTTTGGTTTTTTGAGATCCTATCGAATCCTCTACAATGGAAATCTTTCTCTCAGTAGAGTCCTTCAACAGGTTCTTTGTCTTTCACTTATCAAAAGGAAAACACTACAACTTGAGTTGATTTGGGGATTTGCAGAAACCACAAAAGGGCCTGGGAAGAATGTCTCATTTTAAAATACTCCGAAATGGACAGAAAGAAGTATTTGAGTCCACCAAGGAAATACACTTTGCAGGGGTTTGGTCCCCTAACCCCGTGTGCTTGCATTTGATAAGCCACATTTCTATGTGGCATCCTCATGTTTCAACAGCAATATTTCAAGAAAACATCATCTGAAGTCATTTCAGAGAGCATATACCTTTGTTTCTATTTGAATATAAACTGTAGTTAAAAACAAAAGCAGGGCTTCCCTGGTGGCGCAGTGGTTGGAAGTCCGCCTGCCGATGCAGGGGACACGGGTTCGTGCCCCGGTCTGGGAAGATCCCACATGCCGCGGAGCGGCTGGGCCCGTGAACCATGGCCGCTGAGCCTGCGCGTCCGGAGCCTGTGCTCCGCAACAGGAGAGGCCACAGCAGTGAGAGGCCCACGTATCACACACACACAAAAAAACCCCAAAAAACAAAAAAAAAAAACAAAAGCAAACAAACAACACTATATATAATGCCCTTTCCAAATCAGAGAGCAGAGGTCTACAGTTGATTAAGCTTTCAGCATCCCCAAATATGTACTATCCCTGCAAAAATGAGCAAAAACCCCAAAATATGTTCTCTCTGAGGAGCAAACAAGGGTCTAGCCTTCTCTGTGTCAATAGCTCAGTTCATCTCCCTGCAGTCATTACGATGGCTAATTACAGGCCAACATTCCGCAATGTCAGATGGTCACCACAGCTCCGCCTTCTGGCTCCCATCTTCCCAAAGGCTGGGAGGTCTTCCTTTTGAGAGAGTTAAACAGGAATAAGGAAAGTGAGACTAATTTATGCAAATGTGTGCGACATAAATCAGATTGTGTCTGCCAGATAGCACAAATCGCTGGGGTGATTTAGTGCTTTTCCACTCTGCACAGAAAGAGTTCCAGACACCAGCTCTTTAGTTTGGTGGCCGTGTACCTGGGTCACCAACTAGATTTCGCCACAGTAATTTGTTTCTTTACCTTTTGAAAATAAACAGACACGATTCAGTCTAATGTGTGACTTGAATAAGTAAACCCATAAAGGGAGCTTCAGTGTCTGGAATAAATTAACCAGAGCTGAAGAAAATTAGAACCAGGAAATTTTTAACTTAAGATAAAGTAGAATTAAAAAGAATTTTATAAGGGAAAAAGGAAAGTGAGCGCTTGGTCAACATTGATAAATATCACAGAGAGTTGGGAGCACGGGGAGCGGGGGCTACCTGAAAGGAAGCAATTAATTTTTGTGAACTTTATAAGCTCAGTGGCAGTAGAATAATGGCGATCGAAGCCAAATAAGAGTGGCTTTAAGAAATGAACGGGAATTGAATAAGTAAAGACAGTGAAAATGTTTACAGGAAACTTAGGTAAGAAAGATAAGAAATGCAGATGTAGCTTAAAGGGCATGACAGGTCAAGGAAAGGATTTTTTGTTGTTGAGCAGAGCAGTGAGTCACAGAAGCATGACTAACGCAGAGCAGTGAGTAGATAGAGATTTCCAGAAAGAAAGGGAACAAAAGATTGTCCTCAAACAGGCAATGGGGATTCAGAACGTGTTTATACAGCAGGTCAAAACTTAAACCTCAGGTGTTTAAACATGTCACTTTACCTCCTTTTCTGTAATGGAACCTAAATTAGCCCTTCAGCCCCATTTCAACGCAGCACGTGTGTCACTTTTTGTTTAACTGAGAGTCCATTCAATATTTAAACTCAGGCAGTTGAATATTAAAGATTGTCCTCCTCGCTCTTCTTCCCTCTTCCCCAGGAGGGACCTGAGTTTCCCAGAGGTCTGCCTGCTGTTCTGGCACCTTGTCTCTGCTGCAGGGCGGGTGAAAGCACCTGGTCAGGGGCATCATCCTGATGTGCCAGATGCTGATGACGTCTGTGGTCCCACCACGGTTTCTGGTCTCATGTTGCATCTGCTCTGCATTCTCCTCAGCTAGACCCTACTGCAACGTCCATGCTCAATCTCATTCTGGAAGACGGGACCCTCACGTGTCCCACATCGTACTTCCAGGCCCACCTACCTGCTCACCACACCTCTGGCATTGCCCATCCGTTGCACACAAACGCTTCCAGAGTCCCCAGCTAAATCCAGTAAACCAAGTAATGGTCCCTTTTGTCTTGAATCCCTTGAACTTCTCTGGAGGTTTATGATGCTTCCCCATGAGCCAGCAGAATGTAGGGAGACCCCTACCTTCAGGTAGCCTCTAGCTATTTAACTCCAGCCATTTTCCTTCCATCCTCCCTGTTGGGCCAGTTGCAGGGACTTCCATGGCCATTACCAGTGAGCAGATGCTGCTCTTTCAATTTGGAGAAAAAACTGCTTTAGTCAGTGCTTTCATTATTTAAAAACATGGAAAGTGACTAACTCTGAATTCCACTCAAGAGTCTAGAACAGAAAAAGCTAGGGGACTTCCCTGGTGGTCCAGCTGTTAAGACTCCATGCTCCCAATGCAAGGGGCCTGGCTTCGATCCCTGGTCAGGGAACTAGATCCCACATGCTGCAACTAAGACCCAGTGCAGCCAAATAAACAAATAATTTAAAAGGTTTTTTAAGAAAAAGAAACAACTAAATAAACTAAAAGCTGGTTGGAAATAGGCATTAGTTTAAAAAAAAAATGCAGTCAAATATGTTACCTACTGGTTCCCATGGATTTTCCTTAAATCCCATTCGTTAGCCCTGGAGGCCCTCATCCTTCCTGTTCCAGAAAGCCATGTGTCAGTTGGCATCCCATCCATGTCAACAAAACTGTCAAGAACTGCAAGAGGTCTGGGATTTTACTCTCCTTGCAAACTAACAAGTTAACCTATGATCAGGGATGTTGACATGAGATATGAGGCTCCTGGGTCAGAGACAAGAACTTTATTACAGCAGCAGCAGTAGCTGGAGCGCTCGCACTGTCTTGCACCGATGCTCCGAGTCCCAAATCCCACCAAGTGACGCGAGGAGGGCCAGCTGCCTCCTTCTCATGCGGTGGGTTGAGCTACAGGAGAGGAACCGTGTTTATTACTGTAGATGGACGGAGAGGTTGAGAGAAGCTGCCCTTGAATAGAAATGTCGTGTGGAAATGTAGCAGCCTTGTCTCAGCCATGCTATGGACCTAATGCATAAGATGTCCACATCTGAACCAAAGTCCTATAGGAGGAGAAAGGTCTCCCTAAGACAGCAGAAGAGGCACTGGTTTCCAGAGACAGAGTCCCCAGGGAAAGGTGAATCCCTGATTTGGTTAAGCTGCTCTTTCCCAGAAGCTCCTCCCTCCATTTTTTATTTTTAATTAGCCAGCTTTTCTTTTTTTTCATTTTCTTTTTATTTATTTTTGGCTGCATTTGGTCTTTGTTGCTGCACGCAGGCTTTCTCTAGTTGCGGCGAGCGGGGGGCTACTCTTTGCTGTGGTGCGTGGGCTTCTCGCTGCGGTGGCTTCTCTTGTTGTGAAGCACGGGCCCTAGAGCAAACGGGCTTCAGTAGTTGCAGCACGCAGGCTCAGTAGTTGTGGTTCGTGGGCTCTAGAGTGCAGGCTCAGCGGTTGTGGTGCACAGGCTTAATTGCTCTGCGGCATGTGGGATCTTCCCAGACCAAGGATCGAAACCGAGTCCCCTGCGTTGGCAGGAGGATTCTTTAACCACTGCGCCACTAAGGAATTCCCGCCTTCCTCCATCTCTAAGATGGCAAAATCTTGGTTTGATTTAAAGAGAAAAAGTGGTCCCCCTTCCATCATCGATCTAAATCGTCTTTAATGGTTTTCCCTCCAGAGTCCCCAGAATGTTAGTTTCTCTACATTCCTATACCCAGCCCTCTTTCCTTTTCACCCTGTCTGATTTTAGTCGGCCTTATCTATTACCAGGAAGACAATTACCTTGTGTAGATTGCTTCTATACCAATGTAGTTGCTCCCCATATATTGACATACCCAAGTCACATAGTCACTCATAGTTCAGATGGTTTACGAGGGTTTAGGTTGGTTTTATGATTTGCTAAAGGATATGTCATATGACACATCCTCTCTAAATAAAAAGAATTAACCTTTCACTTATGAACTTTGGCACATGTGAGCCCTTCATAAATATTTATTGAATGAATGAGTGAATAAGCTAGATAAGAAAATAAGGGACCTATGCTGATAGTGGTTAATGATAATATGTCTTCATTTGTAAATAGTGCTTTTATATATTAGAGTTTGAGATGAACTATCCTTCATACACATAAATATGCTGCTACTCCACCATTAATGCAGTTTCCTCCCATGCTGGTGATGACTCTGTAGTGAGTGATCTGCCGTTCCTCTTTTATCTGGGCTTCCTTGTAAAATGAACGGCACACACTAGTGGAGCAACAGAAGAAGCTTCTCTGCCTCCGTGCTTCTTCCTTCCCAGGGTCTATCTCCTCCCGCTCTCCTTAAACACCACGCACCAATTCAGTGGAGGATGGGGTGGTCTGATTATGAAACAGAATACAATTAACAGTGTCATGTGGGGATTGAAATCATGACCTCATGTGTATAATACTTGTAACCAGTGAAGCGATGACAAATCTTTGCATTTATAGGAGTTAGCTAAACATTCAGCCTTTACATGAATGCCTTGGGAAAGGGCTTCAAGAGCTAGACAGGTAAATACTCTAACTTTTTACTCACAACCAAATTTCTAAGCTGTATACTCACTTACTAGTAGTAAGGAAAATCTTGAAATATCATCGAAGTCACCTACATTTCCTAAAGGTGTATATCATACATCAGACAGAAGACACAGGGTAGGGGAGAGAAAGGAAAGAAAATGTAATTGAATTGAAACATGCGTGCGGTGTCTACATCTACTTACTCAGAAGTCTGTGTCTCTTTTGGCCAAAATTACTTTCAGAAAGTATTAGTTCCCTATAGTCAGCTTAAAGACTTCCTGGAATGTCATGGCTAAAAATGAGTCAAATTCCTGGCTAATTTCCTTCAAGACAACACAAAGAAGATATTACACTGCTTGCTTTGGCCCAGAGCTCCTCTTATCTAAAAATAAATAAATATATTTAACAAGAAAGAAATTCGAAGCCTTTAAAGAAATCTTGATTTTACTTGTTATACGAAACTCTTGGTTGCATAGAGTCAACTATATTTGTCCCGGCTTTGTTGTAGTTTTAGGCACTCTTAGGCATACCAGAGAGACATCTCGTTTAAATTACCGAGGTTCTGTGCTTTTAGGAGACACTGGATTAGGAACGAGACACCTCAACCAGACTCCTCCGGCTCTTTCCGAGCATGGGCACAACCTCCTGACAAGCTGGCAACTTCAAATGAATGTCAAGTATTTGAAAAGCGAAGTTGGTTGAATGCCACCTCCTCGCTGTTTTGTCACTTAAACCTTAAAATTGAGGTATACTTTTTTAACTATATTTTTTTATATTCCCTATATAGAAAATGTGTTTTCTATATGTTTCTATATTTTTTTCTATATTTCTGTATTTCAGTGGACTCTCCGTTCAGTTCATTTGTACCTCATTTTGGAAAGTAAGTTGGTAACTGTATCATATCACAAATCTCAGAGTGTTCACAGCTTTCCTCCCAGTAAATCCAGACCTGGGATTCTTTCCTAAACAAAGCATCCTAAACATCCAAAACATTACTGCAGCGTTATAATATTGCAAAGGACCCAAGTGTCCAACAAGAAGTTATAGTTAAACAAAGCATAATTACATTTACAAAGGGTTTTTAATAATATTGGCAAATGTTTGTTTTTTCTATTAACTGAAAGGTTGGATGCAAAGTTATTTATATAATCACAGTATACATATCCTGGCAGATAGTAAGCATTTTATAAATATTTGTTAAATGAACTAAGGAATGAATCACAACTATATCAAAAAGAAAAGACTTGCATAGAAAAAGAGGCTGAAACATTTTTTATATATGGATATGGTTATCTCTGGATGACAAACTTAGGCATAATTTTTTCTATACTTTATAATTAACACCTAACCTTTTCATAACAAGAAAAACAAAATTTATTTTGTAAAAGAAATATGTTCAGGAGCATATTCTAGAGATAACAGAAATTCAACTAAATATTTAAGCCTTCTTAGTGTGATAACTTTAAAAAAAATATGGTCTATAAGACTAAACTACATTTTTTGAGAAATGTCATGCATGGCAGTAAAATAGTATTTATCATCATGATCACAGCTACCCTTTACTGAGTAGCTAAATTATGTCAGTTTACAAGATAACATTTTATTTGATTGTTGTGCGGGTCTCAGCCTATTAATGTGATGCTATCGGTTAGGAATGCCTGAGACACTTGCCTGGGACCTGCTACTTATGGCAGCCCCCAGACATTTCCCCAACTTGAAGCAGTGTTGTGGCTGGACCAGCCCTTGTTTGTTTTTTTTTTTTATCATGATTGCAGCACACACCTCAGCAACAACCATCAGGGAACTTTGAAGGACAAGATTTATTATTCACAGGTCCTGGAGGGTACATGGCATGCCCAAGAGCCACACAGTGAGGTCACAGTGGAAGGGAATGCAGACCAGGAGCTCTGCCTTTATTAGGGTCCAAAGGTTGGGTATCTAGCATTTTGAGAATTCACTCTTTATTGGTGACTTTAAAGCTCAGAGCTGGAATGAGGGCGTGGATAGGGAGAAGTGGGGTCACTCCAGTAATCAGTTTTCTATGTTACTCAGGGCTTCCTGAATAGGGACCTGCATGGGTGGGGGCAGCCTGGTTTCTTGCCTAGATGTTTTGATAATATCTGTGTCATGCAGTTGGCAATATGTTTATTCGAGATTAATGTCTTCAAAATGGCTCCCTTGGCAATAAAAAGCATACTGTCGGGCGCTTACACTACAACTATTTCATTTAAGCTTTATTTTATTCATTCATTTGATACATATTTTGAGCACTAACTAAATGCAAGGCACTGTTTTAAACATAGGAATATAAAGATGGATAACAAAGAGTCTTTACCATAAAGAAAATTGTGAGGAGATTAGACCTTGTAAAAATTAATAAGCAGAAATCTCAATTAAAATAGAATCAGGAAGCCAGACAGGGGAGCTTTCACTCCCTAAGAGGATAGCTGAGCTCACCAAGAAAAAGAAAAACTTCCTCTTCCTGTCTAGCAAGAGCTCAGCCAATGAGAGACTGTCACGACTCAGCCAATGAAAGCCACTCTGCTTGGAACTCTCAATTCCTCCAGTGGATTCTTTGTTTACTGTGGCCCTCCCAAATCCTTTTTCCCCTCTTTAAGTGTTCCTTTGTTGTATGTGGTCTTGCACATGGCTCGTCATGGTTATAAACCCTGAATAGCAATCTTATGTTGATGCCAATTAAACCCATTTTTGCTGGAGAAATAGCTGGCAGTCTATTTGTTTTAGGTCAACAACCTTAATCCGATAAGGACAGTAGTGTTCTGGCTGCTGACAGACATTTGTGGGGGCACAAAGGAGGGGTGATTACATCCAGGTCAGAAATGTGGGTAATGGGAAGGGCTAACGATTGAGCTAAAACTATAGAATTAAAGCAAAGGCCCCTGTTGTCTGCTCCACCTGGTTGGAGGGAGGGAGGGAGGGAGGGAAGGCCAGTCTGAGACTCAGGTCAAGGCTACAAGACAAATGGCCTGACTCCTTCTTCAGAAACCTTTGGTCAGGAAATGGGCTTTCTCCACCTTCCTGAAGTCTGCCAATGCAGACATTCGAGAAATTTTCCATTTTCTAATATACATATATATATATATATATATATATATATATATACATTTGTTTTTTGTATTTTCACATGCCATTTTACCAACAACATGCTTTTTTACAATCATTGCTTCTCTCCTAGCAATCCTCTAAGTTTCACTGCATATTCTTAAATGCTTATAAAACACATGGTTTTTTTTGAAAATAAAAATGACCCTGAGAAACCTGTCTCCATAATGATAGAAAACTGTGACTTTAGATCTTGCTGCCAGGCTCCTGTCAGATATTTAAACCAAATGGTTTCCTTAAATTAAGGGCTAGGAGAGAAAGAAAAAATGGAAGGTAGTATTCCTGCAGATTTAAAGCATTAGAGTACAGTGGACAGTTGTGACTTTTTGAGACCCAAATCTGTACTGACTACTAAATATATCTAGACTGACCATAGGTTCAAGCTCATTTATTAATGATGACAATAATGCTACCTAAGATTTTTAAAGAACCATCTGTATGCCAGGCACTCTTCAAAATTCTTTATACAGATTACCTCTATCAACTATTATACCAATGCTACAAGGCAGAAAAATCTTCTAATCCTCCTTTTACCAATGACTAATTGTGAAAACTTTATTTATGTTAACTATTTTCATAAGGAAACAAAATCAGACATACTGTAAAGGGTGAAGCAGTTTCTAAACAAGTGATTAAGTTGCAAGTTGGCTTGAATCTTCTGTTTACACATTATGGATTCTTCTCAAATTATCAGAATCCACTAACTTTTAGTTAGCACTTATACATAGCAAATATAACATACCTTAGGCTAGGGGCATATTAATTGTACCTTTATATATTTGTAAAACAATCTGCCCTCAAACATGCTCTAATAAAAATATTCTTACAGTGATCCATCTTAAAGGGACATGGCCCCAAGGAAGTGACTTGAACATAAATAATTAAGTGAAGGAGGAGGAGTAAGCATTCCACAGGCTTTCTCACCTCCTGTTTGCATGGATTTTACCAGGGGGCCATCCAGTTACTAACTCTGGGCTGTTTTCAGGAACTGCCAAACACACTAAGTTCAGGGACCTCCTTCTTCCCATTAACTTTATTATAATGATTTCCAGGGTTTAATAAACAAACACAGAGCTTAGCAAAGGAATCAGCTATCATATTATAAATTATAACAGCCACAGAACTTTACCATCTAAATAGATAATGGTATTCAAGTCAAGTATTGCTATGGGGTGGATTTTAATAGTCCTTGCAGAATGGGATTTTTAAGAAATAGAATGCCCTTAACAATGGACTATTACAAATCCTGGATACCTCCTCCAGTTTTTCCTGCAGGTAAATAAAACATAGTACAGCTCTTCAGGATGCTTAAGCCTCCTCCAATGAAGTACAGGTTCTTCAACAGACAGATGGAAAATTGAGACCCAGGATTGCAGGAGTCAGGCTGCTATAGAATGAATAGCTGACCAACTTTGCTTCCTCCTTGATTCTCTTCACAAAATAATAAATGACAGGAGAATTAGAATATGTTGCTTCCAGAGCAATGTCCTTCTGTGATACAACAATAACTGGTGAAAGACAGATGATGGGAAGGAGTGTGGAGACTTCATTCAGACTTGGGTCTGGGAAGAGCTTGGAATCAGTTATCCAATCAGAAGCAGAAGCCATGTTTGATGGGTAAGTGGCAAAAAAAGAGTGCTGATCTTGTTTGTTTGTCTGTTTTTTACAGGATGTGTGCTCTTGAAGAAGGGATAGAAAATAATAAAGCCTACGCGCATCAGTGAGGGCCTTTTCTTTCACCTTAACGTGCAGGAGATTCTTTAAAAATATGTCCACTATGCCTCTAATCAATAAAAACCAAAGATGTCCAATAAAATCTATTTGAGAAATCCTAACAGAACTTTTAAAACTTCTTTCCTTTTATAATTCCATTTGGTAGTCCTATCTTGAATACTAGGCGAATACATTTGTTAACCAGTAACGCATCAATAAAATAATGTTCTCAGGACTCAAGCTGTCCCTTGAAACAGGAGCCAGGCCTGTGAAGATCCTGAGGTATTTGTTAGTTGGTTGGTTGGTTGGTTGGTTGGTTAGTTAGTTAGTTAGTTAGTTAGTTAAGAAAATTATGGTCAATCCTCCTCAGATGTTTCACCAAGACAGTAAAATGAAGAAAAGTAAATTGAGATTGAAATAAGGCAGTTGTTTTCTCATCTGTTCACGTGGGAAAAGGTTGTTTGCCATCTGCATGCCCCTCCTGACAAACATTTATTGAGAATCTATGGGCAAGACACAGCTGGCCTAATGATATTAGATCAATTGGGTGATGGCCCCGTGGGGGAGAGAGCTGGCCATCCAGATACTGATGGGAGAAGAGATCAAAGACGCCATCATGGAGGCAAGTGGCTGAGACAGTCTGTCCCACCCCAAGCTACGGACCACAGGGGTTCAAAAGGAGGAAGCAGTACTTCTGATCCTCAAAGAGCTCATGGGCCTTATGTGACCCGAGAGAGTTTAGGTCAGCTTCCTAGCACCACAGGAAGGGAAAACTAGATCTACATCTAAAACTCACTGTCCCATAACTGCTATAACTTTTGCAGCACCTACAGGAGGTGATCAGTTTGAGAAAGGAAATGGCTAATTCCATCATCAGGAAATATAAGGGAGCACCTACATATTTTATATAATAAAATAGGTAGCACTTATTGAGAGCTTACCTTGTGCTGTATATAATCCTAAACACTTTACATGCATTATTTCATTTAACCCCCATAGTAATCCCATGAGGTAGGTACCATTGTCATTTCCATTGCATAGATGAGGGAACTGAGCCACAGAGATATTATGTATCACAAGTGGCATTGTTTTCTTCAGAATCTGCTCTTTTGACCCTTCTGCTGCTCTGTACATTGTTAAGAATAATAAATACCTAATGCGATTAAAATAATACTATCACAAAGCAGTTTATATAACCCCAGGGCTTCTAAGCATCTGCATACTAACTACTTATTTTAAGTAATATTAAATAAAATCATGTCCTAATATAATTAGGAAAGTCATATACTCCTTGGACATTCCTAATAATGGAATTTGAATTATGGTCCAACTACTAATAATACGTTAAACTATCCAGAGGAAGAAGTCAAGGACTGAGGTGTGATTTACTTTTTCCTTGGATGGCTAAGGTAATCTGACAAAACGAAACCCTCCAAACTACACGTCAAGATGTTTGACAGGCTCTTCCTGGCTCTTCTAAAATGCAATTTTGGCAGCAACTTTTGACAGGACATCATTTCAAATACACAAATAGGAGGACATGGATTATCACAAAGAGGATAATCCTGAGCTCAAATATTTCCTATGTACATCTAAAATAACTTCTAGAAAGCTGTGATTACTCTGAAAATGTAGGCACTGTAGGCTCTGAATTTCTCTTTGGAGCTCCCTCTGTGAGGAAACAAACATAGAGGAACCTAACCTAGTGCAGGAATCATCTCCAGGAGTTAACGTTCAAATTTCTCAACTTGAAGGACTAAGAGTGGGGGAGGGGACGGGAGGGAGGAGTATTCCTGGAAGAAGGAATGGTTGACACAAAGGACTGAAAGCAAGAAAATGTAAGTGAGGCTAGAAGTTTAGTGTAACTGGAGGTCAGTGCTTGAGAAAAAGCTCAGAGAGTGGAAGCAGATGCCACTGTGGAGGAATTTATCCCTGGGGCGAAAGGAAGCTATTGAAAGATTTTAGCAAATGTTAAGCTTATCTACTATTTCCCAGGCTTGGTTTAAGGATTTATGAAGTGATGTTTGTAAAGTACATTTGCAGCCTTTAAAAATGAGTATGAAGGAAATACTAAGTTGTTTCTATCTTTTCCCCCAGATCGCAAATGCAAAACGTCATCCATAAGGTCTTCAGGAAAGGAACTCATGGACCTCCTTTTAATTGTGAAGAGGTTCCCAGACATTTCCTCATGGCGCATTTCCTCATCCCACGTAGTCCAAGTCATAGATCAAGAATCTATAAGATTTAAATGGCAAATATCCACACATTTATAAACGGCTTTGGTAGAATCATGCTTTCAGACATGTTTTTGCTCATAATTCTCTGGCAAGTGACAAAACCATTACCTTCCTGTGAATTAATTCTTCCAGAACATCTCAGTTTACCCAAGTAACAACCACGAAGGGCTCACAAAACATCCTTGGCGACTGACTTCTGAAGTACACGCAACAAACCAGGAACAGCATCCATGATCCACGGAGCCCCTGTAACCAGGTAAAGCTGCAGAAGCTACTAAGCGCTTGGGAGAAATGTGGAAAACTCCACTGTTGGAAAAGACAGAAGAATAAAACCCAATTCCAGGACCCACTGAGTCATCCTGCAACACACCTAGGTAACCACCACTTTGCCAGAAAGTGCACACAATGGGCACAAATGAATCTTCATCTCTCTTTATCCTTTTCTAGCCTAAGGACAATGGATGCAGGATTATGACCACTTCTCCCTGGAACTTATAATCACTATGCTTTTCATCCACTCAGCAAATTTTATGAGCTTCTGCCCTGTTCTGGGCACCATGTTGGGCACCAGAAAAGAGAAGTTAAATAAGACTTGGTCCCTGACTTTGAATTTCTCACAGTGAGATGAAAGAGGTAGGCAGGTTATAGTTAGATTCAGGGCTAACAGAGCACTGGACATTATTTGAAAGTACGGGATATATGTTGTCCCCAGAGCCAGGGTCAGAATGAAAAATAAACAGGAATTCCCAGCTGCAAGGTCTTACCAAACAATCCCCTTTCCCCTGGACAACAGTTAATCTTTAATAGGAAAAACAGGAAGCATCCTATTCAAATTCCTGGTTGATGGATGCAGGCTGAATATTCATTAGGGTGGGGGTGGAGGGGAGCAAGAGGGAGAAAATAGCAGGAAGCTAAGAACACCCATGGCATGAGACTTTTTCAGATTGTTAAGATGTGTTTCCTAGACAGCTTCCATGGAGGAGGGTTGTCCAAGTTTTCCTCTTGTGAGACTACATATGACAATGATAATTTAGATAGTAAAATAGTCTTTAGCTCCTAATAATTGTCAGTTCACAAATTCTGTATACATTTTAACATTAAGGCATATGAAAGTAAAAGCATCATTTGCTTTAGGACTGTCACCTAAAGTCAGATTAAAGGAATATAGAGATAGTATAAAGAGATAATTATGAGGTAGTGCAGCCACGGGAGCTAACAAAAAAGAATACACTTTCTTCTTGCTAGTTTTGTGGCTGTTATTAAGCTGCTGCTTTCCTGCTACTGATAAATACCATCCTTGGGCTTGGCTGGGTGGTTGGCGGACAGGTAAGCCTAGAGGCAGACTTGCCAGAGATAGGACCATATATATACAGTAGTGCTATGAGCACGACACGAGAAAAGAGCTCTAGAAGAAGGGATGTCTGTCTTTTTCTCTCTACTCTTTGAAAAAGGAAGGAATAAATGCATATTGGCAGTATAATTAACAGTCAGATGTCTTGCTGGATTGAGACATCATCACTGAATGCAGCTCCTCAAAGGGACAGCTAGGAAATTTTAAAGGTGACCTGAAAATGGGGTTTGAATATAAAAACTGAAAAATTCTTGCTGGCAACATTTAAGTAGAAGCTTAATGCATTTGGCTGTGCTGCACAAAGGAAATCAGTGTTCTCTATTAGCTAAATTGGAGGTCATTTGTGTTTGCTTTCCCAGCCCCTGAGAAACCACAATTCTTTCATAGTGAGTCACAGCCCTCTCACCTTCCTTCCCCTCCTCCTTCCCCCACTCACTTCACCTCCCTCCTGCATCCTTCTGACAAACACCCAAAGCTTGGCCGGATCAACCCTTTGTGTTCAGGCTCCTTCTCTCACATCGTCCTCGGGGAATGGGATGAGGCAGTGGCAGCCTGACCCCCTCACTGTGTCACTCTGACACCACAGCCTCTTACACAGAGAACACCCAGCTCCAGGAGCGGAGGGTACATAGGAGCAAATGACACTGCAGAATCACCTGACATTACTGTCACCTCCCCTTCCTCCGCGAAGAGCACGGACAAAGCCTTCAGGGGATAAAAAGGAGTCACAGAAAGGTGGCCTGCTAGAGGGAAGGGTAGGTGTGGTAGGGTGTTAAGGAAAGTGGAGAAGCCTAGAAGAGGGGATTATTGATAATTTGATGAATACAGATCTCAAGGCTTGTTGTTTACACTTTTTTCAAGGTCCCCCAGCTCCTTTCCTCCCTACCATCCCACCTGAATGCCCGCACACCCTTTCTAAAGAAGGATGGAGGAAACCTGTGGGAGGAAGGATGAAGTGGTCGCATACCCTTATACCCATGGGTTCTCTCCCCAGAAAATGAACATGCACGTTGTATTTTTGCAAAAAAAATGTCAGTTTTGGCTCTCCCCAAATCCTTTCCATAGTTCACTTCTCCAGGTCAGAAATCCACCTCAGAGATCAACGTGAACTCAGCAGTCAGCGCCAGGATACTCCCAGCTGCAGTGCTGCCTTGGAATTCTGAACTGTCCTGTTTGCACACCTAAGACCCAACTCACTGCTTGTGATACTTAGCGACTTTGCCCTTTATAAATCACTTACACATCATTCCATTGGGACCCTCTGGAACTTGGTGTGGTTGGTCATGCCATTTACAAATGAGACTCAGGGGTGTTAGAGCGTCGTGCCTGACGTCGGCCCCCTAGTGAGAGTGGAGCTGGAGCTCCAACTGCATCTCTTGACTCCAGAGCCCCGCTGGGTCCTCCTTTCCTTGCACCTCGTTTTTAGAATCTTGTATGTTTAATCCCTCACGACTGGGCGCTTAAAACTTAAAATTCTGATCCAGATGTTTGCCCAGGAATTTGGGAACCCAGGAAGTTCCACCTTCAGGGTGAAAAATACTTTTTGTTTTTTAATTCAAAGCATTCTTTGGCATTTTATGGCATAAAAATAAATACTTTAGGTGCACACACCCTTCTCTATTGGCAGGTTTCACTGACACAAATGGATCCTTCAACATTCTAGTGAGTCTTGGCTCGGTGTTACTCTTCGACACCCCCAATCTGCTACTCATTTGTGGCCACTCCACCCCTGAGAATAGGGCATCCCCCAAAGGCCAACCTTAAGGTGAGTCAGGAGCGTTGGATGTGAGGTAAGTGGCTGGCAGACAATTAGCACGTTGGCAGAATTAACTTCTCTTGGCTTTGTTCTTTTAAAGAATTGTGTAAGAAAGCAATTTCTTATTTTTTTTAAATAAATGTATTTGTTTATTTTTGGCTCCGTTGGGTCTTCGTTGCTGCGCGCGGGCTTTCTCTAGTTGTGATGAGCGGAGGCTACTCTTTGTTGCGGTGCACAGGCTTCTCATTGCGGTAGCTTCTCTTGTTGCGGAGCACGGGCTCTAGGTGCATGGACTTCAGTAGTTGTGGCATGTGGGCTCAGTAGTTGTGGCTCACGGGCTCTAGAGCGCAGGCTCAGGAGTTGTGGCGCATGGCTTAGTTGCTCCACGGCATGCGGGATCTTCCCGGACCAGGGCTCGAACCCGTGTCCCCTGCATTGGCAGGAGGGTTCTTAACCACTGTGCCACCAGGGAAGTCCCAGAAAGCAATTTTAAATGAATCATTTCATCTCTCTGGGACATCGTCTCACCATCTATACATCAGGCCTGACTCTGGTTGGTCTTTCTGTACAAAGCTGAGTTGTAAAGAGGCCAAGAGTCCTTCCAAGGTTAGCAGGCTTCTGAGCTCCTGGGTAAAAGTGAGTGCATTAGAGTCCTAGGGCTGCCATTAACAGAGGACCACAAACTGAGTGGCTCTCACAGTTCTGGAGGCTAGATATCCAAGATCAAGGTATCAGCAGGGCCATGCTCCCTCTGAAGGTACTAGGGAAGGATCTGTTCCAGGCCTCTCCCCTGGCTTCTGGTAGTTTCTTGGCTTGTGATAACACAACTGCAGTCTTCACAGGGAGTTCTGTGTATGTTTGCATGTGTGTGAGTGTGTGTGTGTGTGTGTGTGTGTGTGTGTGTTGATCTCTTCACGTGGTGTTTATAAGGACACCAGTCACATTGAATTAGGAGTCCACCTGAAACAAGGATGCAGTTCAGGTGCACCCTCTCCCCTCCTAGCATTCTCACACACATGCACACGCACTCATGTGCACAGACACACAGACACACACACACTTTTGCACTCAGGTAAGCCAGAGAAGACCTTTGGTATATGAGCTGCCATCTCTTGCAAAGCTGAGATGTTGGAGCCCCCTATGTGTAATGCTGAGACTGTTCTCCACAAAGTTTCTGCCTGCTAGGCTGTAAAAGAATATCAAGATTTGATAGTTGTACTCCTATGAACATACTTCTAGAAAATAATTCCATTTTATTCCATTCATGTATCCATACATTCTGTAATATGCTATTATATGTGTGTGTATTTGTGTGTTCACTGGAGCTTTTCTTTTATAATAAGAAAAATAAAAACTTAAGGGCTAACATTATGAAACACTTTAAAAAAACCTTATATTTTATCCATACAATGAATTATGAATCAACTGATTTAAAGACATATTTCTGGAGATTTTTGCAATGTCTTTGGAAAATGCCCACAAAATGATTATTAAAAGAAAAAAGTAGGCTGTAAGACTACACTAAAATGATAAAATTCTCCAAAAGGTTAATGGTGTTTACCCTTGAGTTTTAGTATTGTGAGTGTTTTAATTTCCTTTTTTAGACTCTTCTGTGTTTTCTAAGCTTTCTATAATGAATATGTATTATATTTACAAACAAAAAACAACAGTAGTGGAAGCGTAAGGAAGAATCCATGCCTAGTTCTTTCCCTTATACCTTCCCAGCCCTTCCCTCGTCCTCCCCTGGGGGAATTTCAGGTTTCTTTTTCCTGCGTTCATTTAAGAAGTAAACAATGCAGGATCCCAGGTCAGACTTGCTTCGATAGAGTAAGAGAAGACCCTCTGGCTAAATTCCTCTCCTCTTTTTTCCTCTCACTACCCTTCGTGCTAACTCCAGTACGGGGCATCTTGACAAACACTGCAAACAGCAACGTGATCTTTGCACCGTGGCCCTCTAAGGTTCAGATTGCTGAGCCAGAGTTAAATCCCAGGAGAGAGCGAGAGCAGGGGATGGAGCAGGGGAGAGAGGAGGGGAGAGGAGGAATAGGTGGATGTGGATTCAGGCTGATTCAGGCTTCCTGGATGGAATCTGTCCACTTCGGGCAGAGATGAATGAAAAGCTCAGACCCCTTCCCACAGGTTTGGAACCCTGGCCCTGAGCCCTGAGCTGTGCATTTTATTTATCTTCTTTGTGGGCTGAACAGGTGAAACTGCTTTAGCTGAAGGAAGTGGCACAAATTTACTTATGTATTAGATTAGCAGGATGCATCCATCAGACCAACCTCTGGCCCACCCGATTCAGGAGACAAGTCCTCCCTGAAGCTCACAGACAGTGACAGGCGCTCCGGCTCCCGGCGGACTGGGTGGGCAGGCGTCCCGCTGTCAGTGCGCCTGGCTGGTGGGCGGGGAGCTGGGCCGGCTCCCCTTCCCAGAGGTAGAGTTGATTGTTCAGCGACGTGCAGGAGATCACACGACTGGAGAGCGGAAAGGCTGGTTATTAGGACTTAAATTTCCATCTTCCCACCGCTGTGAGACTGTGACGTACGGCTCTGCTGAGACCTTTAGCATCTTCACCTCTCCAGCCAAGTGTACAGTGCAAGACTCACCCAAGCAAACCTTTCCGGCGATGGTAATTCTTTATCCTCTTCTTTCCTTTAGCTCCTCCCCAACCCGCCTCCCTCCCTGCCCTCCCTCCCACAGACAATCAGCCAATGAACAAAAAGCACGGCTTTGTTTCATCTCTCACCTGTTCTAATAGATCTTAGGCTGAGACGCCACAGGGCCCACCTCTGATGAATATTAAGATTAAACTCCTCTCCCTCCCAGCATCAGTCTCTCCTTCAGGCTCAGGAGTCAGCCTCCCCTCCCCTGCCACGCCGCTCTCCCCAGTTCCTCTTTCTCACACTCCCCCACCTCTTTGGCCTACATCCTTTCCCAGACAGAGGCAATGTGTTAACTTGTCCCCACCTGAGACAAAGAAAGGGGCCTTTGTCATACCTGCAGGATCCTAAATATCACCATCATTTAATTACTGCCATTCTCCCAGGCCAACTTCTTGGCAGCAAGCTCTCCTTTAGTTAAGTAGGCTTTTAAGTTTTCCCAGGGAGGCTGCGTCAGAGATACTTTGTGAATGGAGACTAATTTGGGGCGTTGCTGCCGGTATAAAGAGGTCACTCCAAGGTAATCGAACCTTAAAAGACAAACTGGGAGAAAGGTTACACGTTTCCTCCGGGCACAGATCATCTTTTGGAAATGGCTGCTACTCTCAGATTCAACGTCTTGGGCACAAACCAGTGGACTGTGTTACTAACTGGCCTAGATTCAGTTCTTTTCTTTTTTTTCTCCAAGGAGAAAAGGAGAGCTGGGTCACATTCATTGTGTCTTTGGTTGCCAGGGATTGTTCTTTTGGTTGTGCTCAGGCAAAAGGACAACTTGACTACAGTCTTCTGGAATGCACATCAGCTGGGTGTGTCTGGTTGACCCTAAAAGGTGTCAGAACCTTTCAAGTTCTGAAATGTCCCTTGCTCTGTAAAAAGACCAGAGGATTTCACACCTGAAGGGACAACATTCTAGACAAAAGTGGCAGGCTCCTGGCCTTTGGAAATGGGAACCCTGATTTGTTGCATTTGTTAAGGCGAGTGTAGGAACACAGATGCATCTCATGCTGCCCAGACATTTCTAATTTTATGTGGTCAAAGTCATAACCGTCACATTTCCTTAGGATGTTCTCATGGGAAGGCTCTGATCATAGG
>NC_138996.1:19091779-19203796 GCF_964341445.2 Mesoplodon mirus | reverse complement strand
CCACAGTTTTGCAAATGAATTTTCAAAGCTGAGTACATAAACCTTCCTTGTGGTCAAGGTCCATATAAATTTGGGAGCTTCATTTTAGCCAGTAGAACACTTCTGGCTAAAGCCAAACTTTCTCTTTTGTCCTTATCTGCAAACTCAAAGTATTACCATTGTCCTAAGGAGGGTCTCAAGACCCCTTCCCAAGCATCCCAAACCAGAGCACTTTAACATCCCTAAGGCACAAGAAAGAGTCACGGTTATGCTCCTAATCCTGTGGTTGGAACGCTGAGCTGTAAGTCTAGCCCCTGCATTGGCAAAGAAAGAAGCCAAGGCTCAGAGAGGCCGTGAGACTTGCTCTCTATCACACAGCTACTTTGAGGAAAAACCACTTCTCCTCACTCAAAGTGATTTGCTCTTGCAGTCATGCCCTCCAAGTAATGCCCGATGGTTCCCACGTATGAATTCAAGTCATGAATTAATGGGAGGGCCAGAAGTTCAAGCCACCAGCATCAAAGGGATGAGAGCTGACATGTACATCCAGGAAATTTGATATGATTGGAGCCATGTGTAGATCTACTTTCTGGGGATAGAGAGAACTGAAAAGCTTGTTTAAATGATTAAGAAAATATGAATCTAATCTTTATCTGCAGTAAGGAAGGTGGGGAGCTGGGGAATGGAGCACCAGCAGAAGCTAGGTGATCTTTTTCAAGACAATGTCCCCCTGACAAAATGATGCTTGGAGAGAAATCTCCTGCAAGTATGGAATGTCTTCCTGCTACCTAGAATTCCTTGATTCTTTCTTCTAAAAGATATTGGTTCTATGGTAGGTCATACATATTTGGAACTCAGAACTTAAATGTTTGTTGCTCATTCCATGCCCAGGGTCTCAGAGGCACTCGAGTTTTTGTTGAATGAATGCAAGATGATTTGTGCTAAATGAATACACCGATGATACATTTAAATGTTTGAAAACTGCTAGCTGATGTATTACTCTGAAATTAATAAGTTAAAATATAACAGGAGCGAATGGACAGCCATGTATTCAGTCTCCAAAAAATCAACAGGGACAAGAGGGAGGATATTTGTTTCAACAGCAGTTCAAATGAAACAGACGAGAGCTTTAGTTTACAACTTAGTAAGAGCCAAAGGTATGAAGCACGTACTGAGGAGCTGACATGATGTTAGACTGTTTCCGTAAAAGAATGGTTTCTAGGTCAAGGCTGGACATCACTACACTGTGCTCTTAGGTGATTCAACCTTACCTGGAGTATTGGAGTTGTTAATTAGTTGTCACATCTTAAGAGGGACATGGATAAACAGACCATGTTCAGAGAATAGAGGGCATGGGGGCTAAAAGTCTAAATGCCGTGATTTATTATGCCCTGAAAGAACTCAGAATGTTTGGCTAGAAGAAACAACCAGAAGTGACACCAAGATTGATTAGATGATACTCTAAAATTCATAAAAATTTTATGACTGTGAAGCAATATCCATCATTTATCACCAAGGGACCTGGGGTAGTTAAAGGTGGCATCCCCAACACACAAGTCTCTGCTCCCATCGCCTGAAAAGTATTTCAGGTATAAATTAAAATGCTCTACGAGACATTGTTTTCCATAAACAAGGGGTTTAAATTATCCTGACCCAGAAATAAAGAGCATCCATATGTTATTTACCCAAATAACCATAGTCTTGTCCGAAATGTTAGATCATTCCACCAATAGATTTTTTTCTATTGCTCCAAATCATTAATAAGAATTTTGACGGCATTAAAAGCAACAAAATAAATCAATCCTTAATAAATAATATATAAATGCTCCTCTTCTTTCAGCAATGATTTATTAACATCCACTCCCAGAGCTGCTTATTCTCTATCGATGCAGGTTTTTAATCACGTATGAATTTGCCAAACCATATTTCATTCAATTAATATACTTCCATCTGTTTTTAAGGAACTTTAGCAAATGCTTTACTCTATCTATGATTCCCCTTACGTGCTAGGATATGAATGCTGTGAAAAATAATGAGGTTAGTATTGCACGACTTCTTTTGTGAAAGCTTAGCTCATTTTCTAAGAAGCTTCACTTCTTTCGCTTAATATTCAATTGTCATATTGTGCCAAGAAATAACAGGCCTCCTGCTCCCATGTTTGAAATTCATCTTTTTGAAATTTGGAAGATCCTATTCCCCAAAGAACGTCTCAAAGATTATGACCAGGGTTCTGGGATCTTTCCAGACTCTGTGAGACCTCGTCTGGACTAGGGAGGGGGAAACTGATGTAGAAGAGGCAGCTTCACGGGGGCAGACAGGTTCACTTGGGGGTGATTGCCCAAGGGAGGCACCGTGCTGGCAGGATCCTTAAACCTTGTCCAGGGCTTCCCTGGTGGCGCAGTGGTTGAGAGTCCGCCTGCCAATGCAGGGGATACGGGTTCGTACCTCGGTCTGGGAAGATCCCACATGCCGCGGAGCGGCTGGGCCCGTGAGCCATGGCCACTGAGCCTACGCGTCTGGAGCCTGTGCTCCACAATGGGAGAGGCCACAACAGTGAGAGGCCCGCGTACCACAAAAAAACAAACAAACAAACAAAAAAAAAACCTTGTCCAGTCTCAGCAGGAAGTCACGCCATCACACCACGGCCACGTCTCTCACTGACCCCCATGAGAAGAGTGTTTGTGTGGGAACTCAGTATTTCCGATCTAGAGCTAAGTGTTTTCTTACTATTTCTTTACCATTCTAAGCTTTATTTTCCTTCAATGAATCTTTGTTTTACTTTTTTCATTTTGAAGACTTTTCGTATTAAGGGATAAAATTGAAGAAAAATTGGAGGTAATTAGTTCTGTTGTTTATTAGTTGTTGTCACTTTGGACAAGTTGCTTAACCCTACTTTATGGTGTTCAGTTTCATTCTTCCTTAGGCTAATCTTATGTAGCAGTGACTATCTATACCATCTCTGTCTTCTTAAGTTCTCTTTCTGTCCATGGAGTCAATCAAAGGCACTTATTACCCTTTTAAAAACTTTTAGTGCCACAGCTTATTTTTTCCCAGTTTTACTGAGATACAGTTGATGTATAACATTGTGTTAGTCCAAAGTGTAAAAATGTAATGATTTGATGTATGTATATATTACAACATGACTACTACAATATGTTTAGTTAACATCAGTCACCTCACACAGATAACAAGTGCTGGAGAGGGTGTGGAGGAAAGGGAACCCTCCTGCACTGTTGGTGGGAATGTAAATTGATACAGCCACTATGGAGAACAGTATGGAGGTTCCTCAAAAAACTAAAAATAGAGCTACCATACGACCCAGCAATTCCACACCTGGGTATTTATCCAAAGGAAACAAAATCACTACCCTGAAGAGATATCTGCACCCCCATGTTCATAGCAGCACTATTTACAATAGCCAAGACATGGAAATAACCTAAGTGTCCATCAACAGATGAATAGATACCCATTTAAAAATTTTTACAGGTTCCTTTCTTTAAAAATTTCTCCAGACTCACTCACTCTCACAATCTCATGCAGCCAAATCTTTGCTTCTGATTTTGATCCCTACCTCACCCCTTGGACTGGAAACCTTGGGTTGTCCTGTGGTTCCCTGGACACCTTTTGCCAGGGACGTGGCTGGGAGTTCCCTGTGCTTTCTCCCTACACTCTCAGGCCAACCCCTGTTCACTCCTGTCCTGTCCTTTTCCTGACATCCTCACCCAGGCTGGACAGCACAGCTGCCTAGGGCCAGAAGGTCAGAGAGTAGCATTGGACTTGAAAGCAATCACCCAAGGAGCGCACTAAAAAACCCATAAAACCTCTACACAGCTCTATCATTACAAAATGTTCTCAATCCTAAAAAGCGATATATTTGAAGGCAGCATCAGTTCAAAAAGCTTTTTGAGGGAAAAAATAATAGATGTGCGCTGGGACTTACAAGGGATTGGATTTCAGAAGTATTTTAGTGTTAAAAAAACGTGTGTCTTAGGATCGGGGAAACGCAGTGTTGTTCTTAGCGTTCGGCGCCTGCCCACACTTCCTAGTGTAACGGGTTATTGAACAGGCTGGAGTGAAATCAGGAAAGAGCTTTGTGTTTCCCCACCGCAGTCGCCCTCAAACCTATCCTGTCAGCTCTCCCCCCGAGGCCTTAGTGTCATCTTGGGCAGATTTTAGAATGCCCTGGGCCCCTTCAAGCCCCAGAAGATCCAGTCTAATCCAAATCAAAACTTCACTCCCTCATCCAACAGAAGCTTCTCCCTTCTCTCCCGGCCCCACCTCGGCTCGGGTCAGACCTGCTCCTTCTTCCTGTCCCTCCCCTGCTCTCTCTGCTGCTTCCAGGTCCCCGAGGGCCAGAGCCGGGGCGGGGAAAGCGCTCCGCGCTGTGTAATGTTCCCTCTCACTGCGGATGCACGTATATTGGAGAATTGCTCTGGCGCCTCCTGTGGGTTGGTTAGGCGAACCTCCCCGCCACTCTCACCCCGTGTCACTGCCCACACTCCCCCAGACACACGTCAAGGCTGCACAAGGACCCCAGTCCCCGTCGGGGAAGAGGCACTTGGAGATGCCCTCTTAGGAGGCCCCTCGGCTCTTCCTCTCTGCACTTTGCTACTGGGCTCCCTTCCCCCAGGCCGCCAGCCCTCTTGGCTGTGGTCCTTTCCAAACTGGTGCCTTGCAGGTATGCCTCCCTCTGCCCTCTCTCCTCTCCCAGTCCTCAGCGGGGGCTTCAGCCAGCACCCTCCTGCAGGCTGCTTCGGTGGTGAGCCAGGCCCCAAGTCTCACGACCAGCGAACCCAAGGGCCACATTTCAAGGCCCTCCCAGGAACCCTCCCATGCCCCTCCAGCCACAGCAAGGGGAAGGCTGGAGAGTTTGAGGGGACCAGCCAGCACCTGGCCAGCGAGTGGGCTGTCCATCCCCCTATCCTGAAAATCACTCGAATCTCCGCCAGTGGTGCTTTAAGGTCCCTCTTCATTTATCCTGGAGGCAGTGGGAGGTGGGGGAGGCTTGGGGGAACCACAAGGCTCTCCCTGGCCCTACCATCCTCTCCGAAGAATCCTTCTTCTCTCCTAAAAACCATGAGCCCCCTCAGATGCCTAGGAGGTTGCTGGGTCGCTTGGCCTCCTCTGTCTAACTTCAAAATGGACGTGGTCGGCCCCTCCCTTTAGAAGGTGGATGGTACTTATCCTTGTCTTTGGTTTGGAGGCTTTGGCAAAAATAGGACACAGGAGGAGTCTCGATCTACCTGTTACTCTTGTTCAACTCAATTTAACAAACTTGGAGTGTATGTTGCTTGCCAGGCATTGATCTAAACGCTGGGATTACAAGGTGAGCAAAATGTAATCCACACCCGCAAAGGATCAGAGCAAAGTGGATGGACTAGCAGAGGGGTAGATGGGGTGTGGGGGGGTGTTCAGGGCACAGTCTCCGCAGCCTGGGTGCCTGAGTCTGGACTCTTACCAGCTGCCTGCCATTGGGCAAGTTGCTTTAACTCTCTGCACCTCCGTTTCTCCACTTGTAAAGTGGGATAATCATAGTATAGTTATTGTGATGATCAAACTAGTACAAATATAAGTACATAGAGCCTAGCACACAGTGCAGTTATTTGCGTTAAACACAAACACTGTGCTGTCCTTACTGCTTCAGAAGCTTCAGCTCATCCTGGCCTTTACTTTTCCTTCTACGTGCCTTCCAGGTTCAGGCTCCTCCTTTGCATGAGACTCCGGACCTTGTCTTCTCTTTCTAGCTTGTTGTCACGTCCTTGTAGCCCCCAACTTGACTGAATCCACACCCCAGTCATGTTATGACTCTGTTTTTCAGAGCGCCTCCTAACCCGTCCCCCATTTTAGTTTCTCACCATGGGTTCATTTGAAACGTTAACTCGCCCCTTCGAAATCTCCTTCCTAAAAACATAAGGCACACATCTAATTATGCCCAGTGTTCCCTTCATAACACTCATACTAAGTTCAGAGCACTGGTCCTCGTGTTGCTTCCTTGCTCTTCTGAGAAACAAATCCAGGAGTTAAAGCAAGTCACCATTTAGTACAATTAGATTTCTTGAAGCTCTCCAACCAACAATGACTTTTCAGTGCCTTTATGACAGTTTCCTAAGTAGTTACTGTAATGGGATATTCACATGATACTCCTCCCATATGAAAATTTGGGTGAGACCCCCCCCCAAGCTGAGAACTACCCTCAGAGGGTGTTAGATCATCTGTGGAGGGCTGGCACACGGGTGGTCCAAAACTTGTTCCGTCACCCACCTCAAGAGCTTAAAAGAGGAGGCTAGGAATTTATTAGGACTTTGAAGCAGCGGTGGCAAGGATGAGTCTGAAGAGAGTTGTCAGGAGTTGCATATTCCTACCACTCCATCCCCAGCCCACCCACCCCCTGCTTCGGAGGAAGGGAGTATGTTTCCCCATCACCTTAAGCAAAGCGAGAGACCTAAGAAACCGCTCAGAGAGCTTTATCTGTGAGGCTCAGAATTGGGTGGGTGCAGACTGGTAGCTGCCTACCATCTGCAAAGCCCCAAGAAAAGATGTGATTGCAACTGCTCCTGCCAGGGCGCAGAGTAAAGAGACAGGGCTTGGGAGGGCAGGTACCCTGACTTAGGGGTGCACTAGGGGCTGTGGGCTAAGGGGGGAGCGGCCAGCTGGATGCGACTCTGGCTTCATTAAAAGAACTGCAGGTTAGAGACTCCCATGACGTTGGGCGAGGTGCCAAGGGAAGCCCCTCAAAGAACCCATGGAAGTGCTAAGTAGGAGAAAGAAGCATCCTGACACCAGACTGCAGTGGTCTCGACCAGGTGGGCCCTTCCTTGCTCCCACCCTTTCCTTCACTCTTCTCCTGTTCTGGGGGAGCCTGAAGCGAGAAGGAGTTCAAACAGGGATGGAGCCAACAAGCTCCACACCACCGCCAGCTCCTAATCTTGCATCCGGCCCAAACTGGCAGGAAGAGAGGACTCTAAATTGTATGACAAACTTTAATTCTGGATTGAACTGGACATTTTTATTATCTGAAAAATGGGACTATTTGTTAATTCCACAGGACCTGCCTGAGATTTCATCCAGGAGCAAAGAAGAAGCATTCGACTTAGTACAGAAAAAATAGTATAATTGCTTTCTGCTTGTACTCTTTTGAGTCCAGCTCATTTAAGGAAACGGTGACTCAGTAACAAGAAAGCAGAAGCCATATCCTCTAGGGTCTAGATGGTCTGTGGACACAGAGGATGATTTGGTTGGAGTCTTGGAAGCATGATCCTCACATTAAGAAATTCTTATGCATTAGGAACCTACGCCCTGAGTGATGGCCCTTTAATCCTTTCTCTTTTTAGTTTCATCCATATGATTTGATCATCCATCATGAATAAAAGATGCTATAGGACCAGGGGAAATTCCTGTTGCCATCCTCAGGAAGGGGCTTCCCTGGTGGCGCAGTGGTTGAGAGTCCGCCTGCCGATACAGGGGACGCGGGTTCGTGCCCCGGTCTGGGAAGATTCCACATGCCGCGGAGCGGCTGGGCCCGTGAGCCATGGCCGCTGAGCCTGCGCGTCTGGAGCCTGTGCTCCGCAACGGGAGAGGCCGCAGCAGTGAGAGGCCGGCGTACTGCAAAAAAAATTAAAAAAAAAAAACATTTGCACCATCCTCAGGAAGGAGCTGAGCTCAAGGACACGACAGACATAGGAAACATTTGGCAAAAGACTGAACCCAAGGAGTGAGAGGGAAGCTTAGCCTCCAAGGCTGGACACAGGGTCTCTCTGGTGGGAGTGCCCTGGCCACAAGTTCAGCACTTCATGACAGCTGAGTGTGGGTGAGGGCTGTGGAAGCAAGCGGGTGAGTAAGAGCTCAGGGTGTGGGCCTCCCCAGAAGATGGGGGAAAGTTGAGGGTGAAGAGAGGGAAGGAGGACTGGGTGGAAGAGGAGGTCTGAGGAAGTTAGAAGGGCTCTGGCAGTGGGTTGCCAGACTTAGCAACTAAAAATACAAGACGTCCAGTCCTTTGTTTTATCTGGTCATTCTACTCTAGAGACCGTTGGACCAGGGGAGTGAGAATCAATATCTTTAGCATTTGCTATTACGGCCAATGGAGTCATCCAGAATTAAAGAGAGTGAAACAGTGTGGGAATAAGAGTGTTCTCCATGTGAAATCAGAGCCAGGGCAAACGTTAGAAATACTAAGACGCATCAACTATCATCACCAGGAAACAGAGTCATATGGAAGACACATTGCTTGCTTTGGTGATGTAGAAGACACTAGAGAGAGCAAATTTACATTACCTGCTTTAAAGAAATACGACTTAGATATAAATGACTCTAAGGGAAGTCACATAACAGCGTAAAACATATTAAAAAGTAAGTACCTTCAGCCTTTAATTTTGAGTCAAATAATTTGGTTAAATGTATTCTTTGTGTGACGCATCATTTCAATCTTTTATTTTGCATTTCTGACAATTCAAATTGTGAGAGTATGTTTGGCACAATGAATTTTAATGATATTTACTGTCTGCTGGATATTCCTAAAAGGCAGAACATCTTGAAAAATGTGTTCAGGTTATTTCAAACCACTTTCAGATCCTTGTTAGCGAGCAAGAGCCGAGCTCCCATCAGCAGAGGCTTTTGAAAAACTGACAGACACAGGTCCTGATCTGCTAGCAGTATCAGAAACGTGATTTTCATATCAACAGATTCCTGTGCAAGAGGAGGTCATTGGTGCCAGCTAAAGGGTCCCCATCACAGGACCTCCCAGCTTTAGTCATGTGATGACAGCCAGCATCAGACATGTTCTTAGAGCAAAATAAAGCTGCTCCCACCTCCCCAATATTTGAACGTCTAAAGGTCTGGGAGACTGAGCAAAAAGTGCCTCACTTACTCATGCCCTCCCCACACCCGCCTCTCAGATGAGCCGTGAGCATCTTGAAAAGTGATGCTGAATGTACTTTAGGATAACAGGTAACAGGGCATCAATGAATAAATCAAGAAACCCTTCATGGTGCAAACAGATGCTGCTAGAATTAAGGGGAGAGCTGAAATGCATCTTGCAGATCTAGAGGGAAACTTGAAGCTCAGACAGGTGAAGTGATTTGCTCAAGATCAATGAGATAGGGCCAGAGAGGCATTCCTGAGACCTGGACTTTATTCAGTACACTCTTAAAAAATATTTTCTTAAATTTTTTATACAATTTTTAAAGGTTACTTTCCATTTACAGTTATTACAAAATGTTGGCCATAGTTGCTGTGCTCTACAATACATATGCTAAGTGAAATACGTCAGACGGGGAAAGACAAATACTGTCTGCTATCACCTATATGTGGAATCTAAAAAATACAACAAACTAAGTGATTATAACAAAAAAGAAGCAGACTCGCAGATACAGAGAACAAACTAGTGGTTACCAGTGTGGGGTGGAGGGGCAATACAGGGATGACAGAATGGGAGGTACAAACTATTGGGTGTAATATAGGCTCAGGGATGTATTGTACAACCCAGGGAATAGAGCCAGCATTTTGTAATCACTGTAAATGGAAAGTAACCTTCAACAATTGTACTCAGTTTACTCTTAACATCCAGTTCCAAAGTCCAGATTTTTTTTTTAATTGTGTTTTCTTAAACTGAAGTGCACCTAGATTTGTGCTGCCATCAGCACCTGAAATCACAAGTTTCTCTGTGAAAAATGTTGTGATGTCTCTAGAAATTTCTCTCACTGGGAGTCCCAAACTGTTAGTTCCTCACGGCCCCAAAGCCGTCATTTTGGGGGTCAAGGTAGGTCTCCCCGATGATTCGCTGTGCCCGAATTTGAACTTTGAACATGACCTGGCATTCTTTCCTTCTCTTTGGATTCCACGTGTCCTGAAAACAGAACAGCAGCTCTCGGGAGGTCTGGAGAGCAGGCCTCTCTCCAGTCACCCTCCCGAGGAATGAAGAGCCCCTCCTGCCTGCAACCCCTGGGGTCCCACGAGGGGCTGGCCTCAGCGCAAAGCACCATCGAGCTGGTGAGCGGCGGCAGGGCCTCTGCTCAGAGAGGTCTGGGCACCGAGGAAGCTGCTGGGTGTGAGGCAGAGAGCCTGGAGGTTCACGGAGCAGCAGCAAGCGTCTGTCTGGTTATAACGGGGGCTGCGTTTGCCTTGTCGAACATTTGAGGCTGGGATCAGAGTGTGACATAAGGGGATTTACAATGGGGCACTTGCATCTTCGAGGGGAAAGGAGTGTGCAAACTCGAGGCTGCACCGTGGCCTTGGTTTTCTTTGCAGGAGAGCCCCAGGTGGGTGATAATCATCACTCTCCTGCCCATCCCCACGGTCTCCTGGCCAGTCTTCCCGGCCAGACTCTGGAGGGTAATTTGCTTTTTCGTGTTGTGGTGTGAGATGCCTTTCCTTCTGTCTTCCTTTCTTTTAGTCCTCATTTTCACAGTTTTAGTATCTATTTAAAACTTGTACTCTTTTAGAAAATATAATACAAACGCCTGGAAAAATAGAACCAGTGCAAAAGGAATACAGCAAAAATTGTCTTCCTTCCACCCCTGTTCCTCCACGAAAGGGCCACCCTCTGGTACCAGTTTCTAGAGTTCATCTTTCCAGAGGTATTACATGCATTACCAGCAAACTCTCTATCTATCCACGCCTACGACGCACTTCCTGCCCCTTGCTGTTCCAGGCATACAGTTTCCAAAACACCATCCTGCTTAAAATACGTTCATAGACCCCAGTTGTCTGCAGGATAAAGCCCAACCTCTTACTGGTGCAGAACATCCTTCACATCCGTCTCCCCAAATGAGCACCGCCTTCCAGCCCGGCGCCCACCTCCCTCTAGCTCCCTCCGCCTCCCGCCCCACTCCAGGTTTTAGCCTCAGCAGATCTCCAGGCCTGTGAGTCTCACTGCTGTTAGTTCCTTGGCCTGGAGACACTTGCCTCTTCCCTCTTCTGCTTGTCAAAAATCATTCTCATCTTTAAAGACTCAGTTTCACGTGTCACTTCTGCTGTGAAACCTTCTCCAAGTTTCCCAGTCGTGTTGACTGTTTCACCTGTCTTAGGATGCTCCCTGGAAAGTTCTGCATCCCTCAATGGGTGGTTCATTTATTTCCTGAACATCCTTGAAATGCCAGATGTGCTAAGGACCAGAGAGACCATAAGCCATAACACAGTCTCCACCCTCAAGGAACTTAGGGTCTAGTAGGGAAGAGTAGCACACTACAACAGAAGTGTGTGATGAATACAAGGTGTGGGGCTACACCAGAAAGGAGCCCTTTCGGCCGACTGGGCCAGGACAGATGAGGAGGGAGAACCGAAGCCGATGCCTGAAGGTCTAGAAGGATGAGCCATACGAGAAGTTATGGAGAATGAGGAAGAGCTGAAATATCCCCAGGAGCCGTGGCACACAAAGAGAAAAAGGCACGTGCAAATGCTGAGGAGCACCAGAGCTCACGTGACGTCAAGGAGCTCAAACAATATGGCGGGAGGCGAGAGCTGTGAGGACAGAGTCAAGTGACTCACGGAAGACAAAGTCTTCTGTACGTTGTGAACTTGTCAGAAGACGAGGTCTTCTGCGCTGACACAAACAATTGGTGTCGGAGCAAGTGACTCAACAAGTCTGGCAACTGGAGATTCATAATCTTTGACTTCCAAGTTGCAGCAGCTTCTGAAAGTTGACAGACGATGTGGGGAAGGCCAAGGGTTGCCACTTACATGATTGCCCTTGAGAACTCCAGTGTGGGTGTTGATCAGGTGCTGCTAGGAAATTTTTGAAGGTTAGGATTTTGGTGAATTGCTCTGTAAATCCAGGTACATAGTAATAATGCTAAGAGCTGTAGGGCTTAACCTATATAGGGGCCTTACTCTGCTTCCAATGCTATTTTAAGTAATTTACATGTTAGAGGATATTTAATCTCAACTACTTAAGGGGGTGGGTATACCATGACTATCCCCATTTTATAAATGAGGAAACTGAGGTCCTGAAATGACGTCCTGAGGTTCAGAGGCTTTCCCAGTGGTGCAGAACTTGTCCATGGTGGAGCCAGGATTGAAACCCCAGCAGTCTTGTTGGAGCCCATATTCCTAACCACTAGGCATCACTGCCTCTCCCCAGCTGCAGTGGGTGGGTGTTTGGGTGAGCACACTGCCAGGCCTAGGAACCCAAGGCTCACTGTTCCAGAGACAGAGTCCGGGAAATCAGGGACAGATGGACAGTAGGCAGGGTGTGCATGGTTTGCCCTTGGCACCCTGAGGCAGCCACTATCTGTAAATAACAACTTGGGGAGTTTAATTAACAGCCCACTTGCAGGAACGCCAAGAACAACAGGAACTCCATGGGTGAATGACTTGGGGGTGAAAATCAGAATTGAGAGGCCGTCTTTGCCATCTTTCAAGCTGCTATGGATAGCAACAGGCAGACTGAACTGGCCAGGTTTTGGCAGGAGAGTGGGCTCCATTAATTACACAGATGGATCATTTTGCTCAGGAAAAGCCAGTGGATGGTTTGATGGAGTAACTTCCGCAACCATAAAATCAGGAGAAATGTATGGCTATCTCTGTGCTAAATGGGGCCCTGAAGAGATTAACCTCACAAACAAAGTGCAAATGATATGCATGAATTTCACCAGATGGGGGAAACTCCTTGTGATACTTGATTTCATGCCAGGGATGCTGGATTCAAATACAAACGATAGAAAAGTTTTCTTGAAAGATGGCCTAGGGGGCTGTAAGGAGAAGTGCTGGATTCTGATATGCAGAAGATTGGAATTTGATGTCAATGCCTTGAAGAGATCCCTGAATACATAAGCTTTAAGGAGGGGATGGAGTTGGGGGTTATAGTTATTTTATAGTCACTGTATATGTTCAAAGCAAATGCATTTCAATGCCATCAACCCAGCTGTAAGCTTTGTGACCTTCTTCCTCTCTCAGGGAAGGGTGAGAGTGGGGCCAGTTGGAGACGGCAGGCCAGGCCATTGGCCTCCGGGTCAGCACCCCTTACCATCTCATTGACCTTACTCGCCGGTCCCACGTGTGGGCTGCGTTTCTGCAAGCTGCATGGTCAACGCTTTGACAGGCCGCTGCGGGGAAGCAGGATGAGCACAGCATTTCAGGTGTGAAGACAGGTGTTCAAATCACAACTTTGCTACTGGGTAATGATATGCTGTTGGGTGAGTCAACTGAGCCTCAGTTTATTTGTCGGTGAAATGGGATAATAATCCCCCCACAGAGACGTTGCAAGGATTGAGGTAGTGACATATGAGAGCACCTGTAAGCTGCAAGCACCATGAAACACTAGCTTCTGCAGTTAGCAAGATTTTGAAGCATAATTTACCTGATAGCCTTCTTCTACCTCTGGTCTTCCACATTCCCCTTTTGTTTTGTTTTGTTTATTTTTGCTATTTTTTGTTGCACTAAAATATACACACATAAAATTTAGCATTGTAACTATCTTTAACTGTACAATTCAGGGGTATTAAATACATTCACAATGTTGTACAACCACCACTATCCATTTCCAGAACTATTTCATCATCCCCCACTGAGACCCTGTACCCATTAAATAATAACTCCCCATTCTCCCCTCTCCTCAGCCCCTTGTAACCTCTATTCCACTTTCTGTCTCTGTGAACTTGCCTATAATACATATTTCATATAAATGGAATCATACAATACTTATCCTTCTATGTCTGGCTTATTTCACTTAGCATGATGTCCCCAAGGTTTATCCATGTTGTAGCATGCGTCAGAATTTCCTTCCTTTTCCAGGCTGAATAATATTCCATTGTATGGCTAGACCACAGTTTGTTTATGTATTCATCTGTCAGTTGTTTCCACCTTTCGACAATTGTGAATAATGTCGCTATGAACATTCAAGTACAAGTATCTGTTTGAAGTCCTGCTCTCAGTTCTTTTGAGTATATATCTAGGAGTGGAATTGCTGGATCATATGGTAATTCTACGTTTAACTTTTTGAGGAACTGCCAAACTGTTTTCCACAGCAGCTGCACTAGTTTACATTTCCACCAGCCACGTATGAGGGTTCCAATTTCTCCACATCCTCACCAACACTAGTTATTTTCCTTTTTAAAAAAATAATAGCCACCTAACGGGTGGACGTGGTAACCCCATTTGCTTTGAAGAGTATCAGTTATATCTCCATGTGGTGAGAAACTCCAGAGTAGATAAAGTTGCCTGTCTACCCCTGGAACTCTGGCATATCAGGGAGTCTATCTGGCACCAGGATTTCTTTTTGCAAAAGTTTTTATCCAGAGCAAAATGGTTTTCCAGGGAGGAACTTGGAGAAGGGCTTGGAACCGTAGTCACTTGACAGTTCTGTCCATCTGTTTTTTTATTTATCCATTCATTTTTCCCCTCATTCTTTTATTCCACAAATATTTATTGAATGCCTATTTTGTAGGGAGCAAGGAAAAATTGTGTCGAATTCTGTGGCAACTGGATTTTAGAATCCACAGCACCAAAAATTGGAAGGGACCTTAAGAATCCTCTTGTCCAAACACCTACCCCACTCAGCAATGTTTCCTAAAACTAGAGAGATAGGAACAGAGCTCAGGTTTCCAACTCAGTGATCAACCAGGAATGATGTAGCCAAAGCCAGGGAGCAAAACTCCTCAGACTTGCAGGAGAATGAGTTTAAAACGAGGGCAAGCATTTTTAGGGAAGCTCTCTTTTCTGACATCTCACTAGAAAGTCCAGTCACTCGATAAGCCAGTGGGATTTGAACACAATAAAACAAGTGTGAAGAAAACCTGATTAGATAAGGCTTGAGTACTCACATAGTCCTTATATTGTGATAACCTCCCTCCCAAATGTCACCTACAGGCTGTGTGCTGTGGGGAACACCGCTGACTTGGAATCTGAAAGCCAGGCAGGAGTGTGAGTATTTGATTTCAATCTGGGAAAATTCCAGAGGACTAAATTCAGAGGATTTATGAACACCATCATATCCAAACAACTGGATTTCATTGACAAACACAGATTTATTTTGTAGCTCAAACTGGGACATTTCAACTATATTAAAAGGCAGAGATAAAGAGATGGAAACAGTAGATAGAATGCAACTCACAGAGTTTCCACATATATGTTTATTTTACTCTGGTTAATGTTTAAGCCTCAGGAGTCCAAAAATAAATTAGAATCATAGACAGCATCATTTCCTAAAGCCACGTTCTCTTCCTATACACCCTCCAAAGCCACACAAAAGTACAAGATGGACCTCATCTACTCGTAACAGGGAGAGAGCAGCATTTTCTCAGATCCAGGTGGAGCTTTGCAGAAAGAGCTTCCAATCTTCATGACCATAACCATGGTGTCCAAGATGATAGCTGGAAAATAAGGTTAAATACCATTCTACGGAACTTTCCATAACTTGGATGCCAGCAGCCGTAGTTTCCATTCCATCTGTAGTCTGGTTTCTCTACCTCATTTAATATTTTACTACCATTTTTATGTACATGGAAGTACTTCACAGAAGTAATGAATGTCTTAAATATATATAAGGCCTTTCCATGTAGGACTATTAGGTTCAGCATTATTCTGCTGGGTGCTGCAAGGCCCTTTGTTGTGTCCAGGTTTCTGTGCTTATACAGCAGGATGCCGGAATCTTAAAAGGAAGCAGAAGGCTGAAGACTAAAGGTCACCCTGCAACCCGGTAAGTGACGAGGGTTCAGCTGATGATTGAGTCATCCTTGACCCCTAACCTCCCTGACTGCCTTCTCCTCCGCTCTTCTCGTCCATGGCTTAGCACCTTGAGCTGCTGCTCCACGCTCTTGACCTGCTTCCTGCTGCAACCCTACCACCATCTAAAGAGTCACCCCATCCCATCAGCCTAGTCCTGTCTCTCATTAATCCCACCGCAGTGGCTCTGCAAGAAAAGCCTAAACTCCTTCAATATGTTTTAGAAAGATTTATATTATCACAAGCATTTCAAAAGAAGGAGCAAGGCATCGGTTAAATTTACTATGAAATTAACCATAATCCTGCCACAAAGTATTCAACTCACTGAGATTACAGTCCAAAAACTAACACAGCATTCAGTGTAGTTACTAAAGTAGGTTAATGCAAAATAGATGCTATGCAAACACTTATCTAAAAGGGATGGCTAAGGACATTTTTTAAAGTTTTTCTTCCCAGTTTTACGAGATATAATTGATGTATAACACTGTATTAATTTTAGGTGTACAACATACTGATTTGATATATGTATATATTAAAAATGATGACCACAATATGTCTAGTTAACATCCATCACCTCACATAGTTACAATTTTTTCTTGTGATGAGAACTTTTAAGGTCTACTCTCTCAGCAACTGTCAAATATACAGTACAGTGTTGTTAAGTAGTCACCATGCTGTACTTTATTATTATTTTTTATAAATTTAGTTATTTAATTTTGGCTGCGTTGGGTCTTCATTGCTGCACGTGGGCTTTCTCTAGTTGCAGCGAGCAGGGGCTACTCTTAGTTGTGGTGCGCAGGCTTCTCATTGCGGTGGCTTCTCTTGTTGCGTTGCACAGGCTCTAGGCACGTGGGTTCCAGTAGTTGTGGCACGTGGGCTCAGTAGATGTGGTCACAGGCTCTAGAGCACAGGCTCAGTAGTTGTGGAGCACGGGCTTAGTTGCTCTGCGGCATGTGGGATCTTCCCAGACCAGGGCTCGAACCCGTGTTCCCTGCATTGGCAGGCGGATTCTTAACCACTGCGCCACCAGGGAAGTCCCCCATGCTGTACTTTACATACTCAGGACTTATTTTATTTTATTTTTTGCGGTACGCGGGCTTCTCACTGTTGTGGCCTCTCCCGTTGCGGAGCACAGGCGTCAGACGCGCAGGCTCAGCGGCCATGGCTCACGGGCCCAGCAGCTCTGCAGCATGTGGGATCCTCCGGAGCGGGGCACGAACCAGTGTCCCCTGCATCAGCAGGTGGACTCTCAACCACTGCGCCAGCAGGGAAGCCCCAGGACTTATTTATCTTTTAAGTAGAAGTTTGTACCTTTTAGTCCCTTCACCAATTTCATCCCCACCCAACCCGCACTTTTTAAAGAAAGTTTTTCAGGGGGGTAGGAGATTGGACAAGGTGACCTTCCAACTGTGGGATCTGATGATTGTAATAGTCTCCAAGATCAGGGCTGGTAAGATCAATCGTAGTTAATATCTAGATCTGCCGATTTTCTGTCCCATGGGGCGGATGGGGACCAAATCACCAAACTTTCAGTGAGTGCAAAGTGCAGAGATACAGTCAATTCTGGGAGGGACTGAGCATGCGCCCTGCGCTCCCGGAGCGGATGTTTCTGCTGGAGGAGAGGAACGCTTCGGTATCGCGAGAAGTACTCCGAGGTTTCCGGGGTGTCTTTTGTATCTGCGTAGAAACTCTTCTTCTTCTGACGCCGTTACTCACGCTGCGCTGTCACAACGCACTGTCCTCTCTGGGCCTGGAAAACTGAGCCTGGTGACCGCCGAAGCACCAAGGCACGTCTTGGAAGTCCACGGGACACTCAGAGAGACGCCTGTTTCCTGTCAGGTAAGGGAAACCTTACAATGCAGTGATTCTAGATTCTTGCTGTTGCTTTATGTTTGCGGAGAACTTGCTAAGGGGTGGGGACTTCTTCTGCTGGGTTTGTGCTTCCGTGAGGAGGATTTCTTTTAAGGTACCCCCGAGCCTCCATCCACCCATTCCGTCTGGAAAGGAATTCAGTCGTCTGGTCGGGGTATTGGGAGGAGAATCTGAGCCCGCGTGGTTCAGCTTTTCCTGGTTCCTCCCTGTTCCATACCTGCCTGCGGGCAGCTCCCATCCCTCCTGTGCTCCCGGCAGGCAGAGGGGCCCAACCCCGTGGGAAGACCTGCTGAGCTCTGGTCCCTGCGGGTATTTCAGAGGCCAAGTGTTAGCACAACCCGCAGGCTGCAGATCTACAACCACACTCGCTAGCCGGCTTATTTGTAAGAACGCTGACATGTGGCTCCCCAACTGTTGACTGCCTGTATCTTTCTCTCTGTGGATTTTGAATTCAGGTGGAGAAGATGGGTATTATGTGTGAGCCCCTAATTCCCCAACAACTTCAGTGTTCAGAGCTTTACTTGCTTTATTCTAATTGTCCCCCAGTCCAACACATGTGCGTGCCACACAAGTGTGCACGCCTGTACATTTCCCCCTGCTGTTTCAGAGTCCCCAACCCCAGCTCTCTTCCTCTCGAGGTCCCAGGGCATCTAACACATCAGGCTGGGTGTCTGGCCTGAAAGGGCTCCAGGCTTCCTTCCAATGAGGGGGACGTATCACTGACGAGGTGCCACGGGTCACGCCCTGGCTCCAACAGTGTGCGTGTGCCTCTTCCACTGGGTGGACAGATGGCCATCACTAAGCCCATTTTCCGTGGGCGCTCTGGACCACCTCCTCTTTGTCAGGCCTGACCCCCTTTCCCTTCAAGATTCCTGGGGCCGTTTGCCTTAACTTTGACGCCAGGAGCTCTGCTCTGCCCAGCAGGTTTGGCGGGTCAGTTATAAAACACAAGCATTTTCTGGCAGGAAACTAACCACCAAGGAAACAAGACTGTCTCCAAAACCAGGTCAGCATCAGGTCAAATAAGCACAGCCTGGAATTTTTAAGTATCTGCAGGAGCTGATCCCACAATCTTGTCTCTCTCGTGTGCGAGGGAGGGACACTGGTGATTTTCTGACAGTTGCGAGAACACGGGGCTCTGAACACGTGAATGCCGAGCACTTCCCTCCAGCGATGGTGGTGAAGGAGAATTCATTAATACGTGGTTCCTGACGCCACTCACTCAGCTGCCAGAACCCAAGGGGGCCCAGGAAGGGGCTCCAACTAAGGCCTCCTAGCTCTCCGGCTCTGAGAATTGCTGGGGACCTTCTGGATATATTTATTAAAGTTTAAATGGGGTCATGCGGGGTGGCCAGGGGTGTGGGCGATGACACCTCTGGAGTCGTTCATTGCCCAATCAGAGAGACATGCAACAGCCCTGGGGTCCTGCGGAGACAAGCAGGTCCCCACCGAATGGCTTTATGGGACAATTTTGCTACAGTCTGGGCTGGATTACCAGTTTCAGAGATTTGGCCACTTCATTTATCAGGGGAACAGAGGCCTCTCTTAGGGAAGGAAGCACCTTAGCCATGTTCACAGAGCCTGCTGTGATTAAAAATAAGAAATACACATAACACAGGGAATATAGCCAATATTTTATAATAACTCTAAATGGAGTATAACCTTTAAAAATTGTGAATCACTATATTGTATAGCTGTAACATATATAATATTGTACAGCAACTATACTTCAAGTAAAAAAAGAAGGAGAAATACACCAGCCACTCAGAGTGGACCACCTGGGTTGGGACAGGTTCTCTGTGATGGGCAGAGTGGATACTCACCCATGATGTTCTCGGCTCTGTGACCAACTATCCCTTTTTCCGATGGCCTCAGTCCCTTTAGAGATGGAGAAATGTCCCTCAGTCCCCATTGTTTTTTTTTTTTTTTTTAATTTATTTATTTTTGCTGTGTTGGGTCTTCGCTTCTGTGCGAGGGCTTTCTCTAATTGTGGCAAGTGGGGACCACTCTTCATCGCGGTGCGCGGGCCTCTCACTGTCGCGGCCTCTCTCGTTGCGGAGCACAAGCTCCAGACGCGCAGGCTCAGTAGTTGTGGCTCACGGGCCTAGTTACTCCGCGGCATGTGGGATCCTCCCAGGCCAGGGCTCGAACCCGTGTCCCCTGCATTGGCAGGCAGATTCTCAACCATTGCGCCACCAGGGAAGCCCCCCCATTGTTACTGAGTCCTGCCAGGCTGGAGGCAGTCTCTCTTAGATGACTTTGTTCTCTTGCTTTGATCCGCTGTGTACAAGTTTAGTAGTTTAACTCATAACTTAACAACCTCAATTCCGAATTATCTGGGTTGCTTTGAGACACCCGGTTTATCCCAGCCCCCAGATACGGAAGTGCTCCTGAGGCCGGCCAGCAGCCCTAAATGCTTTGCTGCACACAAACCATGAACACACCATGTTCTTTCCCCGTTCTGTGCACTTACTAATGTGATACCCCCGTCCGACCTCTGCTTCTTCCAAGGCACACCTCAAGACCCACCTCCTGCAGGAAGCCTTTCTTAACCTTCTCGCCTTTGCTCGTCTCTCATCCTTTGAAGCTCTGTAGTACTTGGAGATAATGGAACGTAATTTAGCCCTTATGTGGATACTGGCTAGTATCAATCACTGTCATTTCCTCTGTGCTCTCTTGCACCAACCAGACTCCAAGCCATTTAAGACTAGAAAATGTATTCCGTATTTCTTCAGCCTCCCCAACATTTCTTGCCCTTCCTGACCACCCATTATTGTCTGAGCCATGTATTTTGTCACTCAATTCTGTTCCATCTGAATGCATACTCTAGTTTAAGGTATAAGAGTTCTGTCTGCACAACTGTAGCCAAGGTGGAGTGATATTAGCTCCAGGCTGAGGTGGCACTAGGCAAGGCCCTGTGTCAGGGTCTGATCCTCATGGGTCTTAGCCAGTGTTTGTGGCTGCCCTGAAGGAGGCCCCCACCAGCCTTGAGGGGCAGGCTTTCACATCAGGTCGATCTGCGTGTGAGTCCTGGAGCCGTCACTTACCAGGCGTCCCTCCAGGCAGAACCTCACCTAAGCTTTCTAGATCTCCATTTACTCATCTATAAAATAGGAGAGGGTATATATAATACCATCCACCACCCAGATCTATTTTGGGTCTTAAGTGCCATCATCCTCTGAAAACATGAGGCATGGAGAATAGGAGTTGAGAGCAGGGTCCTTTGGGATCAAATCACATGACCTTGATTGACCAAGAGACTTCATTCCCTCAACTTCACCTGTCTAATAGAGATTATCATGTGAACGTCATGGGCTTCCTGGGGACCATGCCAGATGACATTAGGTACTTGTGTGTTATTATTATTATCGGTAGTAGTCATCGTAAAAAGCTGTTAACACAGTAACCAGCACATGAAAAGTGCTCAAAAATTGTATCTCCACCATGCTTGTTTCTGTTTCCCTCTGAGGTATCAGGCTAGGTCCGCGGGTCCCTTTTTCCACATCTGCCATCCACACAGCTCAGAGCAGGGCTTGCAGCCTCGTCAAATCTTTACACCACGGCAGTCCTAGGAAAGCAGAGGCGCAGCATCTACTGCTACACAGCGTGCTCTCAGCCCCACCACACCACCCACGTTATCCTGCACCTCTGACTCCTCCATCCTATGGAAGACTTGCCATAAATTCTTACTGGAGCGTGGCACATAACAATTTGTAGCGAATTAAAATCTGCAAGATTCTTCCTGTAGCAGAAATTTTGACAACAGCTCTTTTCCCAGAGGACCGCACGGAGGATGCCTGCTCTAAGGGAAAATAAGCTCTCCAGGAGGGGGGGAGAAAATCCCCTCTCTGCCCCACGGTGCAGGGGACCATGGGCCTTTTCAGGAGCGTGGCGTAGTGTGTTGATTCCTGTGGGTGCAGACCGTTTGATGTGCAGGCTGTCAGCCCACCTCGCGTGTGCGGGATGATCCAGGTAATTCCTCAGAGGACAGCAACCTTCCACCCTTTGGTCCTGGACTGATGCTAGAAGCCTCTCTGACCTCTCCATCCTTTACCGTGTACAATCCAATCTTGGAATTTACAAATGAAGGCTCAGAGCCCTGGCCAAGTTGAGACGGTTAGTACAGATAACTTCTGAAATTCTTCCTTCAAGTTTCTGTAGCTTATGGTTTATTACTTAATTTTTATCTGTACCTTTTAGGTAGTGATTTTAATGCAGCTAAACAGGTGCCATAATTTACTCCTCCAAGGGCCCTGCTTTTCTGTAATGATGAAGAGATCCACTGTATTCCTGCTTAATCATATTGGCTTAAATTTGTGGGCTGCCTCCAGGAAAAGGAGAAGGGTATAAAGATGCAGCGTAGGGGCTTCCCTGGTGGCGCAGTGGTTGAGAGTCCGCCTGCCAATGCAGGGGACACGGGTTTGTCCCCCAGTCCGGGAAGATCCCACATGATGCAGAGCGGCTGGGCCCGTGAGCCATGGCCGCTGAGCCTGCGTGTCCGGAGCCTGTGCTCCGCAGCGGGAGAGGCCACAACAGTGAGAGGCCCGCGTACTGAAAAAAAAAAAAAAGGCAGCGTGGCTGTTCTTCATTTTTACTGTAGCTCATTCTCACCCATTTAATTATTGGATTTCAGGAAATCAGGACCATTTAATTGTGTCAAGGGCACAGCAGGAAAACTGCAAAGAGGCTGTAATGACTCAGGGGGAAGAAGCAAGTCCAGATGTAACAAAGGATGATTCTAGAAGCTTCACCATAGCTAAGCATAATGTGCTACAAACCCAGAAGGAAGGGCTAATGAAAAAAAAAGCAACACAGGCATACTTAAAGCCATGATTATCTGATAGAGTAAGGGAGAGATGAAAAGAATATTAAAACCACTGGTAAGTCTAAAATGCATTTATATTTGCCTGTGAAATACAGTCATGCCCAGAAACACATGCCTAGGTCCCCAGAGTCACAGAATAACATCTGTGTCTCCAAGAGACTTCCTGCCATCCAGTAGTACATCACTGACCCAGAATCAGTCTTGGTAGAGGTGTGGAGGGGACTGATTCAAGAGGTCTGGCATGGGGACCCCGTTTAACAGACATCCCAGCACGTTCTGATGCAGCTGGTTAATAGACCACACTTTGAGAAACTCTGGAGGAGATGACTCCAGGATTTTTCAGCTGTATGTAATATACACAGAATCTCTAAACATTCGATGCTGTGTATATCTTACACATTCATAGCCTCTGTGTACATATGCGGGGAGAGACTATACACCATCTGTCCCTACTGTGTATATGGATTCCACATGTGCCTCATTTATAATAGAACAACTGAACTTTATACGTTTTTGGTAAAATCAAATAAATACGGTGTGTAGATTTGAGTATTTTCTTTCCTTACTTGGCCCAGGAGGAGAATTTAATTTATAAAGGATGACCAGAATCACACACAAAGCTCCACATCTCTGAGAAGTAAATACAGAAGCGTCTGTGTGCCTGACTTCAAGGACCCTTCCAAACAAACTTGGGTGTCTCGTCTTTGCTGTTCTCATGGCTTCTCTTTCCTTTCAGCCTCATACCCAATGTTTGACCTCCAAAGTCAGACGGCTTATGGAGGCTCCAGCACTGGGAAGTTATTAATGCTGTGCTCTTCCCTGTCCTGCCCAAGTGGAAATGAATTTGTTTCTCCTCTGTTAATCAGTCACCTTCAGGGATGGCAAATAGGCTTCAGCTCATGGGCTGATGATGAACATTTTGTAGAGGCGGAGCAAAGGAGTGAGTAGAGAAGGATTCTGGGGCTCTATATGGGCTCCAAATGAAAGCGTGTGACATGCACCCCTATTGGGTAGGATGGGGTCACTTTTGTATCACCTGTGTGCCAGTCCAGTCCTGGGTTTTATCTTTCAAAGACCTGCTCTTTGTATAGATAATTTTAGAACTGTAAGAGAACTTAGAGATTTGATAGCTAAGGGGTAGATCTTCCATCTCCTGACTCCACATTTCATGTTCTTCCCAATAACCCAGTTCACAAACATTATCCACACTAGTGGGGCTGGGACTGTGGGAGGCTGCAAAATGTCATCGTCCTCCCATTCTTCCAGGCTGCCTGTTCCTATTTGTAGCAGAGGCCTCTTCTGTGTAATCCAGACAGGCTTTGCTAACAGTAGTGATTTGGGGTTGAAGATGAGACTATAGTAATCCCAGAGCAGGTTGCTGGGGGTTCTTGGGGAGGACGTGCCTTCACTACGCCAGTGTCCATATATCCACGTGGCATTTTCAAGCCTTCCATAGCTTATCAATGATGCCCTGCACTTGCTGAATTCCCCCACTTCCTTTTATTTTTTTCCCCAGCTTTATTGAAATATATTTGACGTATAGAATTGCATATATTGGACTATACGAGGTGATGTGATATATTTATACATTATGGAATATCAGCACAGTCGTTACCATATCCATCACTTCATAGTTACCTTTCTTGTATGTGGTAAGGTCACTTAAGATTTACTGTTTTAGCAGATTTCAAGTATACTATACAGTATTATTAACTATAATCACTATGCTGGACATTAGATCTTCAGGAACTGTTCATCTTACACCTGGAAGTTTGTACCTTTGACCAACATCTTCCCACTTCCTCCACCCCTCAGCCCCCCTGGTAACCACCACTCTACTCTTTGGTTCTATGGATTGACCTTTTCTCTCTCTCTTTTTTTTTTTTTTGAATTCCACATACAAGTGATACCCTACAGTATTTGTCTTTCTCTGTTTTGCTTATTTCACTTAGCATACTACCTTCTCGCTTCATTCATGTGTCACAAACGGCAGGATTCCCTTTTTTTTTTTTTTTTTTTTGCGGTATGCGGGCCTCTCACTGTTGTGGCCTCTCCCGTTGCGGAGCACAGGCTCCGGATGCGCAGGCCCAGCGGCCATGGCTCACGGGCCCAGCCGCTCCGCGGCATGTGGGATCCTCCCAGACCGGGGCACGAACCCGTATCCCCTGCATCGGCAGGCGGACTCTCAACCACTGCGCCACCAGGGAGGCCCAGGATTCCCTTTTTAAGGCTGAATATTATTCTGTTGTGTATATATCACACCACATTTTCTATATCCATTCATCCAGAGATACATACTTAAGTTGTTTTTATACCTTGGCCATTGTAAGTAAGGCTGCAGTGAACATTAGAGTGCAGATATCTCAAGATAGTGATTTTGTTTTCTTTGGATATAAACCCAGCAGTGAGGTGGCTGAATCATACGACGGTTTTATTTTTAATTTTTCGAGGAACCTCCAAACTGTTTTCCATAGTGGCTGCACCGATTTATGTTCCCACCAGCTGTGTACTAGGCTTCCCTTTCTCTACATCCTCACTACAGGTTCATTATCTCTTGTCTTTTTGATCATAGCCATCCAGACAGGTGTGAGGTGATATCTCATTGTGGGTTTGATTTGCATTTCCCTGATGATTAGTGTGGTTGAGCACCTTTTCATGTCCCTATTAGCCATTTGTATATCTTCTCTGGAAAAATGTCTATTCAGGACCTTTGCCCATTTTAAAATCAGATTATTTATTTATTTATTTATTTTGCTATTGAGTTGTATGTGTTCCCTATATATTTTAGACATTGACCACTTATCAGATATATGGCTTGCAAATATTTTCTCCCATTCCTTAGGTAGCCTTTTCATTTTATTGATTGTTCTCTTAGCTGTGCAGAAGCTTTTTAGCTTGATGTAGTCCCATTTGTTTATTTTTTGCTTTGTTGCCTATACTTTTGGTATCATATTCAAAAAATCATTGCCAAGACCACTGTAAGGGAGCGCTTTCCTTATGTTTTCCTCTAGGCATTTTATAAGGTCTTTTTTCAGATCTTATATTTAAGTCTTGAGTGCACTTCAAGTTCATTTTTGTGAATAATGTAAATGACATTCTCAAGCCTTTGGTAGCTTATCAGAGATTCCTGCTCTAGTTGGAGTCTTCCATGTCCTAACCCAATATATAGACTTGTCAAGTTTGCTGATTCTAAAGCTATATATGTTCATGAACTGACACAGGACAGTTTTTACCCCCTGTGAAGTGTATGACTCTTCCTCCAATTGGCAAGCATTCCAATGGACACAGTTTTCTCTAGAGATCTTGCTGTACACTCTTATAATTCATTGGCTTTATTTATTATTATTTTTTGACAGGGGGTGGGGGAAGAGTGGAAAGAGAGATTGAATTAACTGGAAATAAATATTATGCCTCCCCAGCATGTAACTTCTTTGATTTCAGACAGGACGATGTAGGGACCAGAATCTAGGTGATAGGAGAGGAGGATAGCACCAAAGACAGAAAGGGAGGGAAGCTAATTATAAGTGGATGAAGCTGAAAGAGGAAGTGAGTTATTGAGTTACACTGTTCTCATAGCACTTCTGTTGTATTGTTTTATTGTAAAGAAGAATCAATAAAAAGATGATGCTCAAAGCTTTTAATTCAGTAAAACTCATCTAGGGCCAGATACAGCTGACAGTAGCCTGACTTTTAAAAATGCAAACACTGAGCTCAGATTTATTACTTTTTATGTTATGAATATTTAAATCAGCCTATCCCAATGGAATCATTTTACACAGAGCTAATGCACTTACATTTTTAATTAAATGAGTAGTCAACCATTAAAAATAAAATATTGATATGAATTATTAGACTAGTTGATTGGGGAAGAAAGTTATTGTGCAAGCAATCAGAGATTTAAGAAAAATGAATAGAAATCAAACAACCCAATTATTATGGCCCTTGGCCTTAAGGAAGACTGTGTCCAATATATCTCATTTCTTTATGAACAATCACTTTTCAAAATGTCTAAAGAAAATTATCACTGCAAATCCAGCCTCAGGTAGGAAATCTGAGTCAAAATGTAGTATGATCTTCAGTAGCGGGACAGTACGTAACTGCTTAGTTCCTGCTACAAAATATGGGGGTAGTAATTTTCTTTGTATTTCAGACCCCAAACTTGCTTCTTCCTGGATTCTACATAAAATACAACAACTGAAACTGAAGGTGTCTCCCCTGAATTTCAAGACACCTGTGCTCTTATCAAAGTGTGAACAAATGTAATTTTTAAAGTCACTCGATTAAAGACCTTTTGAAGTCTTTTATTTTAAGTGGAAGAATCATGGTTTAAAGCAAACCCTGGCATTCCTTCTTCTAAGTATGGTGTTCTCTGTTTGATCACCTTTAAGTGAGGCATACCTTTCTTTGAGTTGAACGTTTAGGCTTAACTAATGAAGACTGCTTATTTCTCAAATTCCTTTTAGCAGCTGAGCCTACAAATGGACGAGCACAGATTTCCCTGCCATCTCACATTTTTGGTGGGCCAATGAATTCTCAGTTTCTGTTCGGTTAGGAGTAAGTTGATAAACAGAAACAGCAAAAAGACCCATTCAAGAGAAGATTGGGCTCAGATTTCTTGCTGAATCCCTCTCACTTGGCTGTTTGATGAGCAGGATGTGTATTGAATCAACAAAACGGGACGGTAGCATGGTAGGTGCTGGCTGATCAAAGAGCAAGAAAGGAACGAAGGAGGTGAATTGTTGGCGTTTTGTGGACAGGAAGGAGAAACTTGAGGAGTGTGTGAATTGAGGATATTGGAAAGCAAACGGTTCAAGTGATGCACTGGGGAGGGAAGGGGAGGGGCTCGGGACGCTGTGGGGAAGAGGCAGGTATGGGGGAAGCAGAAACAGTGGACCGAGTGAGGAAGGCAAGCTCAAGAACTTGGCACTTAGTGTCATTTAGTTCAGTGCTTCTCACACATACAGATCCCCTGGGCACCTTCTTAAAATGCAGATTCTGAGTCAGTCGGCCTGGGGCAGGCCTGCAGTTCTGCATTTCTACTAAGTTCCCAGAAGATGCTGAGGCTGCTGGTCCAGACCGAGCTTTGAGTACCAAGATTAGAGGACCCCAGTTTCACCTCTTGGAACGTGAAGAATGTCAGTACCAATGAACGAATTATTTATTAAGTGCCTGTTATGTACCTAGCAATCTGCTAAGTGCTCTGAAGAGTCGAAAAGAAGATAAGAGCCCCCTTGGGCAGGAGTTTAGAGTCTTAAAGAGGAGATAAGAGATGCAAACACGAAACCACAGGAGTGAGACAGAGGAGGCCGTGTATTAGAGAGCCGGCTGCACTGGGCCGACTGGATTGGGCCGGACGTCTTCAGGAAGAGAGGGGTCTGTCTAAGCACGATGGGGCTGAGACCCGCAGAGGAGGGGGAGTGACCTGAAACTGAAATGCACGCAGAGGGGAGAGTGTGAAGGCAGGTGCAAAGAACTGCAGAGATCTCTGCGCCACTGGGCCTTAGTACTCACTCCACTGCAGCCATGGCGACCATCTCCAGGCTTGAAAAGGCTAAGCGCTGGGGACTGGGGCTCTGTTCAGCTGAAAAGGCAGGTGTGCCTCCCGAGCCCCCGGCACATTACTGGACACAGTAGTGGTCATTCAGTGACTGACTCGTGGTCAGAGCCCTCAGCAGACCACAGAGCACCTACCCTGCGTGTACTAATACGCCCTGCCATAGGCATTGGGATCCAAAGATGGGGAAAAAATGGATTCCCACTGTGATAGTGGGAGAAAAACATAAATAATGATGGTGGCATGGCAATCTGTTGAAGATACTCAGTTCTTTTTTCTTTTTTTTTAACATTTATTTGTTTATTTTTATTTTTTTAGATTAGGAAAGTATGTGGTTTTTCAAACATTTTTATTGGAGTGGAGTTGATTTACGATGTTGTGTTAGCCTCAGGTGTCCAGCTGAAGATCGTCAGTTCTTATTTGCTTTTGCTGCTGATGGGACTCCAATATTAGGTTACATTTTCCTTGTCACTATCTTCTTAGAAGAACAACCACAAGTGTATATTAGGTTTCAGATGCTTGTGAGTTTCGAAGTCTTGCAGAAGCAGATGTCAGCTGACTTTGGGAGGATCTGACCCTCTCTGGGTTAGGCTGGCGTTGACCAAGGAGGAAGACCTCCCATGCCCACAAGTCACGTGGGTCACATATTGTAATGCGATGGCAAACATAGGTGTCTCGATAACTCAGCCGGGGCCAGGAGCGATGAATGTGCCTGGGAAAGAGGGAAGGCTTCACCCAGGAAGGACGTTTGGTCTCGAAGGATGAGGGGGAAGCTGCCAGCAGCTCCAGCAGAGCCGTGGTGAAATCCCTACGTTAAGAGAATGATGTGCCGTGGATTTTAGTTGACACCGGAGCCCATGGGGGGCTGTGACAGGAGGTGAGCACGGGAAGGCAGGCTGAGGATCAGCTGAGAGAGAGCTTCAGCACCCAGCAGCAGAGTGTAGATCTTATCCTTGTTGCATAGTGGTGTTAGCCATGACTTTTGCATCTTGCTTGGATAAGATGTGATTGTATACACATAATACTGCAACTGGCTTTGGACCATGGGCAAGAAAACAATGACATATTTGCCTAAACTACCATTAGAATTATTTATTTTCGCTCAGCTATTTCCTGAATTATGTGGAGATCAAAGCGTAAACTGGGACAAGAGAACCACAGGCGACTTGCTGTGCAGTTTTTGTCAAGGAGCAACTTCCCTGAGCCTCAGTTTTCCCTGCTGCACTAGGAGGAATGCTCCTAGTTTTGGGACAAGAACCGTAGCAGTTCTCCAGGCGATAGTTCCTGAGTGCTTCCTATGTGCCAGTCGCATGCTTTATCCACCTGATCCCCAGCCGCCCCACAAGATGGGCTCTGTTCTCAGTGCTTGTACAGTTAAAGAAACTAAGGCTCAAAGCATTTAAGTAATTGACCTAAGGACACAGGTGCCTGGGGTCAGACAGGTATTCTCGAAGCTAATTGACAGTTCCTGACAAAGATCTGGATTCTGATGTTTCCTGGGAGGAGGTTTGGGTTGGTAGGTGTTGCTTCAGGAAAGTTTGAAGAACTTCAAGTTTTCTCATGATGAAAATGAATAGGATATTCTTTAAGAGAAAAAAATGGTGATGTTGTCATAAAATGTGCTTGAAAAATTAAGACCAAAACAGTATCAAGAGTCGTAAAACTATTCATACTCTTCAATTTAGTTAACTCATTTCCGGGAATGCATTTTAAAGAAATAATCTGAAATTCACAGAGATAAGTGACATAGATGTTCATCTCAGTATTACTAATAAAAAATTGTTTTTCAAGAATGTAACTAGAAACAACCTAACTGGTCAACCTCAGGGCAATTCCCACAACATAGAATATTATGAAATCATTAAAATATTATTTATAAAGGACTTCAATAACATGAGGAAATGTTTATTATACATTCGTTAAGTGGAAAAAAGGATGAAATAGCATGATCTCAACCATGGAGAATATAGCAAAATGCTACCAAGTTCTCTGTGGGGGGAGGGGTAGGATTGTAGGAATAAGAATAATTTTACTGGCTTCCCTGGTGGCGCAGTGGTTAAGAATCCACCTGCCAGTGCAGGGGACACAGGTTCAAGCCCTGGTCTGGGAAGATCCCACATGCCGCGGAGCAACTAAGCCCGTGCACCATAAGTGCTGAGCCTGTGTGCCACAACTACTGAAGCCTGTGCACCTAAAGCCCGTGCTCCACAACAAGAGAAGCCACCGCAATGAGAAGCCCGTGCACCGCAACAAAGAGTAGCCCCCGTTCGCTGCAACTAGAGAAAGCCTGTGCGTAGCAACGAAGACCCAATGCAGCCAAAAATAAAATAAATAAATAAAATTTAAAAAAAGATGTTTTCTTAAAAAAAGAATAATTTTACCTTTTCTCTAAACTTATCATAGTTTCCAAATTTTATGCAAGAAAATGAGTTCCTTGCATAATTAAGAAAAAACTAAAAAAAAAAACGTAGAAAATCTTGTATAAATAGCAAAGATGATCTCTAATGATATACCTGTTTTATTTCCCACTTGGAGCTGTCATCCCACCTTGACATAAAGTTGTATATTATGACTCAGAATGCACAAGACAGCTTCAGTAACACTGAACTGGCTGTGAAGGTCCTTTCCAGAGCTGTGGCTAAGAAAAGGAGCCCCCTCAGTCTTCTGAGGTGAAAGATTTGGGGTCTGGGTTCATGAGACAGCAGAAGTAGCTTTACAATGCCGATGGATGGGGTGGGAGAGAGGGCCAGGCAACAGACTTGCCTTTAGAATGAAGTGATTCTCACTGGGGAAATAAAAGACCTCAAAGAACCACAGCGTTTGATCTGAGAGGAGCCTCAGAGATGAGCGAATCAACCCCTCATTTTTTCCCAGCTTTATTGAAATGTAATTGACATATAACATTATGTAAGTGTAAGGTGTACAAAGTGTGGATTTGGTACATTTGTGTATTGCAAAATGATTAACCAGCATAGCGTTAGCTAACACCTTGTGATATTGTGATTTATAAGAGAAATATTTCATATATTTGGTCACTCACATTCTCGTAGGTATTTGGTCTTTATCCACAGTTCTTGGCTCACAGCTCCCAAGACCCTTGGAATTTTCTGCCATGACAATTGGGCTTATGTTAGTGAAGATGACTTTTTGATCCCACCCCAGAGCGGAGGCTGCCTGCCAGGAGAACCGACTCCGTGATTAGAGAGTTGGAGCTTACAGTTGCACCCCCTAATTTCTGGGGCTGGAGGTTGAAGGTTGAATCGGTTGTCATTGGCCAATACTTTAGTCAATTATGACTATGCGAGGAAGCCTCTGTAAAAACACCAAAGGACAGCTTTCTGGCTCTTTTTCCCAGAGCTTCCACGTCGGGGAATCAGATGCGTGCCTCTCTGCTGGGCCCCATGCTTCGTGAGAACAGAAGGACCTTGCCCTATATATCTCTTCATCTGACTGTTGATTCGTACCCCTTGATATCCTTTTTAAATAAATCAGTAATACAGTGAGCTCAGGGATTTTCCTGAGTCCTGTGAGCCATTCTAGAAAATTAATGGAACACAAGGAGCGGGTTGTGAGAACCTCCAACTTATATCCAGTGGATCAGAAAGAAGCACAGGTTAAAACCTGGGTGTTGCACTAGCATCTGAAGTGGAGGAGGGTCTTGTGGGGCTGAGCCTCTTACCTGTGGAATCTGATTCTGTCTCCCGACAGATAATGTCAGAATTGGGTTGCATTCTTAGACACCCTGCTGGCATCTGAGAATTGCTTGTTGGTGTGGGGAAGCCTCCACACAAGTTGAAATTGGGTCCGGGACCCCTTTTTCATCTCCATCCCATCAATCCTCTCATTTTATAGAGGAGGCAACTGAGTCCAAGAAGACCGGGTGACTCTGTTAGGAACACACAGTGAGTGACCCAGACTCCCAGCCCTTAGTCGGTTTCGTTTCTGTCGTCCAGGGCTGCCTCCCAAGCTTTGAAATAAATGTTTGAGTGCTTTAAATAGGCATCTGCAATTTATTATTATAGTGGAAACTCTGAGTCTCCACTGTCCCTCTACGTGATGCTAGCAACAAGCCCAGTGCCAGATGAAATCACACTCCTGACTCTTGGCCATTGTAGCTCTGAACTGGTTAGATTCTGGATGTCCCCGACCAGACTGGCAACAACTCCAGAAGCTGGACTCCTGGCAGAGTGTCTGTCCAGGATCTGGGGGGGGGAATCTGCATTTCTGGAATTCACGAAGGTGCAAGGGAGAAGAGTGTCCAACAAATGTGCCATTTTCAAACTGGATACAGCGCCCTGGTATAGTGGGAATATTCTTAGCCCACTTTGTGGAAATTGCTCACCTCTTTCTTGGCCTTGGACATCAACCCGAGGAGATGGCTGCCCTTAGCAGTAGAGCAGTGAGGAGAGGTTGGGGTCCATGATGGTAGCAAGGGGCCCCAATAAGCAGAACAAACCTCTAGACACAATGCAGAAAATCATATTAGGATGAAGATGTTGGATGTGGCAGTCATGGAGGAAATGGGCTGGGGTGGAATATAGCTGGGGGCAAAGGGAAACCCCCTCTGGGAGAAATGGGGGCCACTCCTTACTCCTTTCAGAGAAGTGAAGGTACCTTAAGCTTTCTAAGCTGGGGACATACCTGGGACTGGTGGTCTCAACATCAGACTCTTGCACTTTTCTGCACTGAACGTTGCTCAGCCCTGTCTGGTTCCTGGATGTGTCCACTTCATTCTAGTTCTCTTGGTACCTGGGATCCCAAAGCACCAGTAACAATGCCTGGGAGCAATGTCATATTGGTGGAGACAGCCACACAGGTGTGTCAATGACAAGCAAAAGGATAAGTTATCAGGGAGTGGGGAGGAGCCTCTTCCAAGGTTTGAGGTACAGAGTGACCTACTGGTGACAATAGAGGTCATCAATGTTTCCAGCGACCACAAGGAAAATTTGCCAGTTCCTCTACATTCTGTCTGAGGAAGGGAAAGGAGCAGGGACACTCAGCATTGCCATAGCTTTACTAGAAAACACTTACAATATCACCTAACAGGGATCTGTAAGACTTCGTTAAAGTAAAAAAAAAATGAATTCAGTGTGTATTACATGGCACACATTGTAAGGGCTAGATGCTGGAGGATTCAGGTATAAGAAGAGAAACGTTTCTGCCCTTGTGGGGCTTTCAATCCAAGGAGAGACAAAGAGTGAACCATTATTTGTAAGTGCAGCGGGTAGCACAATGGGGAAGCACAGTGTCCTCCATATACCGTATGTGAACTTAGGGGAGGATCCAGATTAAATGTTACGTTATGCGTAAAGTTCTTAGCATGGTCTCTAGCACATAGTAAGTGCTCAGTAAATTGTAGCTGTTATTTTTGTTATTACGGATGGCCTGAAAAACATGCTGCAAGGGGGCAGCACGCTTTTTTGGATTTGTGACTTGGGAAGGAAAGTCTGTGATCCATTCATTCATTCATTTGTTCTTTTTTTTTTTTTTAAAGCTTTTTAAAAAAATTAATTTATTTTTTGGCTGTGTTGGGTCTTCGTTTCTGTGCGAGGGCTTTCTCTAGTTGCGGCAAGCGGGGGCCACTCTTCATCGCGGTGCGCGGGCCTCTCACTATCTGCGGCCTCTCTTGTTTCGGAGCACAGGCTCCAGACGCGCAGGCTCAGTAGTTGTGGCTCACGGGCCTAGTTGCTCCGCGGCATGTGGGATCTTCCCAGACCAGGGCTCGAACCCGTGTCCCCTGCATTGGCAGGCAGATTCTGAACCACTGCGCCACCAGGGAAGCCCCCCATTTGTTCATTTTATATACTTTTTTTTTTGGTTATATGTTTAAGGGGCTGTACTCAGTGATAGAGACACAAAAACACAAAGAGTCCGTACCCTGAAGGGGCTCCAATTCTAATTCGTTTAATTATAAACAGATAATTTCAAAATGATGCAGTAAGAAACAGATTATTTAACACAAAGACCAGTGATTTCAACTCTGCCTCTCAGGGTCCAAAAAGTCTTCACTGAATAAAGGATGGGAGTTTAGTCTAGAAGACTGTTCTCCACGGTCCCTTGTTTTATTACCAGTTTTCTCCTGGGTGTGGGGAGGTAGGTAAGGTGATTTTTATTTTTGTGTTCTTTCTGTATTTGATCTCTCAGTTCAATCACATGATGAATTGCCCAAAAAAAAAAAAAAAAAAAATGTTGGCAAGGGTTCATTGCCAGGCTACCTAATTTTTGGCCGTCAGAAAAAATTCTGAATAGGCACGTTTCTTACAGAGGAATTCACTTCCAAAATAACCATAAAATGGTCCATCTCCACAAGGACTAGGGCTCAAAACAAATTGTGATTTGATTAAAGTCTCAAAGAATACTATCTGTGTGTCAAAGAAGGTGAGCCATTTCTGCCTCTGGATCCCTGTGACAGTCATCAAATGTTTGCAAGAAAACAAAGCCTGGCCTCACAGAGGCCATTTCCCAAGCTGTCACCCTCAGGCAGGGTCCTGCCCTCTGCATCTCACTGCCCGGCCACCTCAGCATCCTGGTGGCAGAGATTGTCTAAAATGTCTCACAAAGGGGTGAAGGAAAAAAGAATTCATGCTTAAAGCAGATTCCAAAGTCCTCCTCAGACGAGGAATGTGATGTTTTTTTTGTCCCTTTAAGCCTGTGTGTGGCTGAGAGGTGAACACCCGTCCCACTCTGCAGCCTCTTCTCTGCCAGGAGTTGGGGCCAAGTCAAGAGTAAAGGCCAGACTCAGCATGTTGACTGATGATGACCAGAGAAGCACGGGGCCATCTGATGCTTCCTGCGGGCGCCTGCGTGGACCTCTCAGGAGAGGAACGGCGGAGCTGAGTCTGCCAGGCCCACGCCCTTGGAGAGCTCTCTCGTCTCTGACCCTGGGGGCCACCCCACACAGCAGAAGGCAAAGTTAGTTCCTGCTAACTCTGACTGGTACAGCAATCCACTGGAGGAGAGCCCAGCTTGCCTCTTTCTAATTCCTCTTCAGCCCGAGCAAGCAAGCTAACACAGCTCTGGCAAAATAGGAAAAGGGGAAGGAAGAAAGCTGAGGAGGATCGCTATTCCCAAGCCCTCTCCCTTCCACCCCAGGACCTGTACCTTCAGAGAGGAGGCCTGTTCTCCAGCAAGAGGAGATGAGATGGGCAATGGTTTTTTGTTTTTTGGGTTTTTTGTCGTCGTTGCTTGTTTCAGATCACAAGAAAACTCAGGATGGCTGATCCAGCTGTGAAACGTGAATTTCATAAACCAATAAATCTGGTTTTTCATAATGCCCACACTCCAAGCCAGAGAAAGAAGAATCCAGAAGAATCTGCTCTAGAAAGCCTGTCTCTGCAAAGAAATTCAAAGAATGCTTAAAGAATGCAAGGTTTCCACCATAAGATGCTCTGAAAGTCAGAAGCAGGAAAAGTAGAGAAAGAGGAAACAACCCTTGGTAAAAACTTGCCTACCCGGACTGCTTCCTTTTTCAGTAAAGCCCTGGATTGTGGTTGCAACCTGAAAAGTAGTGAGCGTTCCCCTCTATTTGTTCCCACCTTTGGCTTACCCGGTCCCGGAGGGATAAAGGCTCAGAGATAAAAGTGCAGGCGAATTCCCTCTGGAAATTCCACACAGAGCAGGAAAAGCTGGTAGATTCCGGAAGGATTTTCATCAAGATGCTAACTGGGGTTACTTCCAAGTTGTAGGATTTTATGGAGTTTTCCTTTGCTTTTTATATATATTTTTTCTGGATTGTCGGAAGTTTTTCTTTACAATAAAGCTGAGCTATGTTATAATCAGGAGTGAAATAAAATATACATATGACTGTGGTTTTCTCCTCTTTCCAGAGACCTCAGTAAAATAAAACATGGGAATAAACTCAAGATAATTGAAGGAGACAGTGGAGAAGAGACCCCAACACATTTTCAGAAGAAGTAAAGAGAATAAAAGCCCGTTGATGGATAATCAGATCCCGGAAGCCATATTCCAGAATGGTGGTGGGGAGAGGGGGGTGAGCATGCAGAGGAGATAATTCCAGTTGTCTGCAGATGCGCTGGCCGTGGGTGGCACCCCACGCCCTCTTCACCCACCCCTGAGTTTGGAGCCTTTGCAGCCAAATTCCAGGCAAAAATCAGAGCTCCGTTTTCTACCGTTGTTGACATCTTTCTGAGAATTAGGGCTTCCAGACCCCTGGGTAACCACCCCCACAGCTTTTGACTCTTGAGAGCCTCCCAGCCAGACTCCTCTTTAAGCTCAACTGGAGTGAAGCCTGCCTGTCAGAAAGCCCCATAAAATGGTGGCGTGGTGGACGTTACCACGGAAGGGTAATGAATGGAGTCCATTTAACCTGAGGGCACAGCACATGCTTCCTGACATTGGGCCCATAGTATAATCTTAGCTCAGCGCCTGCCTCAGTGTTTATAGAAAGAACTGATTTGATGTATTAACGATTTCAGGTTATATTAAAATAAAGTTTATTGGTTTCCCACCTTGACAATCAGACTAATAAAACACAGAAGACTTAAATATGGTTATAGGAAAAAATGTAACATGATCAACCTTGACAGTGTAAAAACAAATTCCAGCTGTCAGAAAATGAGAAGGGTATGAGAAGAAGGGTGGGGCACTCATATCTTAATCTAATTTAGTTGGGAATCGCGGTACTTTCTATGTAAATCAGTGCGGCCATTATGGAAAATAGTATGGAGCTTCCTCGAAAAATTAAAAATTGAACTACCGTACGATCCAGCAATCCCACTTCTGGGTATATATCCAAAGAAAATGTAAACAGGATCTCATAGCGATATCTGCTCACCCGTGTTCATTGCAGCATTATTTACAATAGACAAGGTAAGGAAACAAGCTAAGTATCCATCAGTGGATGAATGGATAAAGAAGATTTGGTGTATATATACCAGAAACAGAATTCTCGCGAGTGACAAGAACATTTCAGTACAATATTTTCAGGTGGTTGGGTAGTTTGATATGCTATGATTTCCAATTTTCACTGCTGAACTTTCAAATCTCATTAAAACAGCTCTTTGTTGCTATTTGCTGAGTTAAATCAGCGGTGATTCAGCAAATAAGCAGACATAACAGGTTTCCTCTTGGCAGGTAGAATCAGGGACCTCCAGAACACACGATTGAGAAAGTGATTTTGGAGCTAAAGCACTGGGGGTGCCTTTATAAGGATTGTCTTCTGTCAATCCTAACTGCTCTTTATTTATTTTTTTTTATTATTATTTTTTTTTTTGCTGTACGCGGGCCTCTCACTGTTGTGGCCTCTCCCGTTGCGGAGCACAGGCTCCGGACGCACAGGCTCAGCGGCCATGGCTCACGGGCCCAGCCGCTCCAGGGCACGTGGGATCTTCCCGGACCGGGGCACGAACCCGTGTCCCCTGCATCGGCAGGCGGACTCTCAACCACTGCGCCACCAGGGAGGCCCCCTAACTGCTCTTTATAAGTGAATGACTTTGAAAGAAAAAGAAGGCCCTTTCTTCTCCCCCATGGTTGCAGTGTTTACGCTGGCAGGAGTCTGGGACAGGTGGATTGCTCAGGAGTTTGGAAATGTCTGTTAGTGTCTGATGCAACCTGGTGTCCTGAAGAACATTAATTAAAAAAAAAAAAAAGTTCTGGACTAGAACGTATCTCTCAGATTTAGAGCAACCTTCAATCCCCTAGCTGGCCCTTACCTAAGGCTTTAAAAGTTTTTCTTAGTATCTGGCCGGAAGAATCTTGAGGAAATTCTGCAGTGGCTCCACGTATTTTGCATGTCTCCTAGGGGCAAGGGACCGTGTTGGTGCTGCTGAGTCAGACAGAGTCCCTCCCTCAAGTGGCTCTCAGTCTAATGCCAGAAGTAGGACAGGGCTCTGAAAACTATAATTCAAGGTCCGAAGAAAGAAGGGCCGTGAGAAATACAAGGCAAGGACAAGTCCTACAAAAGGAGCTGAAGATCAATGTGCTCTTTCTGATGAGACGTGCAGATCTGCAACGAGGATGTGTCCAAGGACCCGTGACAGTGATGGAGGGAGGACGGGCCGCGCTGGGCTGAGCTGGGAAGACGGTGACTTGTATGAGGGCGCATGGGAGACTTACCTTAGGTTTGAGTCACTGTGAAAACAGGAACTGTAAGGACAAATCAGAGGCAGATGTAAGGAGAGCCAGACCTTCCCCCTGCCGACCCCTCAGTGCGGTGGCCCCCCTCCCTGACCTTGACCCCCTGCCTTTGGTCTTTGTGTGCATCCCGAGAGTTCTCAGGCTCTACTTCGTCAGCGGGGTCCCACTCCTGCCGGTCTTCATCCCTGTCCCCTCTCTGTTCCCCCTCCCGAGAAGCCAGGTCTCTGCCTAGTAAGGACTCAATTACTAAATGACCCAAATGACTAAGTTGGTAATGACTGCACAGATTTGCCTCTTAGCAGCCTGTCTCTAAGAGTGCGCCCTGTCACTCCACAGCAGGCCGGCAGAAAGATGTTTGAGGACTTGTAAGGGTGGAAGAGCCCTGAAAGGTCACCCAGTCCAGCCTCCGACCATTTGTATCCAAACTTCTGAAATCGTCCCCGACAGACAGCCAGGCAGCCCCCAGCCCCTCCTGCCTGTGGGTGACTCAGAGACCCATCCCATGTGTGTCTTTATTTCGGGTCTCTACCTTGGTAGCATTCAAGGGGATTAAGGTCCGAGGTAAGGGCACAAAGCCCCTCTTCAGCCCTGGGGCAGCAGAGCAGGGGAGGGAGGGGAGGAGGGTCCCAGCGTCAGGGAGATCTGGCCCAGGAACAGCAAAGAGAACAAGCCACTACTCAGGCGGGCCAGCTGTTTACACCGAGGACGCGGGCCTCACAGCAGCTGCACGGTCTGCGGCTGCTGACGGGCTGGGGGGACAATGTGGGCATTCATCCCTCCAGCTGCTCCGCTCAGCGTGCGCTTGAGACGCAGAGGGGAGCAAGAACGAGAGGGGAAAGCAGAAGGGGAAGGCAGGGCCTCTGTCAGCTCTGAGCTGAGCCATCGGCTGCAGGGGAGTGTGCACTTCTGCTGCCTAACCTGCCAAAATCTATAACGAGGCTAGTTAAACATTCCTAGCATTTCCAAAGAGTTTTCATGATATTTTCCCCCAATGAGCTGCCTGCTAAGAAAGGGTGGACAGACCCGGTACCCTCAAACCAATTTGGATGCAATTCAACCCTCCCCCTCCCCCACCGTGAAGATGAGCTGGGTCAGTGATTCTCTCTCTGATCTCCTGATAAGAGTCCTGGATGGAAAATGAGGAGAACTGACCTCACCACCGTGACCGTGACCTTGGAGTAGTTGTGTAACTGTTCCAGGCTTCTGTTCCAGGCTGCCATTAAAATGGACATGGTAACAGCTGCCCTACCTACTTCACAGGGTCGCTGTAAGGATGAAATGAAAGAACAGCCACAAATCATGTTATACACGACAGACCAATAAGGCCTGGAGACCAGGGCTGGGGCAAGCTTTTCTGCAAAGGACCAGGTAGTAAATGATTTCTGGCTTTGTGTATCACATAAGGTTGCATATTCTTCTTTGTGTGTGTGTGTATGTGTGTGTGTGTGTGTTTAACAACACTTTAAAAATGTAAAAATTATTCTCAGCTCCTGGCCTGCACAAAAAGAGCCCTAGTTTGCCAACCTCTGCTCAAGAAAAACCGCAGGAGAGGGCTGGAAGTAGGGTCAGCGCTCCAGTGGTTGTGATAAATCTAAATATAAATAAGTGTTAATAAATAAATAGTATATGGCTAGTCTGTGAATATAAATAAATATACATACCCATGGTATTTTCTAACTTGGGTGCCTATTAGTGAAACAGCTTGAACCCCAGCCCATGGGCCGTCTCGTTCAAGAGTTCCTAGACTGTCTTGCCATTTACTGAGCTCTTTACTGTCTAGACTACAGCGTCCATGCTGACTTTTCTTTTTTTTTTTTAATTTATTTATTTTATATATTTATTTTTGGCTGTGTTGGGTCTTTGTTGCCGCGTGTGGGCTTTCTCTAGTTGCGGCGAGCAGGGGCTACTCTTTATTGCGGTGCGCGGGCTTCTCATTGCGGTGGCTTCTTCTGTTGCGGAGCATGGGCTCTAGGCGCGCGGGCTTCAGTAGTTGTGGCTCGTGGGCTCTAGAGCGCAGGCTCAGTAGTTGTGGTGCACGGGCTTAGTTGCTCCGCAGCATGTGGGATCTTCCTGGACCAGGGCTTGAACCCATGCCCCCTGCATTGGCAGGCGGATTCTTAACCACTGTGCCACCAGGGAAGCCCCATGCTGACTTTCTTAGTCGTCTTCAGTTGGAGGCCAGCCTTCAGCCTCAACTTGGCTTCAGAGCTTCACGGGGTCCCCATATGGATGAGACCTGGGGCAGACCACCGTGCCTTCTCAGCCAGTGCTGCCCGGGCATAGCTCCTGTAGCAAGTGTGGGTTCAGACCTTCCTTTGGGGACCACTGCTGCCCATGTACGAAGCAGCTCATGTCACCTGTGGCAGCACACAAATAGCACTTTGTTGCAGTGGTTTTTACGTTGTGTTACTATTTCTCCCATCATGCCCCCCCAATGAGGTTAGCTGGCTTTGTCACTATCACTACAAAGAGGGGAGTATGGGAACGCGGCACTCAAGACACTACCATCAACCTTCATGATCGTGCGGGGCAGTGGTTTCTAGTTCTTTCTGTCTCTGATGAAGAGTCATGTCCCTGCTTCCCCTGCTATGTCTCTTGTTTCTTTCCTTGTCCTCATTCCTTGTTTGAAGATATTAGAAGAGCCTCAGAATGAAGCCCGGATGAAAATGGCAGAGAGCAAAGGGTGTTTGTTTCATTCTCTTCCCTTCCAAAGGATTTCCAAAGAGAAGTGGCAGATCAGTACCATGATCTAGACTAGACTAATACAAGCAGCCAGATTCAGATATAAGCATACAGGAGGCAGTGCTGACCTAATAAATCTTGCTTTTGTTGGTACTGTGTGGAAATATGATGAAATAAACACAACACTTGAGAACCAGGTTCTTAGATAGCAACTACCTCGTACCTTCTTTTGACAGGAAGGACTGTGTCAGCCAGAAAGGGTGGGAGCTTTCCAGGAAGATGGCTGGTGTTCAGAGCTGAGACCAGCACAGCAGTCTCTTGACTCTGGGCCAGCCCATTGTCTGCTACATCCTGCTGTTTCCCAGGGTGTCAGCTGCCCCAATGGCCACAGCCCTGCAGGGCTGCGCTTCATGTTTGTCATTGCATTGTTGTGATCTTGAGAAGTCTTTTCCCAGTTTAGATAAAGAGCTCTATCATTTCTAATTGGATGCAATGTTTTCCCTCTGAATGATTATTTCATTCTGTTAGTGCATAGGGCTAAAAGCTCAACACTACTGTTCCAGCACTGCATAGAGTAAAGCTCTATTCTGCAGAGGAAAGTTCTAGTCTTTGAACACAGACCACCTCAAACATGGACCAAGGATCTTATAACTGCCTGGCCCTGGTCACAAGAGGGAAATTGTGGAGGGTTCAGGGTAAGTCTGACATCCTCCTGGGAAAAACAACCCAAAGGACCCATTGTAGAGAAGGTGGCCATCTGTGTCATTTTCACAAATGAAGGAAAATACTTTAGACATAAAAACCTAGCCAAGGACAGTGCCTGGCAACCATTCGGCACACAATGCAGGTTGATTAAATGAATGAAAACTCTTCTAAGGAGATTTTTATGGTAAAGCTTTTTAGGAGAGGAATTGGACCTACTAATGACCCTAACAGAGGAAAGGCTTATCTGGGAACACTGTGTAAACATCAGTTTCTTAGTAAAAGTGTAATAAAGAGAGAAGGTAGATGGTAGTGTCTGCCACCCAGAAAACTGGGGAGACAAAGAAATAAAAAATTCTTACTCTCCAATTTCAGTTTCGTTTACACTACATGCATCTATCATTGTGTTATATTCCAAGACTTTGGTTTTTACTAAAGTTTGGGTTGATTATCTCCTGAGAGTGTACAAGAGACATGTCCGAATCTCGTCACGAAGCCTTCCCTATAACCATTAATCCCGGACGAGGAGCGTGAGTCCTTGTTGGCTTCCATCCTAACACTGGACATTCTTGAACTTGCCTTTAGACTTTGGGGAGGGGCGCATCCTGCTGTCCGGCGGCTGTGGCCCTTGCTGTAGGACCTCCCAAGTAGCCCAGGCCACCAGCTTCATAGGCACCCTGAGAAGGGACAGACATCTGTGGTGGCACATTCAAGGGAGGGAAGGTGTGCCAGACCTGCCCTGAGGAGCTGCTGATTTTATTCTTTCTACTTCATATTCTGCCATTCCTCCGGGGAAGACAGGTAAAAGCACATTTAGAGGAGAATGTAGTTTATCAAAACATCCCATGACTCCCACTAACTTCAGGATAAAATCCAAACTTAATTGGTATGGCAGACAAGGTCCTCCATGATTTGACCTCAGCCTTCCTTTCTAATCCTCATCCTCTGTCACTCCCCATGTACTCCACCAGCCTCTGTGAACTACTTGTCCCTTCTCAAATGTACCATATTCTTTTATTACCTTTGTGCCTTTTGCCTATGCTATGCTCTGTGCCTAGAGGCCCTTTTTCTATTTTGTGATTTGGTGAACTCCTACTCATCCTTCAAGACCCAGCTCACATAGTCCTTGTGAAGCCTTTCCTGACTCTCACAGGCAAAGTTATTTCTTTTCTCTATTCTCCCTTAAGGTTTTGTGCAAACATCTCTGACGATACGTAAGTCTCTCCAAGAGTTATTTATTTATGGGTTTATCTCCTCCACTCACCTGTAAGCTCCTGATCTATTGGGGCTGTAACTACTTATTATCCCCTGAGCCTAGCCCCATGCCTGGCCATATTAGTCACTAAGAAATGTTGAGTGAATGAATGAATGACCTGGAACTAGGTCTTCAAAGGCTTTGGTGACCCAACAAAATGATTCAATCTCAGCCATTGTCAGTGGTGTCCAAAACGATCCATTGGAATACAGGGAGAAAATGTTAGAACTGCTATTTATATTTATGTTTGTCAAAGATTAACAATGAAAGTAAGCTTTCCTAATATTTTATATGAATCCATAGTAGCACATAGATATATACGTTAAGAATAAGGGTATGCATTTAAAACACTGTAGGCCACTGTTACATATAATGGGAAGAGTCTGAAAAATTCTGAACAGGGAAAAACCATGAAAAAAGCAAGTGTGTAGGAGAATTGATCTTGTAGACTGGAGCGAGGGAGGACGTGAATCGGTGTGGAAAACACTACAGTGGTCCACTCACAAGAGATCAGCGACAGGGCTTCCCTGGTGGCGCAGTGGTTGAGAGTCCACCTGCCGATGCAGGGGACACAGGTTCGTGCCCCGGTCCGGGAGGATCCCACGTGCCGTGGATCGGCTGGGCCTGTGAGCCATGGCCGCTGAGCCTGTGCATCCGGAGCCTGTGCTCCGCAACGGGAGAGGCCACAACAGTGAGAGGCCTGCGTCACCGCAAAAAAAAAAAAAAAAAGATCAGAGACAAGTATAGGGGCCATAGGAATGGAGTGGGGGGAGGAAGATCTACTAAAAAATTACTTTCATTATCTTCATTATTATCAGCAGGACAAAGTTTCGTATTGGACAACGATGAGCAGAATGTGTCAGAGACCCTAAAATGCAGGCAGAACCTGGGGGAGCAGACAGAGCTCCAAGGCAAAGGTAGAATCTTCGCCCAGGCTTGGATTCTTCTAAGTGACACTTGAAAATCTTTTTCTCCACTTGTTGGAAGGGGCGGCAAACAGGGATCACCCATCCGGCCTGCTCAGTCCCCAGTGCGGCTTCTTAATAAAGACTATTTATAGCCCCAGGTTTCAGCAACCTGGTGAAATTGCCTGGTGGGAGAGGAGGATGGTGGGTCTGGGCCCTGGCTGGGTGAGTGACCGTCTCCTGGCTGCTTCCTGTTGGCTTAGGAAACAACAGAAGAAGGTGGATTTGTTTGTCAGTTGCGCAAGCAGCCGTTGCCCGGCCTGTGCCTGACTCTGTCCCTTTAAATATTAACCATCTCTTAAAACATTTGTGCTTTGTGCCCAAGGGGGCCCCCAAGAGAAAGGAGAGGAGGAAAGGATAAGAGAAAAGAGAGGAGGGTTTGCTACATCAACGATTTATTCATTCCACAAACAGTAGTGGAGCGTCCACGGTGACCCGTGCACCACCCAGGGTTGGAGAGCTGAGTAGAACCTGATGTCCATCCTAGAGACTCACAGTCTAGCAGAGGAGACAGACGAGTTAACACAAGACAACCGGGAAAGGCTAAGCCCTGGACTGCTCTCTACCTTCTCAGCATCTCCATTTACCAGAGAAGGTTCCATGGGAGAGATGGAGGAAAAGGTCGGAGATCTGAAAGCTTCCAGGGTCTGGGTCTCCAGGGGAGTGATTTTCAAACTTTAGTGAGCAAAAAGTGAGCTGGAAGCACTGTTGAACATGCAGCTCCCAGCTCAGCAGGACCATGTCAGTGGGTCTGGAGCGGGGCCCAGGGCTCTGCATTGGTCCAGCTCTCCAAGCGAATTCAGATTGAGGTGGCCCTTGACCACAGTGGCGTGTTGCCCTTCCAAGCAAAAGTCTGGGCCTGGAGCTGCGGGCCCTGGGGCGAGTCCACCAGAGGCCGATGGAAGAAACTGAGAGAAAGGCAAGGGAGCATTAAGAGACGGTTAAGGGCAGAAAATGGAAAAAAGAAAAAATCTAGTTTTCGAGAGAGAAAAGGAATGTCTCTCTAAGGAGAAGTGAGCGAATATTACCAGGGGCCCTGGGACTGCTCAGTTGACTAGTGTCCATGTGTTAGCCATGATTTTAAGAAAGCACAAAGCAATGCCTTGGGCATCAATAGCACCTGTGGGACCCTCCTTTTCCTTTGTCACATCTCTCGTCTTTCTTCCAGATCTGTCCACGGCCACACTTGGCTCATCTGCAGGCCCTGAGGCTGAATAAAGCCGTAGGCTGTGGGAAGGGGGACCATTCTGGAGGAGGTGCACTGACTTGACGCTGTCTTCAGTGACTTGCCCGGTTTGTGGCAGCTCTGTGTCGCCGCACCCTCACCCTCCACAGCCCCCAGGCTAGTCTACCCCGGAGCGGTGTCCAGCTCGCTACCTGAGGAGGCCACAGTGGGCCAAGCTGCAAGGAGACTGAGCGCTGATGGCCACGAGCAATTGCCACCAGTGGGCTACAGGTCTTAGTCCTTGTGCTGATTGCAGCAAGAGTGTTCTCTTTCTGAAACTGGTTTTAGGCCCAGAGCTGAGTCCCTGGGGTATGGTTGGTGGGACCCTAGCACCATTTGGTTCTTCCTTGGCTCCAGGTATGATGCTTCTGTTTATCGTGGCACAGTCCCTAAAGCAAACTTTCCCCACTTCTCTCCAAGTGGACGTCTCTTCCTTCATTCTTTAAGCTCCTGCTCTAGTATTACCTCCCTTGTGACTCTTCCTTAACTATCCCCTTTGATAGTTATGATGATAGTGGGAGGCCCTATCATTATGGACTCCTTGTTCCCGTGCGCCCTACCTGTCCGACTACAAGCTCCGGGGATCTTTCCGGAGTGTAATGGTTAGGAACTCTGGCTGACCCGAGTCAGAAACTCAGCGCCGCCACCTGCCAGCTCTGGGACCTCAGGCAAGTTACTTCCCTGTCCTAAGTTTCAGTTTCCTTACCTGTAAAATGGGCAAACAATCATACTTAGGATTAAGGTTAAATGAGCTAGTTCTTAGCCCAGCACCTGCAACGTGGTAGCCCTCCATCAATGTCTGCTCTTCTCACTATTCACATGTTCATCCTTACTTTTACCCTGATCCCCATGGACTTAGTACAGATCAGATGCTCAGTGATGTTTAGTGAATTCACAGTTAAGACATGTAAACGTCTCACTAGATCTGTTCATCAATACATTTTAAGAAGGAGTGGGTAACTCAGTATTTTCCTTTATTTCATCAATATTTTATGGTGTTTCCTCTATTCGAGGATTTCTTTAGAGTGGAATTGATCCGAATAAGTTCAGGCAGCCTCTTCGTAATCACTCTTCTTTTCGTGTCCATTGATTCAGCATGTTTTCCTCACTTCAGTCCCCATCCTCATACTTGCTGTCCTGCTGCTGGAGGAATAAATCAGGACATGGTGGTCATTTAAAAGCACTTTAAACTGCATCTAAGTTCTTTAGAGGAAAAAAGCTATAGAATTCTACTAAGTCTGTTAGAAAGTTTGAATTCCGCTTCTCCCACTGTCCCTTTCCATCTTGTGAAATGAAATGGGAAGAACTAAGTAAACTCCAAAGTCCCTTTTAGTTGCAATGGTCTGTGACTTTTAGGCTCAGAAAGGTAAAGCCACTTCTATAAACAAACATAATTTAACGACAGTTCTGACTCCCTCATATGGATAATCTCAGAAAGAAAATAGATGCAACCTCTACTACTCGCCTTGTTTGCTGGGCATCTTTCCTACTTGCCTGGAGTCACTAGAGGCTGTTGGCACTGCTGAGCTAAATGTCCGGATGTTTGGTTTAAGTCCCTCTGAGTTCAGGGATTCTGAGGTAAGATAACAAGGGTGGACTGAGCTTAGAATGAACTAAGCTCTTCTTAGTGATCTTTTTTTTGTGTGTGTGTGGTATGCGGGCCTCTCACTGCTGTGGCCTCTCCCATTGCGGAGCACAGGCTCCGGACGCGCAGGCTCAGCGGCCATGGCTCAGGGGCCCAGCCTCTCCGCGGCATGTGGGATCTTCCCGGACCAGGGCACGAACCCGTGTCCCCTGCATCGGCAGGCGGACTCTGAACCACTGCGCCACCAGGGAAGTCCTTCTTAGTGATCTTAGTCAAATAATCGAAGGTTAACTATGAAAAGGAAACATCATAAAAGTAAGGGAAAAACTGGTAACAAATCAGTTATGAGTTTTCCTTCCCCTCCAGAAGCTGAGCACAAGCCTGATCTATGCCAGGGAGGCTGAGGATGGGGAGTTTGCCCAGCCTGACCCCCAGCCGGGAGGTCTCTGAGTCAAGGAGCCCCTCACAGTGCAGGAGGATCCCCCTTTACCCTAGCAGGGGGCCAGGGGACAGTCCTTTGCCCTGTCTCTTCCTCCCTTTCTTACCCAGTGTGGCTCACTTAGAATGCAGTCCTGGGCCACTGGTTCTCATCCTCGTGTAATCCATTCTCTTTCTGAAAAGCATCTTTTAAAAATCGCATATATACCTCTTTCCCCAGAGATTGTGATCAGCGCCCACTGGGCCCAGGCCTGTCCCTTCCCTCATTTAGTGAGGCCAGTGCCAGCTCTGGCGCCTCCCTCTTGCCACTCTCCATTGACTGCTGCTGATTGGTGATTGGTACGCTTTTTTGTCTTAACACAAACCCAGAGATTCTTCTGTCAGAGACAGTGCCTAACTGAGTCATCCATTCAATGAAAGTCTCTTGAGCATCGTCTATGTGCCTTTAGGCACTGCATGAGGCCCAGGGCATGCCATGATGGATGAAGCATAGGCCCTGCTTTCCAGAAGCTCCAGAAGACACACAAACAATTCCAAAAGGCTCGGTGCTATCTAGAACTAAGCACAGAGGACGGGGGGACCCAGAGGAAGGAGTGACTAGCTCTGCCTTGGGGCTGGCAAGGTTTTGCAGGCAGAGAAAGGAAGGGATAGCCAGGAGCAGAACACAGAGTGAGTGTGTTGAGATGCAGGGTTTGGAGGAAGCAAGGCTTCTTCAGGAAGTGGCTGGTGGTTGGGGGCGAGCGGGAACACAGTGCATGGGGTGGGAAAGTGATTGGAGATGAAGTTGGAAAGCTGGGTCGCTGTCAAATGTGAAGAGAAGCTAAGGTGTTTGGACTTGATCCTGTTGGCAACAGTATGATCATCAGATAACTCAGCAAGGAACTGAAAAATAATATGTCTTAGGTTTTCCAATATAAAGTTACCTGTTCAGCCAACATCCTTGTCAAGTAATTAGAGGTTAAACTTGAGAAGGGATCAGTGGGGGAGGAACTTCTGAGTGTAGTCTTTTTTTTTTTTTGCGGTACGCAGGCCTCTCACTGTTGTGGCCTCTCCCGTTGCGGAGCACAGGCTCCGGACGTGCAGGCTCAGCGGCCATGGCTCACAGGCCCAGCTGCTCCGCGGCATGTGGGATCTTCCTGGACCGGGGCACGAACCAGTGTCCCCTGCATCGGCAGGCGGACTCTCAACCACTGCGCCACCAGGGAAGTCCTTGAGTGTAGTCTTGACCAGTGGAAGCTTCTGCAGAAAGTGGGGATATAATTACCCTAAATCTTCAGCTTTCTGATTTAACTCCTCCATAAACCAAACTTGTTTTGCTGCACTCCTAGAAGGGAATCAGCTTGGCTTCCCACATACCGTCACTGTACTACAGTGAGAGATGATAAGTAATCAGATTTGTGCCAAAGTGCTTTGTAACACAGGATGTTCTACAAATACATTGATAATTAGTCCCGCGGTTTCCCGGGGGGGATGCTCAGAAGTTCCAACCAGGATACATCCCTACTCAGATAACCTCCTTGGAGAAAGCTGTGCCCTTCAAATTTAACAGGCAACTTTAAAGCAGAAACACATGACAGTGAGAGGGGACGGGCACAGATGGGCCAAATCAAATTTGGTGGCCATGAATATTATTGTTCTTGTTATTCAGAATAATAAGCATAAGGCAGCAAAGATAAAGCCTGCTTTATAGATCTCTAGCTTTTCGGCATGTTTTGGGGGTTAATTAAACTGGGTTTTTTAATAGCAGAACTTCTCAGAGCCTTGAATAGGCTCATGAGCATGTGAATTCAAAGGAGGTTTTAGACACAGGGTGTCTCAAGTTCATTTGACCACCGAACCCCCTCCTATTTCCTCGTCCACACTGCCTGGAGGCCCTCCAAGACCCTCAAGAAAGATTAGAGTCCACTCTCTGGCCACACTATATTTTGAGAGGAAGATGCCCATTTCCAGGGGAAGCTGGAGGTGACCTATGGGGTGGGATTCGTGGCAGAAGCCGCAGCAGAGGCCCAGCCACCTAAGGCCGTGAGTGCTTCTCTCTGCTGTAGCCTTGGGGGCTGACCTGAGGGGCTTCCCCTCCTGTTCTTGGCCAAGAACTGCCCTGCTTTCCATCGGCCTCACCCCACGTGACCTTCTCCTTGTTACCAGCGCTGGCTCATATCCTCATCCCTAACTCCTGACTATTCCTGTTCCTTGATATTTTTAGCCCTGGCCCAGAGCTTGTTACAAAAACTCAGCAAGCAGGGCCCAAGGCTACATCATGAATATTCTCTCATTGCTGTAACATTGGCTTATGAAATGTGACTATCTTTCCTCACATTTTTAAGTTACTATTTGGTTCTTTTTGGGGGGGGCATGGGGGTCTTTTAGAACCCCTTTTGTTCTATATTCTACCTCGCATAGTTAGTAATTAATTTTTTTGGTTTTGCATGTGTTCTCTAGGGTTTGATCTGTTTTCCGATCTTTGTGTATTGTCTTGTTTTCATCTCTGACGCTTCGGTTTTCTTTACTTGGGGGCAAGGAGAGACCACGATTTGGTTTTGCTTTCATGTTTAGTATTAATAACTTGATTTTTAAAACCATGATGTTGTCAGAATTGCATGCATAAAGTGACCTTCTTTGGGGGTCATGGTGAGGACAGCTGCATTGAGCAGGAGGACTCGTCGTCCCCTTTTTATTAGGAAGAACTATACTCCTGATTTGGCCCTTCGGGGTTGTCATCCGTGGGTCTCTGCCCCTCTAGAGATACTCCTGGGTTCTCTTTTCAAAGCAAAGCTGATTTCTGAAACCTCATGATCCATTTCAAAAATTAAACCAGCCCCTCCATTTGAATAAGAAACTGTCCACCAGCTTCAAGCTTTACCTTAATCAGTATTAGTTTTATTCAAGTTGAAAATGCCCTCCTGGGGAGTTTCCTGGTTGCCTAGTGGTTAGGATTCCACGCTTTCACTGTGGAGGCCAGGGTTCGATCCCTGGTCAGGGAACCATCCCACATGCCTCATGGCGCGGCCAAAATACAAAATAATAATAATAAAATTTTAAAAATTGAAAAATAAAAATAAAACAAAAAAAATGTCCTCCCAGTGCCCTCTCCTTCCACTAAAATTCTTGATTCCTTTTAGAGCCTCATTTTACTCAAAATAATACAGTTTCTTCCATTCTCTTATGCTCTAGGCCTACAGTTCCATCTGTTTATGGAAGAAACCTCTCTCTGGAGGGCCTATGAGCTTGTCAGATTCAGCCTGTCCCGAGATAAAGTGCACCACCCTCCTCACCCTGCCCCGGCCTTGCTGTTCTTACGCATCTGACAGCCTCTCTGCAGACGAACAAGCTTAGATTTCCCAGGCCTCATGGCATGCATCTTCCTTCTTCCCCATTCCGTCCATCTAATCTGATCTAATTCATATTCTTTTCAGTTCCGAATCAGTAATTCCTCTTGCGTGCATCTCCTCTTCCTCCTTTCTGTCGTTGCCAGCTCTTTTCCGAACAGCTCAGTAACCTCCTTGGTGATCTCTTGTGAGAACTGCCCCTCCTCTGAATCCATCCTCTACTCAGCAGCAAGAAAGGCTTAATCAGCAGTGAATACTCCCCGCCCTGCCCCACCTAGACCCCTCGGCCGGGACCCGGCATCAGGTCCTCAGCAGTAGGTTGAGGGGCACCCGAGGCAGCTCACGTCTTCGGGAGAACAGCTGTCATCACTGTGTGACTGAACCAAGCTACTCTAACCGCTCCTTCACCCGCTCAGCCCAAACTACAGGGGCCTTCAACAAAGGACACGTGTTCCTGTGGATCTGGGAATCCCTCCAGGCTCTCTCTCTGGGCTGGTTTCCCCACTTTATATTCTATGCTTCATACCAAGATCTTCCCGCTCGCCTATCCTCCAACTAGTCGTGGCCCAGTAGGACTCTCTGATGAGTTTTGGAGGCCGATTTTTGCCTCACCCCAAATATCATGGTCTACTAGCCACAGGCAAGCCCTGGGCTTCCCAGTGGCTGGGCTGCTGCAAACCAGCTGAGGTCCAGCACCGTGGCCTTCCAGGGGGTCCAGATGGGAGTCCCAGTGACAATGCCTGACACTGTTAGGTTTGAGAGATGAAGTTCACTGGCAACCTTTTGGAATCCATAACAAAGATTTCTAGTTTGTTCATTCATTGACTGATTTAACAAACGTTTGTATAGAGAGCCTACCAAGTGCAAGATACATTACGTAGTGTTGAGGATGCAGCACTGAGGGTGCCAGACTAGGTCCCTGCTCATGGAGTCTCCGTTCTGGTGCTGGAGGGACAGAGAAATAGATGTGTCAGCTCATACACGGCATCGGTAACTGTCACTCGTTCCCAAAGTCTGAAGACAAGCTGCACAATATGTAAGTGACTGAGTGGGAAGGACTGTTCTAGACAAGGTCCCCAAGGAATTAACCTCTGAGAATTGACATTTAAGCAAAGACCTGAATGCTAAGAAGGAGCCGACACGCCAGTTTGGGGGGGCAGAGTGTCCTAGAGACAGGGACCAGCAGAAGTGCAAAGTGGGAATGAACTTGGATGAGTCTGAAGGACAGAAAGGAGAACAGTGTGACCGGGCTTGAGGAGCAGAGAGGTGAGGGCAGGGGGTTGGAGTCAAATGGGAAGACACAGACCGTGGAGTGTGAGGCCTTGCTACGCCTGCCTAGATGTTTGCGTTAGTCTATGAGAGCAAAGGGGAGTTGTGCTCAGCACACCCAGAACAGGGGTGATCCTAGAGACCACGGTGCCTGAGCATCTCCAAAGGTTCCTGCTGATGACACAGCGAGTGGAGACTCTCAAGGGAGTGCCACATTTCTTAGACGTCCACAGCTGGGGATGGTATCTTGATGGGACACCTGGCTCCTGGGGCTGGTGATGAGTTCAAAGACGAAGAAGACCAAATGGACTGAGGAGGGAGCAAGCAGAGACCTACTGTTCTTTCAGTAAAGTTCCTGGAGGAAAGGGGTGTGGGGAGGTAGAGAGAGGGTCCTGAGATTCAGGCAGGCTGCAGATGCGAGCTCTAAGGCTAACGCCCCAAGACAGACGCCGGGTTATGGGTTGCAACAGGGGAGCCATGTTGGAGAAGCAAAACTACCCACACTTAAGCCTGGCCGGCCCTGCACATACCCTACTGTTCATTCTTAGCTTTGCTCTCCTGCACAGTGGACACCCTGAACCAACACACACAAGTCTGCAAAAATACATGCAAAAATGGCACTCTGATGTTTATGCAGGAGTGTCCAATGTGCTAATAGTATAAATTCCAACTCCAGGCAAAATGACCTCCTTGACCTTTTTAATGCCGTAATCAACAGATCTCCCTTGAGGAGCGCCTCCTTCTTTCATGATTGTCCTTTTTCTTGGATAGCTGTTTTACCTTTACTAATATGCAATGGTTAAAAAAAACAGAAAAAGAAAAAAGAAAAAGAAAAAAAGCAGCCCTGCTAAATAGAGGGCACTTTGAAAGTGCAAGGACTGCTCCGTTCTCGGACGAGCCCTGCAGCCCTGGCCAACAGTGAGGCTTTGGGATGAAGTTAGGCCTGTGTGAAGGATGAATGGGCCCCGTCTGTCTCCTGCAGACTCTGCTGTGCGGATGGGGCCAGAGTCGTCGCTTGGCTCATAAGCTTTAATAGAGCGTCTTTCATTCAAAGATCCCAGGACACTTCACAGCTGCTCAAATGATCCTAAGCAAATATTTGTAGCCACACAGTACAGGTGGGTCTACGGAGGCACTGAGAAGAAAAAAGGACTGACCAAAGACCCCAAGAGTCAACTGCAGAGGCAGGACCAGAATCCAGGACCTGAGCCAATTCAGAGCTCCATCTGCAGGACCAGGCCTGGAAAGGACCGTTGGGACTTTGTGACTGAGATGAGACATCAAACAAATTTGAGATCCACAATAACAGCCAGATGTGAGGCCGCTTCGTCCTAATCCTATGCTGTTCAGGCACATGTGCGTGGTGACTTGGTGACCTGCTGTTCTAAGTGGTTGGGAGCTTTAATAATTAAAGCCCTCTAATTAGATAGACGGCATCTGTCAGAGTGAGCACGTGCAGTAGAGTGTGTTCTGTGTTCCTGACAAATTCACATTATAGCTTCAATTATACTCATTTCCTGTGTGCTGGGGCCAGAAAGGCCAATGTACAAAAGCAACCACATGGCCATATTGCAAAGATAAGGGCAGACACGATACAGTCCACCTGCGTAGGCTGCAGGCTGGGGTCCGAGTCAGGGGTGCAGAGTGAAGATGGAGTGCTATGGTCTGAATGTTTGAGTCCACCCCACATTCATATGTTGAAATTCTAACCCCTAAAGCTGATAGTATTAGTAGGTGGGGTTTAGTAGGAGGTGCTTAGGTCCTGAGGGTGGAGCCCTCATGAATGGGATTAGTGCCCTTATAAGAGACCCCAGGGAGCTCCCTTGCTCCTTCTGCCATGTGAAGACACAGCAGGAAGTCTGTGACTTGGAAGAGGGCCCTCACCCGACATGCTGGCACCATGACCTTGGACTTCCAGCCTCCAGAACTGTGAGCAAGAAATTTCTGCCATTTATAAGCCACCCAGTCTGTGGTATTTTGTTATAGCCACCCGAACGGACTAAGACAAAGAGTGCACTTTGATAGGGTCCTTCGGGATGGATGCTGCCCCATTCTTGCCACTGCTGACCTGAAGACAAAGGTGAGCTGTGACTTAGGGTAGTCGGGTCTCCTTCTCTGAATTGGCTGAGCTGGAGTCGATTAGCTTAATGACAGACAAGGCAGGAAGGATTTGGGAGGGAGGATGGGAAAAGAGAGAAAAGAACAAGGTCTCCAAGACTCATGGTGGGGTACCACCAACAGTACTTCTCACTCCATTTGCTCCACAGAGATTGGTTTGTCTTGGGGCTTCTCCCAAGGGTCAGATCTCGTTCAAGACTTCCCTGGGGGGCCTCCCTGGTGGCGCAGTGGTTGAGAGTCCGCCTGCCGATGCAGGGGATACGGGTTCGTGCCCCGGTCTGGGAGGATCCCATATGCCGCGGAGCGGCTGGGCCCGTGAGCCATGGCCGCTGAGCCTGCGCATCCGGAGCCTGTGCTCCGCAACGGGAGAGGCCACAACAGTGAGAGGCCCGCATACCGCAAAAAGAAAAAGAAAAAAAAAAAAAAAGACTTCCCTGGATAACAGGAACTTGGTGGAGCTCCAGAACCCCTAGGCAACCTCCAACATGGCCATGTGAGGTCAGGGGCCATTTTGGTACCGAACGGTGGTTACACATTCAAACTCAAGACTCCTCCATTACTAGCTGTGGGATCTCAGGCAAGTCACTTCATCTTTTTGTGCCTCATTTTTCTGGGCACAAATAGTATGTGCTTGCCAGGATTCTGAAGGAAGAGGTTGATAGAGTGAAGCACTTAGAACAGAGCTTGGTCTGCAGTAAGAACCGAACAAATGTCTGCCACTGTTGTTACTGTGATGTAGCAAAATCAGGGTACCCCAGAACTTAGTAGATTTCTGGTTTCTCTTCAATGCAGATCCAATTCACTCTTGGGTCCAATTTAACTTACAAGTTACACATAAGACTTGATTTCCAAATTAAAGGGTTTTAGCCAAAAGACCACATTTATTGGCAGGTGTTGAATGTAGATTAGCTGAAGCTCATACAGAAACAACACACAAAATCTCATATATATGTATATACCTGTATCTCATATCTCATATTTCGTAGATAAAAATAACATCTATGTAGATATACACACACATAGTCTCTGGGACTGTGGGTCTAATCTGCTCACACTCCCTATGGATGTTTTTCTTGGGCTGTTCTTCCTTGGGCTCTTCTTGGGTTGTCTGGGCTGAGCTGAGTCGTCCCTTCATCACTGATGTTTTGCTGAGCATCAGCCAAGGCTGGCCCTGGGTAAAACTGAGAGGCCAAGTTTGCTTACACAGAGCTGCTCCGCTCGGGCGCCCACCTTCCCAGGCCCACCCAGCATCTATGACCCCAGAACCCCCAGGACACTGGCGTTGGTGGCAGCCTCCCAGCATCAGGTAATCAGCAGGCTCGCAGTGAATCGGGGAGCAAGGGCCAGCCCAGTGGGGAGATCCATGGCTTGAGGCCATGGTGGGGGGTGGCCAGGGAGAGAGCCAGAGCAGAAGGGGGTGGACCTCAGTGCTAGGATTTGTCTCACCAGGTCTTGGGCAATGGAAAAGCATTTTGTATACAAAGAGGACCACCCAAATGTTAAGGGGTGTTATTATATAACTGTTACAACTTTTCATTCTAAAGCTACTTGTTCAGAATCTATGCAGCAGGCAACACAGCAAAGAAAGCCCAAGAGCTCTGGGTGTGCACTGCCTCTGTGGCTGACACATGTGTGACCTCAGGCAAGTACCACTGTCCCCTTTTCAGACCTGACTTGCCCCTCTGTGAGGTCCCAGGAGAACAAGGTCTTTGAGAAACAGACAGTGACAACGTAAAATGCCTGGCCTATAGCAGACAGAGTGGGAAGGACTTATTCTAGACAAGATCCCCAAGGAATTAACCTCTGAGAATTGACATTTAAGCAAAGATCTTAAATGTCAATTTGGTCCCCTCTCTCTGGTGAAGAGAGAAGGTACTTTTCTCCACATAGCAATGGAACTTCCTAAAACTGGAAAACAAAACTGGCCCCAGGAAAGGCTTCAGTAGTGAATTATTTTCACAGCATCTTTTCTCTCCTTAAAGACCATGCAGAGTGGGACTATCTATTGTGGCGTGGTTCAGACTTCGGCAGGAGTTGCTCACAAAAAGTGGGGTTTGGGGATGTTTTCCATACACGGGGCGCTTTTGTTGACGGTCCTGTCTCCGTGGACTGTGCTTGGCAGGGGGCTCTAGGTGTGTCCTGAAAGGGCAGAAGGAGCTTGCCAGCGAAGCCCAGGGCCCCAGGGGCCTCAGCGCCAGGCTTTGTGTGTCAGCTGGAATGCTTCCCGCGGCGATCAGTGACCACAGAAGACAACCCCGCCGGCCAGGGAATGCGGAGGGGTGTCCAGGTACCGTGGGAGCATCGCGCTCAAGCCCACTGGACACAGCCAGCGCGCCCATGGCTTCTCACGTGTCCCCTTGCATGGGCTGCTCCCAAGCCTCCAGCGGGGCTGGTCTAGGACCTGAGAAGCTCTGTTTGCGAAATCACCTGCACCCTGGAGGCCCGTGCAGGCGTTTGTCGAACGTGGGGATAGGAGTTTGTGGAGATGGCATGGCTTTGTTATTCCAGGATCCATCTGATTGGCTTCCCTGTATGCCCTGGCCTCATTCCCTCCTGCTTCAGTTGCACTAATGACGCCACCTCATGGACAGACCTACTCACTGCAGGTGACGTGGATTTTTTTTTTTTTTTTTTTCCTCTGTCAGTACTGTTCTCTGGGAAAATAAACTCTTCACCTGACATCCACTGCAACCTTCTAGGCCTGTGGGGATGCGAGGGAAGCTGAGGGCTCCACGAGCTCCACCGCCAGAATTTCTGTGTTGGCTGGACACTTCCGGTGGCCATCAGTGACCACAGAAGACAACCCTAGAAAGAGCCCAAGGAACAGCCCAAGAAAAATATCCATAGGAAGTGTGAGCAGATTAGACCCACGCTCCCAGAGATTATGTGTGTGTATATCCACATAGATGTTATTTATATCTACGAAATATGTATGAGATATGAGATACAGGTATATACATTTATATGAGACTTTGTGTTTATGTGTGTATGAGCTTCAGCTAATCTACATTCAACACATCTATTTTCACTTAAAATAAAATTTTAAATAAAGATTTAAATATTTATTTCTTTGAGTATGTAAGGTAAATATATATTGATTTCTGGACCATTGCTAGGTCAACCTGGAGGTGCTCTTGTATGCCTTTTACTGTCTTCTCAGATTTCTTCTCTGGCTCCAATGTATTTTTTTTTTAATGTGGACCATTTTTGAAGTCTTTATTGAATTTGTTACGATATTGCCTCTGTTTCATGTTTTGGTTTTTTGGCCACGAGGCACGTGAGATCTTAGCTCCCTGACCAGGGATTGAGGCACGTGGGATCTTAGCTCCCTGACCAGGGATCAAACCCGCACCCCCTGCATTGGAAGGCGAAGTCTTAACCACTGGACCGCCAGGGAAGTCCCATGGTGTACATTTTAAATTGATAAAAATTTCTCAGCTTCTGGGCCTCAGAACACATATCAGTAAAGAAGGCTAGTGGTGGGCATCGATAAGAGATCTAGAACACCTTGCCCAAGCTGGGCACCTATAGGTGTTTAATAAATGGCGTGAGTGGAGGTGTGGCTGGTGGGTGGTGAGGCTGTGACTGTTTCTGTGGCGCTATGGACTCAAGAGAGGTCGATGTGCCCAAGGTCAAGGACGTTCGGGAAGACTCCACATTCCTGTCGGCAGGAGCAGCCTGGTTAGCATCTCTGCTCTTTGGTGCCGCAGTTAGTTGAATGAGTTAACTAATCAGAGCCTGGGAGCTTGATTTCCCAGCATCTCTACTGCTGATGATTCCTTGGCATCGTGCAAACACACAGAAGATGGAGAGGAAAGCCATCTCTGATGTCTGGTTATTTCTCAAAGAACTGAGTGAAACTGGAGGTGGTGAGCCTCTCAGCGTTTCTGGATGTCTCCAGAATTCTCCCCCTTGCACGGGCCCTTGTACTTGGGATAGTTTGCAGACACCTTAGTAGCATTTTTATCATGAGAGTGAGGACAATGATAAGGACTCTCATTTCCTTCTCTCTCCTCTCCCAGTCTGCACCAGTGGGCTCTGGGAAGAGCTTCGAGAGGAGGGTAGAGCAGAAGAAATTTCGTTCGGTTTGCAGTCCTCTCGATCTGGTTAGATGGTGAGAAGTTACCAGGCCAAACACCTTGTACAGCATCCCAGCCAGCCCAGGGTAGCACGATTCGGTGTCCTGTGTCTAGAACGCACAGGACCAAAGGTGTAGGTGAACTTGCCTAAGGCCATGAGTTGATCCTGACTTGGTGTCCTCATCTGTCAAGTGAAGAGGTTGACCTCAATGATCCTGATATTCCTTTTTCAGGGTCAGCATTCTCTAATCCTCAACTTAAAAACTATACAAAGTTTGAATTAACTGACAATCCTTGTAGGGTTGTTAAAACAATGACACAGAGAATCTCAAACAGCAGAAAATCAAGAAAATATTTATGTTTCATTCAGAAATTCGGATGGACCATGTGTTATATCAAAATATTGATTGTTTTGCAGAGAACTAAGTGAGTCTGGGGAAATGAATAATTAATGTTAATAGTAGTTTGCCTTCTATGACCACTAATGGTGGTCAGCTGAGAGAGGACGGAGTATGTGTCCCAGAGATATGCAACCATTCACTGGTTTGACAATTATCTATTGAGGGTCTGCACCCAGCCCTCACCCTGGGATAGCAGATGTATTCTGCTCATGGGGACATCTTAAAATGCAGATTTTGATTCAGTAGGTCTGGAGTGGAGGCCAAGAGTCTGCATTTCTAAAAGGCTCACAGGGGAAATCAGGTATGTGTGTGCAGTAAAACAGGTGTTCTATAAGGTTTTCTGCTGGTTGTTGAATGAGGGGTCCAGATTTTACATGCAGTAGAGTTCAAAGGATGGGGACAGTCCAAATGTTAGAAAGGAAGGCATAGCTTTCTTAGAAGCGGAGGGTCCAACAGTCTGAGACTAGAATGCTGCTGTGGTTAAAATGCTTGTGGATAACTGAGAATTAACTGTTCAGGGAAAGGGAGGGAGAGTAAAGTATTTCTACAGGCGGCAGGACCCGAGCGCTATGAGGTCTGCAGTGCTACTAAAATGCAGTGGTGCTTCTGAAACACAGAGACCCTCATCTCAAGGCTTTGGTCTTTCTGTCCTTCGAATTGAGGTTTGCCTTTGACTTAATGGAACAATTTTCTGCTGGAGCCACAACAGCCATTTCATTCCAAGATGGATTGCAATGTGAACCCATCTTTTTCCATTTCATGTCCCAAACCGCAGCACAATTAGTTTCTAAATAAATGTCAACGGCTGCTGGAGGAGGCTGTGACTGGAAGGCTGGAATAACTGTGGGCAACCACAGAGTGTGCTGGCATTGGCTGTTCTCCTGTAAGGGCTGGGAGGTTCCGATGCACCCATCACACTTAAACACCCTGGGTTTCCTGAGAGGCCTCCACCCTGATGAGCCCCTATTGAACATTTCTGAGGCAAAGTAGTCTTGGAGACAGTAAGATGGAGTTTGTTTGGAAAGTCAACATATGTTTTAAGGTAAACACAGATCACGTCAGCCAAAAACAGTTGTGCCTGCTTCCGGGAACTCATGATCCTTGGTCTTGACAGACTCCAATCGCATGTAGAGATGAATCCCCACCAAGCCGCATGCTTTGATGTGAGTGAGGACAGATGTTATGGGTTGAATCGTGTCCCTACCCTTCCAAATTCATACATTGAAGTCCTAACCCCCAGTATCTCAGAATATGACCTTGTTTAGAAATAGGGTCATTGCAGAAGTAATAAGATGAGATCCTAGTGGAGGAGGGTGGACCCCTAATCTAATATGACTGGTATCCTTAAAAAGGGGGAAATTTGGAGACAGACATGCACACAGGGTGAATGCCATGTGAAGATGAAGGCGGAGACTGGGATGATGCTTCTACAAGCCAAGGAACGCCAAGGATGCCAGGCAAACACCAGAAGCTGGGGTAGAGGCATGAGCAGATGCTCCCTCGCAGCCCTCAGCAGGACACAAACCTGCCCTCACCTTGACCTCAGGCTTCTAGTCTCTAGAACTGTGAGACAATACCTTTCTGTTGTTTAAGCCGCTCGGTTTGTGGCACTCTGTCACAGCAGCCTAGGATACTAATACAACAGATTGATAATGGCATCTATAAAATTAAATAGTCGTGTATGGCTTTGGAAAAAAATTGTTTAATCTCTGTAAAATGAGGAAGTTGGAGCAAGTGGCTAATGAAATCCCTTGCATTCTGTGAAGGTGAAGCATTCTGTGATTCTCTGAGATTCTGCTCTATTGATCAACCTAGGACCATCTTGGGGGTAGCACCTGGAAGTGAGGGTTGAGAAACAACGTCCGCATCCACAGGAGGCTGAGGACAGGTGAAGGAGATGGAGCTCAAACAACCAGATAACCAGGCAGAACCTTAACCCTGTGGCACCTCAGATGCTAAACAGAGACAGGACCCTGCCTGGGAGAGCGGGGCCCTGGGAGCAGAGGGTAATCCCCACGGAAAACTAGGACGGCCCCGACGGGGCTGGCAGTGGCCCCGGGACCCTCCTCACTCAGGCAGGGTGGTCTGGAAGCAGCAGTTAGGAGTCAGGCTGAGACTGCTGGCCTGAATTTCTGTCCCCCTGAGTGAACAGTTAGCAAAGGACAGGAAGGACCAATTCACAAACGAAGGTAGGCAACCTCATGACTGTCCAGGAACACTTGCTGAAGGAGACCCTTGGTAAGTTGGCAGGCAGGAACCCAGAGTCATCGTAACTTGGGTAGGAAAGGAAATGGGACTTCACGTTGTGGTCACCGGCAAGTGGCGGGTAGGCATTTGGGTGACATGTCCTGTGAACAGCACAGAGCAGGGGCCATTCCATGCTGCTCATTACTGATTTCCCTAGTCAGTGCCCTGCACATTATAAACCATCAATTTGTTCCATGAAAGAAGGACAATGAAGTAGGAATTTGTTCCAGGAATATGGGAAACAATTAGCCAGCTTAGTAATTAGGGCCATGTCACCCTTGTAGACTTGACTTTAATTAGCTGTTTATTTGAATTAAGTAATTAATCGTTACATTGATTGTATTATTTAGTGCCTGTTGGTGAAGGATAATGTGTATGACCACAAAGGTTAGCTTAGCAATTTGAGAATGAGTGGGAGAAGCAGAGTTAAACTTTCCCATGTTATCAGTCACCAAATACCAACCAGCTCTCTGAAATGTGCAAAGCGCTGTCCTGGGTGCTTGTAATCGAGGTGCAGGGTCACGTATAAAGTGGCCAATGATTATTCTTCAAAACAGAACAGTAAGCAGAATCCCATGTTCACTGCACAGCCTCTGCTTCTCTTGTCTGTTTTTATACGTGGGCTTTTCCTCTTCCAGAAATGCCCCAGCTTACAAAATAATCCTTCAAGGCTTATCTTTCTGATGACTTTATCCACTGTTTCCTCCAGATCTGCTGAATGGGAATATCCCCTCCTTTGCATAGCCATCCCTCATCACCAGTGTCCTCCAGAGCTCATACTCTACCTTGTATTCTAGTTGGCAGCTATTTGTCTCATCCCTGTTACTAAATTATATGTTCCCTGATGTGGTGAGTTGAATAGTGTCCCCTCCCAAATTCATGTCCGTCTGGAACCTCAGAATGTGACCTGATGTGCAAATAAGGTCTTTGCAGATATAATTAGTTAAGGATCTTGAGATGAGATCATCCTCGATTTAAGGGAAGACCCTAAATCCAATGACGGGTGTCTTTGTAAGAGAAAGGAGAGGGAGATTTGGACACAGATGCAGAGCGAGTACAGCCATGGGAAGACGGAGGCAGAGATCAGCCACAAGCCAAGGAAAGCCAGGAGCCACCAGAAGCTGAAGTGCTCAGAGGCAAGGAAGGCTCCTCCCCTTGGGCTTTTGGAGGAAAAATGGCCCTGCTGACACCTTAATTCCAGATTGCTGGCCTCCAGCACTGTGAGAGAATAAATTTCTATTGTTTAAGCCACCAAGTTGGTGGTCATTTGTTATGGCAGCCCTAGGGAATTAATATACCTGAGTATAATGTATGATTTTCCTTTGTATCTTCTCAAACTTGCTCATAAGCATTTGTGAAAATACTACATTTGCAAGTCATTCATCTCAGCTTTTATTTTTTTAAGCCATTGTGACTAAAGAAGCTCTTGTTAAAAAAAAAAGGAAGAAAAGGAAAGAAAAGAAAATCAAGGACCAAGCAATGTCCAATGACATTAACTAGTTATGTTTCCCTTGATATGTGTCCTGGGAGGTGCCGTGCCTCTGGCGTGCAACATTGCTTGGATCAGGGTGAGAGCAGAAGCCCTGCTTAGTGCAGATACGCATCTGAATGAGGCCCTGACTGCTAGAGGGAGCCCCATCCTTGTAGTGACAGGGGCCTCCAGGAGAATCTAGATCCACTCTCTGTGGCTCAGAGCGAGGCAGAGAGACTCCAGTTTCTGGATGCCTCGCTGGCTCCTCGAAGGGCATGTGAACAAGGCGGGCTTTCCCCAGTAGCCACGTGAGGTACACTCAGGAATTTGGAGCCAAGGATGACCTTATGTCCAGGCAGAATGGACTTTGTCATCGTTTGAGTGTACGCACTTAAGAGGTTTCCCCAGCGGGCACAGAATCGACTCCCCCACCCAGCTGTTTCTAGTGCATCAGCACCTTTGGTAGATCTGCTCAGAAACACATTAGTTTTCCAACGGCTCTTGATTGATCAAATAGAACTTATAATAGCTAACATATACTGAATGCCCCTCATGCGAAGAATTGTACTAAGCACCTTACACATATTTGATCATTAGATTCTCATGGCAACACTACAAAGTAGGTATTTAAAGCCCCCTTTTACAGAGGAGGAAACTTGAGCCTAGAGGTAAAACAACTCAAGCAAGGTCACACAAGGAGTCAGTTGTGCCTGCTCTCAAGCCCGGTCAGTCATTCTGCCTCCAAAGCCCAGGCTGCTAGTCCAAGCTACGACTGCTGTTCAAAGGACCTTTCTGCCTCAGGAAGGTAGGGACACTCATGCGGGCCTGAGTCACAGGAGAGAAAGGGAAGACAAAGGGGAGTGCAGCTGCTGAAAACAGCTTCAAGATTTCTTCCACATCTGGTGCCCCCAGGGACACACAAGGGCTGTTTAAGCAGGGTCATTTAGAAGTTCCTGAGTTGCTGACCGCATTAGCTGAGCAAGCCCCTAGGCACATATATCCTTTCTTCCTGCCCTGAGAACACTTTACACACCCTCTGAGATTTCTGCCCTGGAACCACGATGTGACTCCACCTACTTCACTTTGCTGAGCCTTTCCTAGGTGTCCTGGTCAACCAAGAGGATGAGGTTTTGCACTCCGGGGGCTAAATTCTCACTGGAGGGGTACGTGAGAATCCATGTTGGTGAGAACACAGGGAGGCCAGATGCACCCTTCCAGAGCCTCCTGCTTCTGTGTGGTTCATTCGGATTGAAATGTCCTGTCCTTGTTAGGCTTTTTCCCTCGTAATTATTAGTGTGACGGGCATCCCATTATTACTCTATTATTAGTCACACACCATGGGCAAATCACTATTTCAATCGGTATTGATTATAAATGATTACATCAACTGCTCTACAATTCTATAGTAATGTTTATCCTCAGGTCCCTCAAAAATAGGAAAAACAAAAGCCCAGCAAGATTTCAGCCCAGAATCTGCCAGCACGGGGCTATTCCGTTGACATCTTGCTTCAGTGTCATTTCCTGGCGTCACAAGTTATTTAATGCTTACATGGTGATATCTGATCTTTCTTTCTATTGTCGCCCAGTGGCCACCGGAGCGCTCTCATTCAAACACAAGCTCATGTGAAACCAAAGAGAAGGCAGTTACACTGCAGGGCACCACACAGCTGTGCTTTGTAGTATTTGCCCAAATGGCTTCCTAGGGTAACAGCAATCACCAAAGCTCTCTGTTTTGAGTAAGCAAACTCCATTTTAATCACAGATGGCACTGAGCATTGTGGCCCTGTAAGCTATTCTAGAGTGGCACTGAAGCATCCCCTCTCAGCCTGGGCATCCCAGTATGGGAATGTGCACTCACCCACATGGATTACTGGTATTTTGTTGGCAAGCCTTAGGGAGTTGTTCCCAGGGTGGGCTGGGAATGCAGCCATGAGGCCATTTATAAAGCAGACCTCAGCTCTCAAGGCAGATAGTAACATGTACTGCTTCCTGGAAAACTGGATTCCATAGCTGGATGTGGGTCTCTTGCCTACTGCCACTCTGTCCTCAGTCTGGAGGGTCGCAGTTTGTGCCATCATGGGCATTACCAGGTATTTTGGTGGTCCTTATTTAAAAAGCCTGTGCTTTGGGGTTTGAGAGGAGAGCAGGAATAGTCTATCCCTTTAAAAAAAAAAAAAAACCTTCTCAGACACCTGGCTCTGTAGCAATGTATCCATACCGATGCGTGGAGTGTGCCTGGTTGGTTCCATCTCCACCCATACATCTCCTTTTGACTTCTTAGAGCGGAGCAATTCACGAGAAAGGAAGAGACTGATGAACCAGCTCTCCTATACCAAGTTCCTGTGACACTTGAGTGTCTACTGCCTGAAAGTGAAGACTTGTTAAGGGCGAAAAGGACAACCATGGGTGAAGGAAGCGGACCCCAGGTGAGTAGGGCAATGATTCTAAAGCCCAGCCCTGTCCATGCTCTCTGGGGGGTGGGGGTGGGGATTGGCCCTCGGTTGCAGTAGTGGATGGAAGTCCAAGGGGACTGCCCTATGTGTGGTGCACACTCAAGGGAGCACTTGGCTTGGTGAGTCATCCAATGCCTCCAGCTCCTCCAGGGGCCGTATCATAAGTGGTGTGCCTCACTGGGTGGTAAGATTCGTGCCAACTGATGGAATCACCACCCAGAGTTGTTAAAAGACCAAGATGTCAAACTGTTAGTGGCCACATTCCCACTGTCCAATCCAATTAAAATTAGCCTTTATTCTCATACATGGAAACTCAAGAGTGTCCACAGGTGTAGTTCTCATCATATGACTCAGACAAGCAGCGGTCTCTAAGCGTTCTCCAGATGACCACAGCCTGATTTCACGGAGGGCAGTGAGACTGGCTCATCATTCTGCATCTTCAAAAGCTTTCGTACTCTACGATTATCCTCGTGGACATGTACATCTGACTTGACATAGGTGATCTTAAAAACAAAAACAAACGAACGTTCCCTTGACCTACACTCTGGCCCAACCACGGCCCATCTCTCTGTTTCTCCTTAGAGGAAAACTCCTCAAACGTTATGCATTATCACTGTCTCTAGTTTTCTCACCCTCCGTTCTCTCCCAACCAGCTTCTTCATTCCCAACTCTCTCAGAGGGGAACCGCTGACCTCCACTTACTTAATCCAGAGGCCAGTTCTCTGTTCCTTCTTACAAAACTTCCTACTAGCTATTGTCACGGTTGACCCCCTCCCTCCTCTTAAAACTTTTTCTTCTCCAGGGTCCCAGGATACCATGTTTTCTTAGTTTTCATCCTACCTACCATATTGTTACTTTTTTCCATTCTCTTCTGCCTGGCATCTTAATGTTAGATTCCCCTGGCATTGAATCTTCAGAGTTTTCTCTTCTCTTCCCTTTGTTCCTCTCCTCTCCCATTCCCCTCCCTCCTCTCCACTCTTTCTCCAGGTAATCTCTTTCAGTCTCATACCATCTATATATTCATGACTTTCAACTCTATCTTCCCAGTCCCCATCTTTCCCCTAAGGAAGCTGCCTCTATGACACCTCTGCTTGGATGTCTAATAGACACCTCAAATCAAAAGTCTTCGCATCCCTCCAAAGTCTATTTCTCCCCCAAGATTCTGTTGTGAGGCAAAGGACTCCTTCATCTACCCAGTTCTCAGATCCAAAAGCTAAGAATCGTTTATCTTTGACTCATTTTTTTCAGTTATATCCTGTGTTGAATGCCATAGTCCTATTTGCTCTAACTTCAGAATATATCTCAGAATCTAATTACATCTCACCACGTCCAAATCATTATCTCCTCCTAGACCGCAGCCAGAACTCCCCTCTCTGGGTGTCCACACTTCCCCTACTGTACTGCATTCTCTACCTAACAGGCAAAATAACTTCTTAAGAGTGTAAATCTGCATATTGCTCTCTTGCTTAAATCTTGCTAATGGTGTCTAATCACATTACAGAATAAAATTTAAGCCACTTGCCATGTATGTAACCTGACCCCTGTCTACGTGATCTGACCCCATCCTCCTTGTCTCCATTCTCGGCTTTTTCTCTAGGCTCATTACACTGGCCTTCATTCTAGACCTCAGGCAGCCCTGACCTGTGTCTGTCTCAGGGTCTTTGCACTTGCTGTTCCTTCTGCCTGGAATGCTTTCCCCCCAGACCGTGGCATAATTAACTCTGCATGGTTCAAGTCTCAGCTTTATTGTCACCTCCTAAGAGAGGATTTCCCCCACCTCAGTTTAAAGCAGCTCCCAAGCCTCATCATTCCCTATCTCATTACACTCTTTTCCTGCATGTGGATGAACACTCTCTTCTTGAAATTGTCTTTTTATTTGTTTACACTTATTTTTGTCTCCCCACACTAGAGTATGTAACAGCCCTCTTGTCTGTCTCGTTCACCGCTATTTCCCTAACTTACACTAAAGCCTAGCTCATATCCTATGCTCAGTAAATACTTGTGTGAGGAAGTGCTCCCATTATGATAAATTCTCTACTGTGTTTCTGTTGCTGGTATGAAGCAACATGGCTTCTAAATCTGGCAGCACAGAAGAATTACCTAGACATGCTTTTCATAATTCATACTCTTGGGCCCCATCCCAGGATCTATTGACGTGCCGTTGAAAGTGTCCTGATCTTCCCATTCACTCTGATGAAACGTCTTGAATTGGCAAAGACAAGGACGGGGGGTTAAGTTTCAGGCTAATGGAATCTGGGTTAAGCGGTCGTGTGAGTCCTTTAGATTGCAGTTGGGTCTGGGGGTGGAGAGAGATGGGAAGTTGGACTCCGTGGCGTGGGCCTGTCTGGCTGTTGAGAGCCACGGTCCAGTTTGGGAGCTGAGTGATTCTGTGAATCCCCAGGGCACCTATTCGCTCAAGGAAAGCTCTTTACCTCACTATGTCCTTCAGCATCCTGATCTAGAACTCTGCTCTTCAATACAGTAGCCATGATTTAAATTTGAATGAGTTAAAATTAAGGTATTTGAATCAAATTTATTAAAATTAAAATAGGATAACATGAAAAGTTCCGTTCTTCAGTCTCACTGGCCACATTTTAAGAACTCACTCACCATGTGGGCGAGAGGCTGCAGTATCTGACAGTGCACTCCTGTCCGTGTAGAAAGTTCCGTTGGACAGTGCTCGTCTGGAAAATGGGCTCCTGGGACATTTAGGGCATCCACCTGCTGTTGTGATTGCTTTAAATGCCAGCCCTGTCAGATCTACATGGAACTAAGCTCTACCCTGGTTAAGCAATGGGTCTCGTGAGGCCTGGGAATTTCAGTTGAGCAGGTGAGAAGCTGATGAAAACAACTTGTAAAAACATGTGCCAGCAGACTTGCCCACTCACAGAGGAGATGCACGTTTTCACAGAAATACACTTTTGTTGCTTCCGAGGACATGGGGACAGCGCATCTCTGGGACAGGGAGGGCACTTTCCTTAGCTTGTTCTCCTTGAACTCTGAGTCCAAGGTCACTCATGGGAATATCACTGGGATTTGTTAGATAACTATTTCTTAGGCTTACATGTTTTATCCCCAGTGACAGGATTAGTCACTCTAAGGCAGGGGAAATGCCTTATCTCCTCCTTGGCATTTCACGTAGAAACGGCAAACACTAGCACTTAGTCTAACTTGCACTATAATGAGCTCTGTACATGCCTCTTTTTGTTTGCTCATGAGGTTCTCAAGGGCAAGGATTATATCTTATTCCCTTCACTGCAGCAGCTGGTACTATGCATGATGCATAATTGTTTCTATACAAATTGGATGGATAGGTGGATGGATGGACAGGTGAATAGGTGGATGGATGGATGAGGGACCCAGAGCCACACTGATGGAAGATTCCACATTCCCATGATATTACCATTTCTAGCAACACATCATTTCTCATCTCAGGACTTCAGAGGAATTCAGCATTATTCTGTCTTCTGAAGATGAGGAGATTATGATCTTACAAGTCAACAGTGAGTAGATGAGTGAGGAAAAGCTTTTCCAATGTCATCAGAGCATCCTCATGGGACTTTATGGGAAAAGCCATTTCCTCTCTCTCTCTCTCTCTCTCCCTCTCTCTTTCTCTCTGGTAGAAAGCCCAGCTAGAGAAAGAACAAATTTAGCTCAAAAAGAAACATGGTAATAGGGAACTTTCATAAGAAATTGCTTATGTGCCTTTTGAAACATTCAGGTTCCCAGAGCATTTTGGGTTACTCTTTTTTTTTTTTTTTTTTTTTTTTTTCCGTACGCGGGCCTCTCACTGTTGTGGCCTCTCCCGTTGCGGAGCACAGGCTCCGGATGCGCAGGCTCAGCGGCCATGGCTCACGGGCCCAGCCGCTCCGCGGCATATGGGATCCTCCCAGACCGGGGCACGAACCCGTATCCCCTGCATCGGCAGGCGGACTCTCAACCACTGCGCCACCAGGGAGGCCCTGGGTTACTCTTTTAAGAACCCAATTCTGAGTGCTTATTATAGACTTTTGAATCCTCTATCCCCACATCGTGTCTCAGAGAACGAGGAGGATGAGCTTGCACGTTGCACAGCAGGGAGCTACATGAGATCACAAAACCAGGCATAGGCCAGCTTTGAGCCACCTGGCAAAGGAGGCAAGTTTGTCAGGGGCACATTCCTTATCTCCTTTTTGTTGTTCATGACCGTAAGGCTGCGACACTAGTGGGAAACCCAATAATGCTTATGTAAGACAACATGAGCAGACTGGTCCCCACTTCTAACATACTTTTTCATGTTAAATGATCAGTTCTATAAGTATCGCTTGCTTTTCTTTTTTTTTGGTCATTCTTTTCTGACTATAAAAATAATCCACATTCATTATAGGAATATAGAAAGGTATAAAGAAAACTAAAAATGCTTGCAACCCTGCTACCCTGAGTTTCTGTTGCATATATTTTAGTGTATTTCCTCCTTATCCTTTACCTGTGCATATATGATATAAATATGTTATATCTTTTTTAAAGTAATTAGAATCATGTTCACACTTCGTTACTTGATCTTTATATTTGACAATGCATTATTATGAGTATACCTCCATGCCATTCAAAGCAAAGTGATATGCAGTAAAAAAAAAAAAAAGACCCTTCTCCCCTGCTGCAAGATGTATAGGCTGTAACTAAAGTATTATTTAGAGGAAATTTTATGGTTTTAAATTATATTAGAAAGAAGAAACGCTAAAAATTCAAGAGTTAAACATCTAATTTAAGAAGTCAAAAGAGGAGTAGCAGAAATAACAAGGTTCCAAACAGGAAGTTAAAGTCATGAATACAGGAATGTTTTAGATGTGTCTGTTGTATCTTTTTTTCCATTCTGTGCTTTGGACTCTTTGATCCTTATATTTTATTTTATTATTATTTTATTTTTTTTTGCGGTACGCGGGCCTCTCACTGTCGTGTCCTCTCCCGTTGCGGAGCACAGGCTCCGGACACGCAGGCTCAGCGGCCATGGGTCACGGGCCCAGCTGCTCCGCGGCATGTGGGATCCTCCCGGACCGGGGCACGAACCCGTGTCCCCTGCATCGGCAGGCGGACTCTCAACCACTGCGCCACCAGGGAAGCCCGAAATTAATTTTAATAATATATTTTATGTAATCAAATTATTATCACTGCAACAGATAATTAAAACCATAATAATGATCTCATTTACCTTCTATTTTCATGTTAAGACTTGGAATTCAGCTCATCTCAATTCAGAGTAGCCACTTTGAAGTGCTCAGTAGTCACATGGGGGCTGGTGGCTACCGTATTAGACAATGAACGTAAAGGGTTATATCACATGGTCCCTGGGAGCTTATAAACATGCACCCTTATCCTGTATTCAGTGCAGTGCAGCAGGGGAGGGTGGAGAGGTTTACCTGTTCAGACCCCACTGGAAAGAGGTGGGAACTTCGCTGGAGTCTGGTGCCGGCCACTAGTACTAGGTGGGTTTTACAGAGCTCTCGCCTCCTTTCAGGTTCTGGTTAACTAGCAACTTGGCTACCCAACCAGGCAGTTCAGAACTAATCCCTGATGGCTCACAACACAGATCCCACAGGGCCAACTGGGCCAACCCACATTCACATAGCCCCTCTTAGAGTATTTGCAAGGCCTCCATTCAGCCCAGATTTAGAGGGATGACACAAGGTAGGGGCAGCCTGAAACTGGCCCTCTGGATGGTCCCTGTAGATCTCCTCAGCTTAAGGATTCACGTGAAGGCTTAGCCAGGACCAGGCCAGTAGCAGGACTGGTTCAGACACACCAGTCTTGCCACTCCTGGAGGGAAGTTTGGCCTAAACATCCCCAGTTTAGGGGTGCAGTTCTTAAAGCGCCTCCGCCCTTCACATGCAGCTAGCGCCTCCCCCCGCCACCCCCTTCCCGGACGCAGCTGCAGCCAGCACACCTCAGCCCGCACTGGCTCGGATGCCTGCTCTGTGTATTCATCTAGCCCTGGCCTCCCATGCATCCTCCAGACCTCTGATCCCCAGGCTCTAATCCCTGGCTTCAAATCCACATCTAGATCCCTTCAGAGATTCCTGTGTGGTTCTCTGACCTTTAACTTCTTGCTCAAGTCTGCTTTCCTGATCCTGCAGTCTCTTAAGTGTGGGCAGAAGTTCTTCTCTGCCACAGGGACCCTGGGGAGCCCTCACCAGCCAGGCTGGCCCAGGCCTTCCCTGCCTCCCCTCCCCACTCGTTGGCATTAGAGAGCCATTTGGGTGCGGTGAATCCAAGGCTAACCCCTGCCGCCAAGGTCCCGGGAAGCCCCTGATAGAAGGGCCAAGGGTGGGTCTCACAGCCCGGCCCTCGTCAAGGCCTCTCCGCTCCCACCATCTGCCCCACCTCTGTGTCGGAGCTACTGTGCTCACTTCAGAATGCTCAACTTCTACATCGGCAGAGTCTCAAAATTCACACCTAGAACGTGTCGATGTTAACTTCCATTCTTTCTTTCTTTCAGTATTGACACTGCACAAACCCATGCAACACAAGAATTTTTCTCTCTATGGGAGCTGAATACTACATCAGATCGCTTGCTATGTGATAACTTCTTTTGCAACCTTGGGTCTCTTTGGAGGTGAGGGCTTGAGAGAGACTCAGTACATGCACAGGCATGAATGGGATTGTTCAGATAAACCTGTACTTCCCATAATTTCTGTGAAGATTTCCAGAGCATACACTTCAGGGGAGGGTAAGGAGTTCTACTATTACCTGCACTCCCTAAAAATCCACTGGTTTTGGTCTCCGTTTTTGCTCAGCCCCAAGTAAAGAAATATTTAAAAATAGAAACCCTGAGACATTTCCGTTGTTCGGAACCAGATGATCACCGACGCTGAAATGTCCCAGCTTTCCACTAGGGGGAGACTCTAACGCAGTCCAGGTGCCAGGAGGAGCTGTCATGGAAGGTACTGAACTGGTGGCGCAGTGGTTAAGAATCCGCCTGCCAATTCAGAGGACACGGGTTCGAGCCCTGGTCCGGGAAGATCCCACATGCCTCGGAGGTGCTGGGGTGGTGGGAAGAGTATCAGTCTGGAGCCAGAAGATGTGTTTGAATCCCTGCAAAGCCTTGCTTAGTGGTCCAAGGTTCTCGGTCTAACATAACCTCTCAGGCTTCAATTTCCATCAATTAAATAAGGACAATAATGCTCACGTCCTAGGATGTTTAGGAGGATGGAGAAAGATATGCAGGTGAAAAGACACAGCACAGCAACCAGCACATAATAGGTGCTCAGCCCATTACTTCTCCCCTTTGGTCATGAAGTGTCTTTGCTACCTCATCAGTTTTAAAGACTCTCACTCTCTAAGGTCATTTTGCCTCTTTTTTTTTTTTTTTTTTTAAGATGTTGGGGGTAGGAGTTTAGTAATTTCTTTATTTATTTTTGCTGTGTTGGGTCTTCGTTCCTGTGCGAGGGCTTTCTCTAGTTGTGGCAAGCTGGGGCCACTCTTAATCGCGGTGCGCGGGCCCCTCACTACCGCGGCCTCTCTTGTTGCGGAGCACAGGCTCCAGATGCGCAGGCTCAGTAGTTGTGGCTCACGGGCCTAGTTGCTCCGCGGCATTCGGGATCCTCCCAGACCAGGGCTCGAACCTGTGTCCCCTGCATTGGCAGGCAGATTCTCAACCACTGCGCCACCAGCGAAGCCCTCCTCATATTATTGTATGGCCTGTTGTCTTGATCCATGTGAGAGAAGGATGTTCTTGTGTGAAGAGATGGGGAGTGGGCAAATCAGAAAGAGAAAGCCATGTGTTAGGAACAGAGAACAGGATGTTGTTGTAATCGAAATGGATTAAAACTTCTTCCCAAACCAGGTGGCCAATGGCCTGCTGCCTCTGCCAGAGCCCCAGGTGCATTTCTGCCCATCTCCTGCTCGCCTAGGTGTGCTCCAGAACCTAGTGCCACCCCACCAGGACGGCCTTCATCCTCTCCTGATTTAGGATCTTCAGCTTCATCCCAAAATGAGAAACGTCACAGTGCTTTGGTAGATGGTATTAAATTGAGGCTCTACTTCCATAGAACTGAATTTTAATCTTAAACATTTCTTTGGAAACTCCCGAGATTTGATAACTGACTCAGTGAGCATCTACATCCAACATTTCTCCACCCTCGTGGGCCTGGTTTACTGGTACCTGGCTGCAAAATCCCAACAACAATATAGCTTTAAGTTCAAGATTTATTTCCCTCTGCCTTCTTGGCTTCCCAGTTGGTACAGGACGTGCATTCCAATGGAAACACAATGCCAAGCGTGGTTAGGCTGCCTATGGCTTTATTGCCTCGGTTCAGCTACGTTTTCGATAAGTAGGCTTTTGTGGGCTGGCCTGGGGACTTTGCCATTATGTATCATTTTCTGGCTATGGGAGGTGAGGCCCAAATTCTAAATGACTGGCTTACCAACATACTTTCAGAATTTACATTGGGAAAAGCCACTTCTTTTGTGAATGGCTGGAACTAGAAGCATGATTCAGATTAAGGGAATTTCTAAATGACGAGAGGGCCCACAGGAAATCTGTTTGCAAGAGGGGCTGACGTGCCTTAGGAAGACAAGCAGGGCACACTTAGGTTCTTAGAGCAAGAGTCAAGGTCAGAGAGACTGGTGACTCTGAGTAGAGAACACTGTCCTTCAGGCCAGCCCATGGACCAATGCCCATGTCTCAGAGCAAAGAGAGGCAAAAAACAGAGAGCCTATAATCGCTTCAAAATAAAAAGTTGTTTTTAAAAAAGGATTTAGAATATCCAAGGAAGGGTTTTCACCATGAGACCCTGTGTTCCTGCGGCATTGGGTAGGATTAGTGTTCTGTAGCACACATGCTGGGAGATGCACATCAAAGAAACTGGATTCTGGACCAACTATCTTTTTCCCCATTGTCCTGACATCCCAGTCCCAGACCTGACCTGCCCGGCTTTGCCTCCATCTGTGGCCAAGCTTGCCCTGAAGTCGTATCTCACAGAGTTGGTTGTATTTGAGAAGGTTTTCTAGAAAAGTTATGTCTTGGTTTATTTCTAATTTTTGCTTTTCTTAGCCAGTCCTGTCAAACTTCTGTCAGTCTGTGACAAGTGCCATGCCTCATCCACAGCACCTAATGGGATGTGACACAGGTGGCAGGTCAGGGTAATGATAACCAAAAGTCTGGAGGAAACGGATTCATTGTTGTAATAATAACTGAATACTCTCAAAAGGTATCATGACATGAACAGAATAGATCTGGAAGAAAGAAGTAATTGTTTCTGGTGCAGCTGACCTGCAGTGTGTGCACACTTGGGTTGATATCTGTATCTCTACTGACGCACAGCCTAGATCAATGGTTCTTAAATTTCAGTGGCCATAAGAATCACCAGAGGAAGCCCTGTCAATGCTGAGTTACGTTAGCATCTAGGAGAAGGGCCTCACCAGGTGATACTGAGGCAGGAGATTCTAGGAGCACACTGTCTACTATGATACCACTTTAAAAAAAATCATGTTAGTTGAGAGTCTTGTTACTTGCAATTCATGTTACATGAAACATTTAAAACAGATAACCTCTATCCACTCTCACTAGCTCATACATTTATCAAATGATTTTTTAATTCCCTTGCACATCATTCAGAAACAAACCAATGCAGGGGTATGTGTGTGTGTGTGTGTATGTATTGAAAAATGAAGGGTAATAATCATTTCCAACTTGTTGGAACCTCAACATAATTTGTGATATTCCTAGGGCTCTGGGAAAAACCGATTTTTGTTTTGTTTATTTTGCATAGTCATAGTCAAGGAATCATGAGAGAGAGTGTGAATATTACCTTTATGAGCCCTGTAAAAGCCTCTATGAGTGCTTTGAAAAGCTTTTTTTTTTTTAATTGACCAAAAAGAAATCCTAACAAATGAATCTGATAGACTTGGGAACTTGTTTGCTATTGGATATTCTGGCTGATCTTTAGAAGCCCCAGCTGGAGCCATAACCCAAGGACAAAACAGATTTAGGAAAATAGAATAAGACTCAGTGATTCGAGGGTATATAACAGATATAGTCTCAGTAATACACAATCCCAGACGTAACCCAGATGCCTTGCTGTGAGCTTCTTTAACTGGACAGTGGTGATCCACATCACCCTAGTGTCTCCCAAAACTATTGTAAGCAACATGGCAGACTCTAATAAAAAGTATCAAAGATTTTATAGCCCTTCTAACCACCCTTCCTCAACAAGGAGGTTTCTAAGTTTCTCTGAGTCCTCTGATATTGTTGTCCTGATGTAGTTCAGTGATCTCCAAAGTGGTGTGTCCAGAATTGACCCACTGGGTATAGAAGAAAATGTTGGAGCTTTTCATATCAGTTTTATCTAAAAATAAAGAAGTTTAACATAACTAACACTAATACATATGTTGGAGTTTGGTATCCTCACAGGCAATATGTCCCAAATGCAATCATGGGACCCCTGTAGTATTCCCAGGATCTTAAGAAAAGAGTAGAGACTCTTTGATCAAGGAGGTTGGTGACAGCCCCTCATTCAGCAATGAGCTGTCAGTTATTGGAAGATATTGCAGTGGACATGTTCCTGGCTATTATGGATCATGTTATGTAGATTTCACTAAACTAATCCTCACAGAATGAACATGAGGCTTAAAACAATTCCTACAAGGAATTGCCTATGCCTTTACTACAGAAAACCCAGAAAATGTCCAAATAACCTAAATAATCAGTTGATGATAATAATAATTCAAACACAAGAGAATGCCAAGAAAATGAAAAAACTGATATTTTTTCTACTCCCTAAGTGGACTCTTCATCTGCCCACATCATGGGATATTTTAAAAATAGGAGATAACTTATTGGATTTGGAAAGAAGCTGGCCAATCTGTGAGAAAGTGCTTTTTGAAGAGTTGCATGCTATGAAAAGAACAATTTGAAAGTGGATATTTGGAAACATTTCTATGTTTATGTGATTTTTTTTACATGAAAAAAATCTCTGTGTCACTTATAAAAACTCTCATATCAGTACACTTAAAGAAAGTATCAAAAATCTGTTGAAAATTCTTCCAAAATGAGTTTTGGTGAGTTTTGGCCCTATTTATTAACTGTACAAAAGTGAAAATCATTAGTTAGGAAAAGTAACTGAGTGATGTCAGGGAAGATGAAATGTACTAGCAGAATTTAAACAAAAACCTTTGCATAATCAATAGGATGAAATGAAAATGTGCATCTAAAGGGACACTTCTTCCATCTGGTTCTGTGCATCTTTGCAAGGGAACTTGTTCAGCTGTGATAAGCAATAAACCCAAGTATCAAAGAAAAGGAAGGAAGGGAGGAAGGAAGGATGAAAGGAAGGAAAGGGAGCAAACCCATGACGTGAATTAGAACCATTGTGTCACAAGTATTAAACCAGTGCATTCTAATGTAACAAAGTGTATCCAATCACACTACTCTCAGTAAAAATTATTAATAGGTTTCATAGTGAGAGCAAAGTTTTTAACTTAATAAATAAATTACTTTTAAATATATATATTTATAGAGAGAGAGATACAAATATGAACTCTGTCTCAAACTGTAAAATTTTCTTCTATGTACATTTTATAATGAATAAAATATATACATTGATAGTACCTGAATATTTTAAATCTGTGTGTGTGTGTGTGTGTGTGTGTGTGTGTGTCTGTCTGTCTCTCCCTCTCGTTTTTTTTTACGGCTCGGATAAACAGTCAAAACAGTTTGAAGACCACTGATTTAAATAGGAGTGAAAATGACATCTGGAAACATCCAAGAGAGGTGGAATTAATTTGGTTGATAATAATGTCGGCCTGAGAGCAGTGGCTAGGAGAGGGATCCACAGGGGTGAGTTGCTGGGAATGGGGAGGAGAGGCAGACTGGACTTGTTCTTTGTCAGTTTGTCTGTGTGTCAGGCTGTGTGAGAGAGATGAAGAAGAGAAGGAGAGCACTGCTGTGGGGAGAACTTTCTCGTGTGTTGCTCCATGACATTCAGTGTATTGGACTTCCCACTTTGATGCCTTTTCAAGAGCCTTAAACAAAGGTCTGAATGACTTTTCCATGCTTTTAGGGTAACTGACTTGTGATTCCGTTTGTGACACTGAGCCGAGATTGTCATGATGAGACCTAGCTGTCTATGGGCAATAGAGGCATCACCCGTGTCTTTACCATAGAAAACTCTGGTCCAAAAATCCCAAATAGTCAAAGAGTATGGCTCACCAGACTGATGACAAGAACAAATCTTTTAGTTCCAACATTGCCAACTTAGTGAACATGTGTAAATATAGAAATACAAATTTATCAAAATAAAATGTTTAATTTGCTCAACATAAAAATAATTTGGGCAATAAATAAATAAATAAATAAATAAATTTCTGTTGTTGAAGCCACCCAGTTTGTGGAGCTTTGTTGTGGCAGCTTGACCTGACTAATAAAATGGTCATATTGAAAGCATCCAGCACCCTGCATTGTTTTGCATAGTCGTAGAAGCTGTAATACCTAAAGGGGCAATTTTATTTTCAAAGCATTTATGATTAGAAATGTTTCTTAATATCATGATTTCTACACTATTGCTCACATACACTCATGTACACGTGTAGATTTGTATATGATTCATAGCGTCTTTCTCTATTTCCTTATTCCTTATATTTGGGATTCCTATACTCAGCCTTGGGAAACTTCTCCAAAGGCTTAAGAATCTTGGCATCTCAGTTCTATCACCTTAAAATATCACATCCCGGATTCCTTATTTCATGCCTCACCTTGGCCTCCATATCCGCTCACCTTTCTGCCTATCTTGAAGAGCTCCTTACACACTTCTGCTGTTTCTAGAAGTCTGTATGTCTTCGGGTTTATAGTGGAAAGGTCCATGTGATTTCCGTAGAGAGCTGGATGTGGTCTTATCACTTGCATGGTCCCGGTTGTCGGAAGGGGGCTGGGGACTCCAGTGAGGTGACCGGTCAATAGGCACCCCATGCTTTTCTGTTCACGTATCACGTTTGCTTTTAAGGGAGCCATAGATTTCCTTTTGCTGCCCCATTTCCAAGTCTCCAATGGCAAGTGCATTCTAAGGTAAAATGCGAGAATCCAAACTTAGAATGCACTTGCCATTGGAGACTTGGAAATGGGGCAGCAAAAGGAAATCTATGGCTCCCTTAAAAGCAAACGTGATACGTGAACAGAAAAGCATGGGGTGCCTATTGACCGGTCACCTCACTGGAGTCCCCAGCCCCCTTCCGACAACCGGGACCATGCAAGTGATAAGACCACATCCAGCTCTCTACGGAAATCACATGGACCTTTCCACTATAAACCCGAAGACATACAGACTTCTAGAAACAGCAGAAGTGTGTAAGGAGCTCTTCAAGATAGGCAGAAAGGTGAGCGGATATGGAGGCCAAGGTGAGGCATGAAATAAGGAATCCGGGATGTGATATTTTAAGGTGATAGAACTGAGATGCCAAGATTCTTAAGCCTTTGGAGAAGTTTCCCAAGGCTGAGTATAGGAATCCCAAATATAAGGAATAAGGAAATAGAGAAAGACGCTATGAATCATATACAAATCTACACGTGTACATGAGTGTATGTGAGCAATAGTGTAGAAATCATGATATTAAGAAACATTTCTAATCATAAATGCTTTGAAAATAAAATTGCCCCTTTAGGTATTACAGCTTCTACGACTATGCAAAACAATGCAGGGTGCTGGATGCTTTCAATATGACCATTTTATTAGTCAGGTCAAGCTGCCACAACAAAGCTCCACAAACTGGGTGGCTTCAACAACAGAAATTTATTTTCTCAAAGTTCTGGTGGCTAGAAGTTCGATATTAAGGTGTCCATAGGGTTGGTTCCTTCTAAGGGCTGTGAGGTGTTAAAAAACAAAATCTACTAGTAAATTTTAAAGATCTTATCGGCTTTATTCAACAACTTGTGAATTGGGCAGCACCCAATCTAGCAGATAGAAAGGAGCTCCAAGGAGCTGTACAACATGATACAAGCGGAAGGGAAAAGGAACAAGGAAGTTGTACTAGGCAAAAAAGCAGGTTGGTTATTGCAAGGTTACTTTCCTTTAGGGGACAGTAGGGGTCTACCAGGCAGATCAGCTAACTAGTGCTGATCAAGTGATTCCTCACTGACTGGTTTAAGATTCCATTTCTGGGACAGCTAAAACCGTTAACTAAGTTAAGTCTTGGTTTCATGATGTAGGGATTAGCATAAGCGACTCCGTATTGGGCGTGTTGTCTTGTTTTCAACACAGGGAAAGAGCTGTTCCATGTTTCTTTCCTAGCTTCTGATGGTTTGTTGGCAATCTTTGCTGTTCCTTGTAACTGGCTGACTTCTCCCTGTGTCTTCACATCATTTTCCCTCTCTGTGTCTGTCTCTGTGTCCAAATTTCCTCTCTTTATAAGCACACTAGTCACATTGGATTAGGGGCCCATTCTGTTCCAGTATGACCTCATCTTAACTAATTACATTTGCAATGACCTTATTTCCAAATAAAGTCACATTTTGAGGTACTGGGAGTTAGGACTTCAACATATGAATTTGGGAGGGACACAGTTCAATCCATACCAACCATGATTATGTAAAAACACTGTGGTTTGGGTCAAGGGCTGGAACTTGCCAAGCTTGCAGTTCTGCATGACTGTCACGCATCACATCTGCCCTCAATTGCCCCATATGCAGCCTCCATCCTGTACCCAGTGTGTGGTACCGCAGAGATATAAACCAACCAGAAATATTTTGAGGCAAGGATCAGTTCTATAATTTACATTCTTGTCGCTAGCCATGCCTTCCCACGGCTGTTTGCTCCTTTCCATATGTCATACCCTTTGCTCTTCTAAAGCTGCAGATAAAAGATTTCAGACCAGGCAACATTTCAGGGTGTCTGTTCCATCTGTAAAATCTCTTCCCAAATGAACAGTGAAAGGAAACACTTTAAAGGTCTTATTTCAATAAACTTTTCATTCTGGACATACTGAAAGTGGGATTTAAAAAAAAAAAATCTTGCCCTTTACTTGCTTTCATTTTCAATATGAATAAAGAATTTGTCCTTACCTCAGGGCAGGATGCTTTCCTTCAGAATACAGCGGCTAGAAGTACAACACATAGATAGTCATAAATCCTTAGTGTAGGTGATAAACAGAAAGTATTCACGACCTGTGAGGATAAAAATCTTCCACAGCCGTCAAGTGTTGCTTTTGGTATTCCTGTGGCCATTATTCATGGTGTGAATAATGAGGAAGGCCTTGGAAACAGCCAGCAGGCTCCAGGAGCGAGGTGAGGAGGTGAGGTGGGTGACTCAGCTGCCATAGGTAATTTCCAGCTAGAAATTACAAGTAGAAAATCTGAATTGAACTGAAGTTTCTCAACCGAAAAACATCTTCCTGAAATATTAAAATAACCCAATCTGAACCCAATACAGAAAACTATAAGTCTCTGGATTGGTGGAAGATACTTTATTTATTTATTTGATGTGGACCATTTTTAAAGTCTTCACTGAATTTGTTACAATATTGCTTCTGTTTTATGTTTTGGTATTTTGGCCCTGAGGCATGTGGGATCTTAGTTCCCCGACCAGGGATCGAACCCGCACCCCCTGCATTGGAAGTGAAGTCTTAACCACTGGACTGCCAGGAAAGTCCCAGAAGATACCTTAAAAATGTGTTTATGTCTGCAATTTTAGGGGGTTCTCTGAGAAGAAAGGGTGAGTAATGGTTACAGGGTATGACCTTTCTCAAAGATAGAAGCCACACCTGTGTGTGATCATTTGACAGGGGACCTTTTGAGCCTCTTCCAACCTTGTGATTCTATTAGTCTTTGAACTCTGGGTGGTGAAGACATTCATAAGCCCAAACAGGGCAGAGTGAAGTGAGTTTGGGCCACAAATCCAAAAACCTTTACCTATTCCAGCTCTGAACTAAAGTATTCAGTCCTGGAAGTGAGAGAAAAAGGGGGAGCCAGCAACAGCATTCCAAAAAATGTATTGAGTACCTATACTCAATGATAATCATTATCATTTCCATAGGAAATGAAGGACAGTCTACCCCAGAGACAAACTCTTAGGTCCATTTTTGGTGGATAAAAGGCATTCAAGCCATTCCAATACTTACGTGTTTAAGTCTTAGGAGTTAGGGAAGCTCCATTTGCTCTCAAATGCACCAGAATTAGATTGAGCATAAGCATCTGCATGGTTCCTACAACAAGAGGCAGCTTTGGTCACTGCTCCCAGGATAAGTCAACGCTACAGAAGGGACAGAGGTCATTGAGCCAACTGAAACCAAGAGGGAACAAGATGGCAGCTGTTGGTTAATTACCCCCCTCCCTATGATGATCTGTGGATAAGCCCAACCCACTTCCTTAAAAAAAACTGTGGTAAAATATACATACCATAAAAGTTACCCCCAAATTTTAAACTATTTTAAGTGTATAATTCAGTGGCGTTAAGTACATTCAACAATACTGTGCACCCATCACCGCTACCCATATCCAAAACTTTGTCATCATCCCAAATAGAAACTCTCTACTTCCCGTTTAATCCAAAAGAAAGAAACGTGCAAATCGTCTTCTCTCTCCTCTTCGACTCCAAGCACTGCTTCAGTCTTGCAGTGACGTCTATGGAGAAACAGCCATACTGAGAATAGGCCGTGACCCCCATAACTGCACAACTGTCCTCGCTAAGGTTCCATGACCTGCATGGGACCAGAGACTGGGCTGCACCACGCTGATGGAGAGAACACACTCAGACCCTCCACCAGTATTTTTCCAGGAAAACTGCGTCCCCCACGTGGTCTGCTCATTATGTGCCGAGATAAGCACTCAATTGATTTTAAAAATGCCATAAACTCGATAATCAGAAAATGAAGTGGACCAGTCTGTTTTCACTCTTAGGGGTTAATGACAAAGGACACACAATAAAGAAATAGTGTTAAGGCTGAAAAATGACTCCTTTCTCTTGGTCATCTGTCTGGACTGGGCTCTTTTTTTTTTTTTGCTGTACGCGGGCCTCTCACTGTTGTGGCCCCTCCCCTTGCGGAGCACAGGCTCTGGACGCGCAGGCCCAGCGGCCATGGCCCACGGGCCCAGCCGCTCCGCGGCATGCGGGATCCTCCCGGACCGGGGCACGAACCCGCGTCCCCTGCATCGGCAGGCGGACTCCCAACCACTGCGCCACCAGGGAAGCCCTGGACTGGGCTCTTAAAGCTCCCAACAGTTTTGTTTCTTTAGGAGGGAGCAGTATATCTCTGGAATTAGAATGGCCAGAGCATGAGGGCCAGGGCATCGAGCTGCCCAGCCTTGCTTTCCTCTACTCCTCAGGCTGTTCCACCCCAATCACTGGGAGCGGCTAACACCAATTCTGCCTCTGGGGTGAGGAAAGGTTACGGGCAACAAAGCTTCTCTGAGTCATTCAGGTCTCCTTCTAGAATACAGGATCAGCTTTGATGAGATACCAGTTCCATCTGTGCCACCCCCTCCTGGGATCTTCTCCCCTTCAGGTACTCAAGGCCACCTGATAACACGTGCATATTTTGTCTTTGGTGGCTTCTCTACTGTGATAATATTCTAAGTCTGTTTCTTTCATCTCTAGGAGATAAATTGAATGGCTGGGGCTTGTGAGTTACAGCCCTCATTACGAATGGCGAAACTCTAAAAGAACCATTAGCTAAAACCCCAAAACTTACCTGTTGGACAATTTCTAGGTGCTCCCTTTCCCAGAGGAGGAGCATCAGAAGACCAGAACTTGGGGCTGACGATGGTAAGAACCAGCAGAGGCAGTAAGCTGGGAGCTTGAGACCATGAAACCAGACACTGGACTCAATACTCTGAATCATAGAATTCCATAAGTGGAAACAACTGTAAGGATATTTTTAGACCAGTGAGCCTCAAACAATTCACACTGGTTAAAATATAGATCCCAAGGCTCTTGCCTAACCTATTCATTCAGAGTTTCTTGGAGGTGGCATCCAGAAATCTGTATCTTTTAACAGTGTGCCAGGTTATTCTGGTGTTGTGTCAATTCTAGGAAACAGTGGTCGCATTGATCAAACCTCCCACAGAAGATGCATCTGAAAGACCCATGAGACAATCCCCTCTTTGTTCTGGACTTGCACTCCTGTGAATGCAGCCTGAGATGGCCTTGCATCATAGTGGAGAATCATTACTGAGCTTAGGGTCAGCGCATATTCTCAAGTCCTCTACCCCTGAATCACCATATTTACTCTTGAAGCTCGAAAGGCCCAAGGCAAGGATGAGGTGTGACAAATTGGAAGCATCATTTAAGCCTAGTTATTTACTCTGCCCTTCTTTCTTATGTCCATCTTTCATTGTTAAAATCGATGGTTTCCATCCCATCCTGGGTATCAAATTATAACACAAATAGGAACTAGACCTCATTCTATAGCACGGTTCACATTTCAATTCCACAGATATTTAATGAGCAAATAACTCAGCAAAGTATTAAAGTGCTAGGCAGTTCATATATAAATCTATAACTCAGATACAAGATAGAATTGATATCTGCCCCAAGAGAGATGCAAAATGTTATGCATGTTCAAAAAAGGCAAAGATGACATCTCATTGAGAGTGGGCTGAAGACACACAGGGCCCTTTTGGGGAGAGGTCCTATTTGAGCTGGAGCTTAAAGTACCATCTGCATAGATGTGCTAAGGAAGGCCTATCATACATAGAAAATCTTGTGAGTCAAGCAATGAATGTAGAGAATGTGTGTTGAGGGTGGGAGTGATCATAGAATAGTCAACTTTAAGGCTAAAAAAAAGTGGGTTAGGCTAGTGCATGGAGGGCCTTTGCACTAAAGAATTTGGAATTCATTTTCCAAAAGTGGGGAGTCAAGGAGTGGCCATAGGGGGCAGAGTGAAGCCAGGTCAGATTGGAGTCAAGGGTTCCCTGTCAAGAGGTAAGAGGTACTAAAATGTTTACAAGTCCAAAAATTTGGAAACAACCTGTATTAGTCTTCTATGGCTGCTGTAACAAATTACCACAAATTTCATGGCCTAAGAAAACATACATTTATTCTCTTTGAGTTCTGGAGGTCAGACCTCCAAAAATCTGTTTCTCTAGGCCAAAATCAAGGTGGCTCTAGAGGAGAATGTGTTTGCTTGCCTTTTCCAGCTTCTAGAGCTGCATTCCTTGCATTTCTTGGCTCTTGGCTTCTTCTGAAACAAGCATGTGACATTTTTGTAATTAAAATAAAGACAGGAGGAGTGAATGAGGGCCAGAAATAGTTCAGTGAAGATGAAAAGGGAAGAACTGATGCAGAGATGAAGTCCTTAAGATTCACCAACCCATCAGATCTCAGAGACAATGGAGGAAAGACCGCTCTCAGGCAGTAAGCCTGGGTGACAGAATGGCTAGGCTGCCAGCAGACATCTGTGCAGGAGGAGATTGGGGAAGAGGAGGCATCTTTCAGATGTGTTTGTCCTTTGGGTCTCATTGTAAATCTACAAAATCAGACATTTTACTGGAGGGATCTGGCAAGTCGTATTTTAAAAAGTGTTCCATGTGGATCATAGCATCCTAGACCTAGAGCAGTGGCTCTAAAAATGTGGTGCTGGAACCAGCATCACCTACATCATCTGCGAACTTGTTAAAAATGCAAACTCTCAGGCTTCCTCCCAGACCTACAGGATCAGAAGCTCTAGGGTTGGAGTCCTGAGATCTGAGATTGAACAAGCCCTCCAGAGGATTCTGATGCATGCTCAGTTGGAAAAACCACTGACCTAGAGAGCTTCTAAGGATCCAGATGACACTGATAATTTCAGTCTAAATCTTGCATGGGCAATTTTATTCCATCTCTCCTGTGGACCCAATAAAAAATAAAACCCTGTGGTCCATCCTGAGACCTTACTCTCCACTGAGACTGACTGGGTAACTCATGCACACTGTCCCAAAGCCAAAAGTCAGGATGGTAACCTTTTCCACTATTAACTGCAAAAAACCCAGCTTTCCAGAAGAAAAATATCCACTCTCTTCATGGGACCTCCTCATTGTAGAAGCTGCTTGGGCACTATATTATTCACTAGACAGGTAAAAATACTTTCAGACTTATCTGATCTGAGTCTTACAGACTCTTTGAAGCTCATCGACTCATGTTATTGGAAGAGAATAGAACAGAGCATCTAGTCTAATCCCATTTTACCAATTAAGAAATGGAGGGGCCCAGAGCTAGTTGGTAACTTTGTATTGTAACAGAGAACACAGTTTGTGACAAACCTGGACTCAGACTTTCAGACTCGTTTCACTGACCCCCCATTGCGTCAGCTTGGATGGAACAGGTGCCTCATCTTCTAACCCTAAGACACTGCAAGCCCAGTGTAGCTGCCAGGGCCATCCATCCATGTTCAGGGAATTCAGGGTCTCCAGGAATGGTGTGGATTTGGATTCCTATTGGCACAGGCAGAGGAGACAAAGGGAACAAGGAGAAATGCTTTTTCTAGGCGTGCTACATTAATAATAGCTCTTGCTACAGAGGTTCCCCCATGTACCAGGTAGATCTTTACCTCAAAACAACTTTGTAAAATGGGCACAACTATCCCAGTTTTACCCACGAGGCACAGAGAGGCTAAGTACATGATCAAGTCCAAACAGTGGACAATGAGTGGAGGTAGGATTAAAACCTCAACTCTGAATCCTGGGCTTTCCCCATGGAGCCATACTGCTTTCTGGTGAGCTGCTTTTGAACTGGGGGTGTGATTCCTTTCAGTCTCTAAATCCGTGACTCCTAACCCCGACTGCAGGTTAGAATCGTGGGGAATCCTAACCCCGACTGCGGGTTAGAATCGTGGGGAATCCTAACCCCGACTGCGGGTTAGAATCGTGGGGAATCCTAACCCCGACTGCGGGTTAGAATCGTGGGGAATCCTAGCCCCGACTGCGGGTTAGAATCGTGGGGAACTTTCAAAAGTACTAATAGCTGCTGCCCTTTCTCCCACTCCCGTTAAAACAGAGCATCTGGGTTCTGATACCAAAGTACCAGTATTATTGATATTCTTTTTTAAAGCTCCCCAGATAATGCTAATTGCTGATGGGATGCAAACCACTTTCCTAAATGTTTAATTTGCTTCAAAATCATTTAGCTAACCAGGAATAGACACCGTTCTTTAGGCAAGTGGTGGATAGTTAATTAATTAAATGACTCAAACCGATGATTGAATTATATTTAGAAGTTAGATAAAGAAAGGAAATGGGGGCTTCCCTGGTGGCGCAGTGGTTGCGAGTCCGCCTGCCAATGCAGGGGATGCGAGTTCGTGCCCCGGTCCGGGAAGATCCCACATGCCGCGGAGCAGCTGGGCCCGTGAGCCATGGCTGCTGAGCCTGCGCGTCCGGAGCCTGTGCTCCACAACGGGGGAGGCCACAACAGGGAGAGGCCCGCATAACGCCAAAAAAAAAAAAAAAAAAGGAAATGGGGGAAAGGAGAGTTGAGTTTTTATTAAATAGTTTATTTGTGGGCAGGTATGCAAGACTGTTGCTGGATGTCAGAAATAACAGCTCATCTTGGGGACCCCCACTGGTACCCCCGGCCCCCAAGATTCCCCTGAACAGTGTTATCCTGGTGTTTGAAAATGTATATGTGTTTAAAAGTAATTAAAGCAAATTGGAAGTTAATTATTCTGAACATTACTTTGCCAAGAGAACGTCCTTTTTAAATTTAACAAGTTTTCTATTTAAAGCATTTTGGGTCATGTACCTAGGTTAAACATAGAAGACTAATCTCATGGTAATTCCTTGGGTCTTATCCAACAGAATTTTTAAAATAGCATATTCATTAAGGTTAAAAATAGATCTTGAACAGAGCTCTTTCTTTAAGGAAATCTATACCTCCCACTCTTTAATTAAAGCTTCCTGGTAGGAGCCATGCTCCCAGAAATTCTAGTCCTTTTGATTTTTTAAAAGCTTATATCCCCTGAGACTCGAAGTAACCAACGTTCTGTTTTTGAGTGTGAATACTCAGGCAGTGACGAATCCCAGAAAGCCTCCACCTGTAGCCATCAAAGCCTCCCTCACCTCCTTCTTCACAGGGACAAGACACCAACCCGGATGGCAAAACCCAACCACTAACTGCATCCCCAGAAAACTGCCATCTGCTTTTAAACTCTTTTAAAACTGAACCCAAAACTGGTTTATAGACTACATATTTACTTTTATTTTCCTGCCTGAAAATTTTCATACCTTATTTACTTATACATTTATTTAATCTTGAAACTTCAGTAATAGAATTTCTTATGACTGGAGTAAATTTTTTATCAATAAAGACCTCTACAAGTTTCTGGAGCATTCCTCCACCTCTCCAGATCAGATGAAAGCGTCCAAAATTCTGCAATTTAGAGAGAAAGGTGCTGGGAAAAAATCTTTGCAATAGACTTAAGTTAGTAGGATTTCTTAGCCTGGAGGAAACTGGCTTCAGGGTAACCCGTTAATTGTCTAAATGTATACAAAGATGGCTCTACCATCTTTGCACAGTAGAAGGGGTAACCAGCTATTTCGCACATTCACCGAGAAAGAACAAAGGAAGCCTAGTTAAACTGCCAGAGGAGGGATTTGGAGGAATCGTAAGAGGAAGACTTTTGCACTGAAAGAGGAAGGACTCTTTTTTTAAAGCCTTAAAGAAAAAGCAACATACTCCCTTGTATTGACTGGAGTTTAGCCATTCTTGAAGGGAGGAGAATTCATTGAGAACTTTTCACTGAACTGTAACACAAATCCAACAACTAGCTCCTTTTTGAAAGATGAAATCGTTGGTTCAGGTAAATACAAGTCCAAGGGTGGGCTCCGGGCATTGCCGGATTCAGGGGTTTGAACAATAAGATGGGCACTCTGTCTCTTTTCATCTCCCACTCTGCTTGGCTTTATCGCTGAAAGAATTTCTTCTTGTGACAGCCAGATTGCTGCAGGCAACTTTGAGCTTATTCTGCTCTTAAAGCTCCTTTTCCAATATCTGTATCAGTGAAGGATTCTGATTAGCCTTGACTCTGTCCCTAGGCCATTCACTGGTTCCAGAATAATTGAATCCGTCAGACTGGGTTGCGTGCCCGTCCTCATGGCAGAGGCAGTGAGACCCCTCAGGTGGCAGAACCCACAGATCATATGGAGTGCAGGAAAGAGAGTTCCAAAAGACAAAGAGGCAAGACGGGCAGAGAAATCACATGGTTACTGCAGAGATAATTTGGGAAGAATTCTTGTTTTCCTGCAATCACAGGATGACAACCGTGAACTGAGATTTTAACAGACTACCCTGATGTCCCAAACCCCAAAGCTAAACACTAATTTTTTTTTTTTGGCTAAACTTTAAGCTTGGAATATCTTTCATTGTTTTTGTATTTTGGTTTTGGCTTTTTTGAGGGGGAGGGGGTGGGTGGAGGCAAAATAATAAGCTCCTGATGAACTAGTTAGAATAGGAAGCCGTGTAACTTCCCTTAATCTTTGGATCACTATTAACCAATCTGAATTTGATTTGGTTTGAGTTCATCGGCCATGACCTTCCACTGTCACCATGTCACAGGGGCCAGATAACTGCCCACCAATGGAACCCTGGCCCTCTTTCTCAGAGTCTAGACTGCAAACTTTCCCTGGCTCCAGAGTACAGGGAGTCCAAAGCGATTGATAGTGACCTTGCTCCCGGGGCACAGGGAAGACAATTGCTGACAGTACATTTGCCAAAGTTTGGGCTGTTTGGTCTTTATTAAAACCCTGTGTATCATTCAGCGTCCTGGGAGGATACAGAATTCATCTCAGGTGGCTTGAATGAAGAGATTTTATGAAGAACTCTCTACAGATGAGTGAGCAGGATTAAGGAAACAAACCAGAGAACAAAGATATCCAGAGACTAGCAGTGTTGGAAGCCTTTATCACCCCTAAGGCAGAGAGACAAGGAGGAAATAGAGGTACCAGGGCTGGGTGAGAGCTAAAGGTAGAGACAGGACCACCTGGCAGGATCAGAAGTCATGGAGGAGGTTAGCCATTTGCTGCCTCTCTGATACCCCGGCACTATCCCCCTGGACCAAATCCACTTGAAGCCAGTCAGCAAAGGACCAGGGATTCAGTCCACAGGGATCGGTGTCCCAGGGCATAGAGTGGGGCAGAGAAGGGAGAGAATGGATTGGAAAAACTAGGTCTGGCTTCCCAACAAGGGAAGTGACACCTAAGAAAACTCAAGGAAGAGGAGGATGCGTTGGTCAAGTCTATGTCCTAAAAATCTAGAGAAAGTATAGCTCTAATCCCATGATGCAACGAGTCTCTCAATGGCCCTAAGGAATTTTGTTCTCAAAGCTATGAGATTTGTTTCTTCCAAATTTTATCCCAGGTAGGCATGCAGTGACACGCATAATAGACTACTGCAACCATTACACCTGGGCTTCCCTGAGAATTAGTGCTCAGGAACAAATTCAAATTAATTATCTGGCTACACAATGGCAGGATTAACCTTTAAAGTGGATGCAACGACCATGATTTACATAATCTATTTAATCATTTTTCAATAGAGTTAATATTCAGAATGCAAGTGGGGAGAAATAAATTACATCTTACAGCTTTTTGTGAACACCAGGTTCAGCTCACAAAGAATAAAATTAACATTATCTAAGGTAGAGGACATATCAGGTGCCCAGAGCAATAAATTAGATTACAGGGATCATTAACAACCCTTCCAGAATCTTCTTGTAATATGAATTCATCCAGAAAGTAAATAAACAGTGACACACAAAAGGAGCAGATTTTATTCATCACTTTCCTCTCGGATCCAAACAGAGATAGTCTGATCTGATAGGACCTTATGAGATATTTGACAGGTGTGTGTAATAAACATCAACAACATTTATTTAAGGATCTATTGGAAATATATCTAGAATAGAAGGAACAGGCTGAAAATGAAGCAAATAAAATTTAATTCGAATCTGGGTTCATTTGTTATCTGATCATTTTCTTCATTTAAGTTCCATTCTGGGTGGAACATGTGTGTTTTATTCTTTCTGAAGAAACAAAGGCCTAAGAACTGAGCACTGGAATGGTCTGTTCTCTGGTCCTAAGGAACCTGGTGCTTGAGAGCTATTCTTTGAGGAATCCAGAGAGTTCTTGGGGAAGGTGTTTAGGGAGAGATGCCTTATTTAAAGTGAACTTCCTACAGAGAAAGACAAATACTGAATGATATCACTTATAAGTGGAATCTAAAAGGTACAACAAACCAGTGAATATAACAAAAAAGAAGCAGACTCACAGACACAGAGAACAAACCAGTGGTTACCAATGTGGGGGGGGAGCAAGATGGGGGAGGGGAGTGGGAGGTACAAACTATTGGGTATAAGATAGGCTATAAGGATGTATTACACAATATGGGGAATAGAGCCAATCTTTTGTAATAACTGTAAGTGGAAAGTAACCTTTATAAATTGTATTAAAAATTGTTTTAATCTTAAAAACAAAGTGAACTTCCTGAATCTAAAACTTCTAAAAATTTAAATTGCCCCAAGAGAATGAGACTGGAAGAAGAGTCATGGAAAAACAGAAACCGTGTCAATTTAAAAGGGACTTTACATAAAAAATTAATTTTCAATTAAAGTACTCACTGTGAATTTTGAGAACGCAGGAATAAAAGGAGAGTTCCAAATGGACCCAGGAGCTCTCCCCCTTGGTAGAATATGAGAGGTAGAATCAAGTATACACTAGACGAAGCAGGGGCCTGGGGGCCAAAGAAGCAGGCTCCAGCCCAGCCTGTCACTAACTAGATGGTTCTGAGCAAACTCACATTACTCCTCTGGTGTCCAGGATCCTCATCTGAAATATAAGACCCATATCACATACTAGTAAGTGTGGGTATAGACTCAGTCCAGCCTGCGTTTGAGTTTAAGCCCTACTAGCTGCATAGCTCTGAGCAAGACATTTACATCTTCAGCCTCAGTTTCCTCATCTGCAAAATAGATTAGTAGAACCTACCTCATAGGATTATTGGGATGACTAAATAAAGTAAATGTATAAAGCACTTAGCACACAGAGCCTGGCACATAGTAAGGGTGTGATAAAAACTGGTTCTTATTACATATAATATAGCTCTAAAATCTCTCCAGCTATATTATTCTATAATTCTAGTTTTATAGCACAAAGAGAGAAAACCCATAGTTGAACAACATTACAAATGATGAGTCTGTAAGCTACGTCAATTCATGAAAACATACATATACCATCATCTTAAGTAGAAGAAGGAAGTTGTGAATAGTTGTCCCCAGTGTAGATTTGCTGGTAAAAAAACAAGGGGAATATTGAGAAACAATAGAAGGAAATCGTCATTGAAACAGTTGAAATGTCATATTATCCTTTTTTTTTTTTTTTTTTTTTTTTTTTGCGGTATGCGGGCCTCTCACCGTTGCGGCCTCTCCCGTTGCGGAGCACAGGCTCCGGACGCGCAGGCTCAGCGGCCATGGCTCACGGGCCCAGCCGCTCCGCGGCATGTGGGATCCTCCCGGACCGGGGCACGAACCCATGTCCCCTGCATCGGCAGGCGGACTCTCAACCACTGTGCCACCAGGGAAGCCCCATATTATCCTTTTTTCTAAAGTTGTTCAGGAGTTTAGTACAGAGTTAATAAGGAGCTAAAACTCTATGAAGAATGGTTTTTCTTGTCTTCTTTTTCTATGAAATTGTCCTAGATATGGAGAGATTACCATTTAGGGTTACAGTCAGTGCTCAAGGGCCCTTGGATAACCATCCTGCCAAGGTGATGGATCTAGTTGTTTTGTGGCTCATCTGTAGCTTCTCACAAAAAGCTTTCCAAAACAGAAAGATGGTCCAATCTCTCTTAGTGAAGCTGGCTGAACATCTCTCCTCAGAAAACGTTCCTATTAGCTTTTCTCCAACTCAGCCTCCAGTCTAATCCATAAGTTATGCAGACACACTCTTCATCAAACTTGGACTTTTTACTTCTTGAACTTTAGTGGGAAGAGAGGATTTCATTAACTTTGGAGCATGAGAAATCACAAGCGAACTCCTGAAGGTCTCTGGGTTACTTGGATAGTTATAAAAATAACAACAACAGGAGCTCAATTATTGAGTGTTACCTAGATGCCAGGTGCCATGCGAAGCACTTCACACATCATTTGATTCTTACAACAGCTCTATGAAGTAAGTAGTAATATCATCTCCAGTTTGCAGATGAAGACATGGAGGCTTAGAAAATTTAAGTAACTGGTTCATGGTTACAGCGTTAGTAAACAACAGAGATAGGATTCGAATTGCCTTTGATGTGGTTCCAAAGCTCATGATCTGAACAGTTACTCTATAAGGGCTGTCTGCTAAGTGATGGCTCATCCTTAACAATCTTTCCCAAATTACTGTGGTGTCTCTTCTTCTTTAAGAATAAGACAGCTTACTGTATGTGGCTTCAAGAGAGTTTTCCCTAGAGTGGGTGCCCCGTTAGCCAATAGTTGGTCTGTTTTATGCCCAGCATTGTGCGAAGCTAAAAAAAAAGCCTTTGAACTTCCAGCCTGATCATTTTCTAAAGAAAATGTGTTGGAGGAGAATTAATAGACAGATGAGATTGTAAAAAATTAAAAGTCCAGCCTTAAGAGACTCCTTCAGAAGTAAGCTAGAGGGCAAAAAATTCTAAACCAGAATCTGTGTGTGTGTATCTTTTTGTGTGTCTTTGTGCGTGTCTGCATAAGGGGAGTTGAAGAGAAATGTTGTCCATTTATTCCACAAAATGCCAACAGAAAAGATGAGCAAGATCAAGGCAAGAGAAAACTATAGCTATTTATTCCCCCAAAGAAGAGCATTCAGAGAGATTCATCAGCTTGACATTAGCAATCCTCCCAAACATTTATACATGAATTCTTGAAGACAAAGGACAAATCAACCAGGAGCCCAGCATTTGAAACTCTCACACTATCCAGTTCTGTAATAAGACATCGACTGTGGATACAGGGTCACTCGCCTCCCCTCCACTTGGCTTCCTCATCTTTCACCTCCAAGTATGAAAATACAGCTGGGAATGAGCCAAATCAAGGCAACTGTACTACACATGGGTTCCTTCCAGTCAATAAGCAGGAAACAAAATGGAAAAAGCCTGCTTTTAAATCAACATAGTCATTCGTAAAGAGAGAGCTCCATCTCTTCCTGTATATGGCTACAGCACCCCTCAGAGAAGGGCGAGGGCTGACTTCTCTTCCTCTTTTCAAGGGTTAATTCTCCTGTTGTCATTCACAGAATAGAACATAATATCAAATTGGAGGAAAGATCCTTTTGTTTCTCTATGTCAGTAACAGATGTTTCTTTCAGATCAGGGAGCTGCAGGGAGGAAGAAATTTCGTCTCGTGCAAACTTCAAATGAGCTGCCCAACACTGCAGAGTTACGTCTCTGCCAGGTTCTTTGGGAAGATTCCTGACCTTAAGATCAGCTCTGTTGGAGCCAAAGAAAGTGTTCCTTTTCTTTATAGGAAGCAACTTACTCACATCGATTTGGAACACACCAGTTCTTGGGCTAAAAGTCCTGTCTCCCACAGCACCGTGTGAGGCCATGGAGTTTGGCTCTATGATCCTGAACTCTGTGCAGACGTGAATTCAAGCCCTCAATTTCTTCTCAGCATCAAGATCTGCTGTGATTCGGGGAGAGAGAATAGAGGTGTCAAGTCCAGAACTATTGTTTACAGGATAAATTATAGATCTTTGGGAACTGTTGTCAAGGTTTGAGGGAAGATTTTTTTGCCACTAGATTGTGAGCTTCGTGATGTCAGAAGCTCTGTGTCACTCATCCACAGACCTACTGGGCACATCCACAGTGCCCAGTAGGTCACTAAAAATCTCACAAAAAAATCTCACATCAATCTTTTAAAGGCTTTATTATATATTTGAGAGAGAGGAATTCAAGTTTTTCTGAAATTTGGTTTCTTCTTTTGTAAAATGGAAATAACCTCTTCTGCTTACTGCATAAGAACGATCTACTACAAGAGTTTCTTGTGCACAAGGACAGTGTCCCCTAAAACTTTGCTCTCCAATTTTTGAGCAGTGCCTGGCATAGAGAAAATGCAGAAAAATGTCATCATTGAGTGAATGAGTAAATGAAAGAATGAGTACATCAGTGGATTGACAGTAATAAAATATGAAAATGTATGAAGTCCTCTACACTGGTTGTAAGCACTCTTCTCCAGATGAAATAAACTACCAGCTCTTCCTTTGGCATAGTTCAAAGTCTCTAAAGCATCTCAACCTTTGATTCGGAGCTCTTTGAATTATCGGTCTTTTAAATTCTGTTTTATCTTTGGCAAGCCAATGCGAATACAAACATGGCTTTTCCTCTAAAGACCGGGTGATTCATCACATAGCCTTCACCTGAGCTCTGTCTAATCTCCTGACTGGTCTCCAGGTAGCCAGAGGTGTTTTCATTTGTGGGAGGTTTTAGGAAGTCACTTCCTCCCCTAAGCTGCATTTCTAGAAAGCAGTTCCCCTCCAAATATGAGTGGGAAATGGTGCTTTTAGTGGAAAATATTAATGAAAGTTGAGGTCCTAGTCTCAGGTGTGGTTTCCCCACAAGGCAGGCAGCAGGATCCGCCGCGTTCCTCACATTCAAGACATGCCAGCTGGGTTCATGCTGGGTTCATGTGACAAAGGTCACATCCCTAGAGGAGGTGTTAGCCATCAACCTGTACTGACAATGGTCCAGGCCCACGCGAGGCTCTGTGGGTAAACCCACGTCTGTTGTATCCACCTCTTCCAGAGAGACAGACATGAACGCATAAAAGCTACCCAGTAATCCAAGCCAGCCCATCTTAAGGGCCACCTGAGTGAGCCACAGTCACCAAAAACAAGAGAGCCTTAGGGCCAGAGTCTTCAGGAAGATTTCGTGGAGAAGGTGGGCCTTGAATCAGGAAGACTCCGCATCTGCACTGACCTGGCACGGAGCCAGTAGGACTGTGCATGGGTCCTGGGAAAAGTCAGCAGGCCGCTGGGACTCTGGCTTTTCCTTTCTTGACAACATTTTCTCCCTCATACGATCCTTGGAAGGACCAAATTAAATAGTGGCTGTGACAGTTACTTGAAAATTCTAAACTACTACTATCATCGTTCTTTAGGGAAAATATGGCCTGAAAAGCAGGCCAGGCACAGATCAGGAAGGACATTAAAAGTTTGGCTAAGGAGCCGTGTTGGTTAAAATTGAACTTCATAAGCAAGAAAGGGCAACAAAAAACCCTGGGCAGGCCCTTGGGCTCCTCTCTCCCTGCAGCAGCCTCCTCTCCCCTCACTGGGTACCACCCACGGCAGCACAAACCTCTGTCACAAACTTAGTGGGAAACGAAAGCTTATCTCTAAGAGTGTTGATGAAGTGTTAACTCACGCATTTCAGCTCTGCCCTCTCCCCTACACAAAGCTAAAAATGAGCAAATCAATTAACGTGTTCTATTTTAGAATTTCGGCGAACTTTGAATGTTAGAGGCAGCGCTGCCTAGCAACAAGAGAGGATGTAGGGATCACCTGAGCTCTGATGCTCTGATCCGGAATGTCCCACAGGCTAGCTGCTTAACTTTGGCTTAACTTTCCTTGTCTGAACCTCATTTTCCTCCTCTGTGAAATGGGTGGTGTGTGTGGGGGGGTCTTCCACGTTCCCTAAGGACTTGTCAAATCCTCTTTGAGATGTTTCTGTACCTGGGGACAGGGGAGGGGAGAAGCACCAGGGAGGGTGCTAGGGGCTCTAGGAAAAGCAGGTAAACCATGTAGAGGATACACTGTCAACCACATATCCTGTCTAGAGCCATGCTGACATGGTCTATTCTTCCAACAGACACTGCAGATGTGCCCACTAGGTCTGTGGATGAGTGACACAGAGCTTCTGACATCACGAAGCTCACAATCTAATGGCAAAAAAATCAGACAAATAAACACACCATTACTCGGAAGCATGGTAAGTGTCAGGATGCAGCAGTGCTGGGAACTATGGGAGACAGAGGAGGGACCACTGCACCAGACTGATTTTCCAATATTCTTGTCCTGTGCTCCCTGCCATGCTTTCTCGGTCTGTTTCCTGAATAGTTTCACCAATCAAGAAGACTTGGATACATTTAATCTATTTTTTAAGAATTACAACGATATTAAGTATATCAAATATGCCCAACGATCAGGTTTGGATCCTCCCCCATCCTGCAAGGTGAATCATAAATTACCTAAGGACCTTTTCCTGTGCCATCATCCCACGATTCCCTACCTTGGTCTATGCCGGCAGTTTCTGTATGGCATTGTTTGAACTCACTTCGAGAAGCATGCCCTTCCTTTTCCTTGCTGTGTACCTGCGACTTGGCTGTGTTACGCCTTTCACTGGGTGTCCGAATTTTTTTTTTTTTTTTTTTTTTTTTTTTTTGCGGTACCCGGGCCTCTCACTGTTGTGGCCTCTCCCGTTGCGGAGCACAGGCTCCGGACGCGCAGGCTCAGCGGCCATGGCTCACGGGCCCAGCCGCCCCGCGGCATGTGGGATCTTCCCGGACCGGGGCACGAACCCGTGTCCCCTGCAAGGGCAGGCGGACTCTCAACCACTGCGCCACCAGGGAAGCCCGGGTGTCCGAATTTTGTTGGGCAAATTCCCTGTATCCTAGGGCAGATACCAGGATACAGACTCAGCACTGACAGAGAAACAAATTATTAACCACCTGCTTGGATTTAATCAGGAGAGTTCATGCCCAAAGCCAATGAGAGTCAATGGGGCTGTGATTAGTGGTGTTTAGCAAACATGTACAAGTTTCCACTAGAAAAATTCATGCTTTATTTCTTTTTTCCTAAAATGGGCTTTCTAAACCCTAGAGGGTTTGATATCCAAGAATCTTGTGACCACACACATAATCTCCATCCTTACCCTTCCCCCGTTTCTGAGATCCGTCTCCCGCCCTACCACCCGCTTTGCCTCTGCCCCTCTGGACTGAAGATCCCAGAGTTTCCCTTCTGCCCAGTCCTCCAACCCCTTGATCACTTCACTGGCCCATCCCTGAGCCTTCTCCTGTTCCATTAGGGTTTTCTTGAAGTGCAGAGATCAGAATACGCATAGCAGCCCTCAAGTAAAAACAAGTGTTTGTTATTTGTTTCCAAAACTCTTCCTGGAGCCCCCAGTCTCATGCTGGCCATTGTGGCCATGTCAACCCGTGTCAGCAGATAAGCCAAAAGATAACCTCTTGGCTTCCTTTCCTCCTCTATTCTCAGGGACAGACTCTCTCCAAGGCTCTCTGAAAATGACCCCCCCACCACCACCAGACAATAGCAATTTCTCCTTGCCTTATGGCTGCTGTCTGCCACAGGTAGGAATCGGTAAGAAGCAAAACCCATTTTGCAGCCAGAATTCCAGTCCTGGGCTAAGCGTGTTCTCATCCTGCATGCATGCAGGGCATGGATTCTGACAAACAGATGACGCAGCCACAGTTGTGGAAACAGAGCTGTTCAGAACCTGCCAGCTTCCTCCTGGAGCGGTGGGAGAAGCTTGCCATCAATGCCAGTCCCTCTGATCACACCCCTAAAGCACAGCCGCTGTGTGCACTCCTTCCAAACAGTGTGAGCCTAAATCCATGTGAAATGAGCTGGACCATGTCCATCAAAATAGCTTCAGCAGCGATGTGAGCCATTCCGTTTCTTATGTTTGGATACAGGACTCTTCTCTGTTTTGACTAAAAATTCTAACCTGGGATTTACTTTTGTTCTCCTACAGATACACACACACGTGTGTGTGTGTGTGTGTGTGTGTGTGTGTGTATACCCGCCTCCTCTTCCCCTCTCTGGTACTGTTTCCATATTTCTATTTTCTTCTCTTTGTATATATTTAAGTATCTCCTTTATTTCCTCCCTCCATCCTTCTCCTCCTCCTTCTTTCTTTCCTTCTCTCCTCTCTCTCTCTCCCTTACTTCCTCTCTCCCTCCTTCTCTCTTTATCTCCCCTCTCCTCATTCCCTTCCTCCCCCTTTCTCTTCTCCCATCTTCTCCCCCTGTGCTTCTCTCCCCACAATTCTGCTAATTCTCCTAATGCCTTAAACTGCACAAGAAAAAGAGTCCAGCCCGCTCTCCTGAAATCGCAACCTGTTGTGTGGCTTTGTGACAGAAGTGTCATCTACTCAGTCCCTCACACTATATCCCGGTGTCTAAAGATTTTCTTTAATATGTACTTGATAAGCACCAACATAAAAATAAAGTAGAAAAAAGCCATAAAAATCAGACTGTACTGAGCTTAACTTTTCTGCATTCATTAAAACTTGTTGATATCATGGATTCTATTAGGCTAATCCCAGCTACAGCATGACATGATCTTTATTAGGCCAGTGCAGAGCCCTGAAGTGCTTTCTAAAATATAAAAGATAAAATGAACAGGATGGGGGGGGGTTGAAGGGGTATTATATTACACCTTGATTTTTAGAAAACTGGTAATTTGTCTATGGTATAATTTATATACTAACTTATAACCAACCAGAACATGTGATGGACCTAAACTCTTTCCTCCCTAATGGTGTCACATGGCAGAGAAGCACCATGGAAATAGCTATACAAATTCTTTGTGTAACATATTGGAAGATAATACAGAAATGTGTGTAAATGTCTCAGAGTATACTGGAGTATGATCCAGAAGTGTGTATAAATGTCAACAGACCTCGAATATCATTCATTCCTATCCTTGGGGTTCCAATGGCAGTAGCAGCTGCTTCTGACAAATCCTGATTGTGAATCTGTCCTTGCTGACCCACACCTTTTGATGCCTTTGCTCTCGGAAGGTCACCCACTCCTGTTGGCTTTATCTCCCTGGCCTCTCAGCCTTAATGCTGTCAGGTCTCAGCCTCTAAGCTGCATGTGTTTGTCCTTTCAGCTTCCCTGAGAGTAGGTGATGCCTAAACAACTCTGCCCTGCACGCATTTGGAATGAAAACATATTTTGTACTTGTCCCAGCGGTCATGAATTATAGAATCATAACTCTGAAAGGAACCTCAGAGTTGTCCACTCCAATCTCTCATTTGACTAATGAGTCGGGTGACTGGTTTGTCTGGACAGTTTCAATTTATGCCTCTTGTCCTGACATAGTTATTAATAGCTCCCTCTTTTACTCTCAGATGTATCCTGATGTGGACAATAAATTGTATGGTCTCCCTACTAATGAGAGAAGCAATGTAGCTGAGGCCAGAATCCACACTCAGGTATCCAGAGTTTTTATTTTTTTTAATAATTATTACTGTGCTTCCTCTTTCAACTTAGAGATATTCCTTTAGAGCAATGCTTCTTAATGAGAATCACCTGGAGAGCTCTTCCAAAACACAAATGCTTTAGCTCTAATAAACTCTCAGGGTAGGGGTTGGACATACATCTTATGGCAGAATTCCCACCGCAGTCCTGATGTACATCTCTGATTCAGAGCCACCGCTTAGAGAAAAGAGGTGGTTAAGAGAGATTGCTACACCCCCCAAACCATGTGGCAAGATGTACTATTTCAGCACTAACAAATCTGACCAACAATTCACCAGACTCTAAGGCTTCATCATTGATCGCTCCATTTTGTTTTTGTATATGCCGTGTGACATTGAAATTAGGCTAAACAAGAAGCTAAAAAGCGTGAAGGTGACTTCTCTCTTGGGTCCAACTCTAGGAGACATACAGAAAGACTTCTTTCATCCATAGAGGTTTCCTTTAGTTTGACTTTCTGCTTCGTGTTGACCACACCATGAAATCAGAGGTCAAAGAGCTAGACAGGGATAGATTTTCTTCATGCCAAAACAGATGAAGTTTATAGCCTAAGGGTGGCTATAAGCTAAAAAGCAATGCCAACCACCAGCAATGTGGAGCTGATGACCGAATACATGTAGTAAAAGACAGGAGTACTTCTCACATTTGTCCAGGAAGAAAAGAAACCAGCAGAAATGACTCCATGCCAGCAAGGAGAAGTGAATCACAGCTGGAAACCTAAGTGAAGGAAGAGCAGTGATTAATCAGTGTTTGAAAGCCATCTGCTTTCTTTGGCTCTGGAATTCAGGCCAGCAGCACTGGCTACAGATGCTTGAAAGTGGGCTGGGTGCCAGAGAAGGGACAGTGTTTTCCTGTTCAGTGAAGGTGTAAAGGTTCATCTTCTGCAAGACTGGAGCTGTGAAAGGGCATGTTCATTTGGGGCAACACGGGTAGGTCCCACCCACCAGCCCATCTGGTTAACTTTCTTTTATTTCAAGATTTTGTGTTATGATTTTTTTTAATATCATGTACCTTGATTACTGAGTTTATTAATTTATTTATTTTTGCTGTGTTGGGCCTTCGTTTCTGTGCGAGGGCTTTCTCTAGTTGTGGCAAGCGGGGGCCACTCTTCATCGTGCTGCGTGGGCCTCTCACTATCGTGGCCTCTCTTGTTGTGGAGCACAGGCTCCAGACGCGCAGTCTCAGTAGTTGTGGCTCTTGGGCCAAGTTGCTCTGTGGCATGTGGGATCCTCCCAGACCAGGGCTCGAACCCGTGTCCCCTGCATTGGCAGGCAGATTCTCAACCACTGCGCCACCAGGGAAGCCCCTTGTGTTATGATTTTTGTTTCACAGGTTGGAATCCTCTACCTGGACTTACTGTTATCTTTTTTCCCTTCCAAATCCCCAATTTAAAAAATAAGAAAGAGGGTTTCCCTGGTGGCGCAAGTGGTTGAGAGTCCACCTGCTGATGCAGGGGACATGGGTTCGTGCCCCGGTCCGGGAAGATCCCACATGCCGCGGAGTGGCTAGGCCCATGAGCCATGGCCGCTGAGCCTGCACGTCCAGAGCCTGTGCTCCGCAACAAGAGAGGCCACAACGGTGAGAGGCCCGCGTACCAAAAAAAAAAAAAGGGGGACCCTGGAATCTGACCTATATCCTAATTCCAGCTCCACCACTTAACAGCCTTAAGACTTTGGGGCACTTACTTCTCAAAACCTTAGTTTCCTTATCTGTAAGCCTAGAGCTAATAATACTGATTTAGTAGGGCTGTTTGAGAATGAAATGAGATAACACATGGGGAGGGCTTTCCACAGCGACTGGAACATAGTAACCACTGAATAAATGAGAGCTCTTGCAATCAGCTTTTAAATTCCTCCCAATCCTGAAATTTCTTGATCTAGTCTATTTTAGTCTCGAAGGTCTAGGTAGGAACACCTTACAAAGAGAAGGGACAATAGCACAGAGCCACCTGAGCCTGTGAGGAGGGCATATCTGGCACATGTGTCTGGTGTGGACTTGAAGATTATTATTGTTCACTCCATTCAAACCCCGTACAGGAACTAGGAGATACATAAATGCTTAAAATTCACATTTCTACATGTTGGTAGCTTATTTTCTTCTTAGTTGATTAGAGCAAGGGTATGAGTCAACAAGTAATGAGATTTGTTGTAATTGCTTTTATTCTATCCCTATCTGAGAAAATGTATACTTGGATCCCATTTCCTATTCTATGAACTCTAACAATCCAACATTTAATAGACTTATCCTTCAAAAAGAACAGTTTTCTTTTTTTTTTCCAGTTTTCTTTTCTGATATTTTACATGAAAAATAAATTTGGATGACTCACTGTAACTAATAACATATTTTGGCTGAAATAAGAACTTCCACAAATAACCTAGAAAACACGTGGGCATGGAATATCAAAGAGAAACAGTTTTTGGTGTGACTTTACCTAAAACAATAAATCCTAAACTGCTATTACAAATGTATATTTTCCTTTAAATTGTGAAATTAAAACAAATTTTCCCATGGATTTACTCAAAAAGATTTTCTTAAGCATAATCTGCTCAGACTAAAGGGATTTGTTTTTAAAGATTAACTTTTAAGGTGCTCTTGAGATTTGCATAAATCTTCTTTAATCATAAATTCCTGTTCAGCTATTCTGCTTCCCTCTATAATATTTGGAGCCATTCCCCTCTTTAATACCTTTTGTCTTTTCAGTCTTTTTTAAAAAATTAATTCATTCATTAATTTTTTATTTTTGGCTGTGTTGGGTCTTCGTTTCTGTGCGAGGGCTTTCTCTAGTTGCGGCGAGTGGGGGCCACTCTTCATCACGGTGCGCAGGCCTCTCACTATCGTGGCCTCTCTTGTCGCGGAGCACAGGCTCCAGATGCACAGGCTCAGTAGTTGTGGCTCACAGGCCTAGTTGCTCCGCGGCATGTGGGATCTTCCCAGACCAGGGCTCGAACCCGTGTCCCCTGCATTGGCAGGCAGATTCTCAACCACTGCGCCACCAGGGAAGCCCTTTTCAGTCATTTTTACAGAGGGTTAAGTAATAAAACCACGAAGAACTTATTCCATTGAAATTTCCCTGAAACATTTGCCATTCTCATAACAGATTGTTTTATGAGTATATTTTATCCACTTGCATGAAACAGCAAGACAGATTTTCCGTCAAAAAGAAAATAGGTTGCATGCATCTTTAACTTTTGCAATTCAATTAGAATAAGCAATAGCATGCTTTCAAAATACTAGATGGGTAGCCCAGTGTGCTGCTTATTTCATATTGATTATTTAATTGTGCCTAATATCTGGACTTATATTGATGTGTCTATCCATTCAATATGCATTGATACCTACCCGTGCCAAGCTCGATGCTCGTCCTAAAGAGCTCAGACAAGGTTAGGAGGACACTGTCTCTGCCCCAAAGAGCTCACAGTTGGTCAAGGAGATAGAAGAGGCTTCAGAAGAGGGGATGCCACTTGAGCTGAGCCTTAAAGGAAAAGTAGAAGGTTGCCAGGTAGAGGAGTGATGAAATGCTATTCCAAGCAGTGGAACAGTCTTTTCAAAGATTCTAAGGTGCAAAATTGCTTGAGAGTTTCAGGAAGTGATGAAGTCAGTACACATAACAAGAGGGCAGTTGTCTGTCTTTGAACAAAGGTGCGATTTTACTTGCAAATTGGTAAAAGCATTGATTGCAGATGCATGTTTCCTAATCCTATATTGTGGGCCACTTGATCCCCGATCTCCTGGACCTTCAGCACTGGGTGGCTTGCTCCCATCACCATCCACTAGACTCCCTGGGGTCACCTTCTTCCCAAAGTTTCCCATACACATAAATATCATGCCCACTCTAGGCAGTGGGGGCAGGATAACTCAATGATGAACGGCATGTACTCTGAAGTCAGTTCTGCTACTTCCTGTGTGACCTCTAGCAATTGTCAACCTCTTTTGCCTCAATTTCCTCACTTGTAAAACGAAGATGAAAAGCCACCAACCTCATAAAGTCACTGCAAGGATTAAATGTGATAAGGTATATCATGATTTACATAAGTGCTTGGCACATAGTAAATTTTAGCTCTTGTTTATTAATAATACTTCCCCCAAATTCCTCACTGTCGGTAAAATATAAGATTCTATGAACAGTTCCCTTTTCGGCTTCATCTACGCTTAAGGAAGGTCAAAAGCTTGTGGTATCTGCTGCTTTCAGCCTAATGAGGAACCTCCATGTCCTGGGAGGTAAAGTTCCCCATTCCTCTACCCACCCCCATTATTATCTTTATTATTATCTGACATTTGCTGAAATTGACACAATAACTTTTTTCATCTAATCATGTGACATAAAGAAAACTCAAATAACAACATCATCTTGAGTCTCTTCTTTGATCTCTTCCCACAGGTTCTGTGCAGGCTTCCCTGGGTTTGTGGCTCCCCCAGCAGGTAAACACTGATCCATACATAGGGCCACATCCCCTTCTCATATACTGGTTTCCTTTGAAAAAGGCATATTTATCCCATCCCCATACTAAAATTCTGAGTTCCATCACATAGGTTGGGGTAATCAGCTCCTGAGATTATATTTTTATGTTCTACAAAACATATGTATTATTCATGGAAGACTATTGTCTAATAAAAATATTATTGGGGACCCCACTGGAGATTCATTCAAGAAACAATGTGAACCTATCTGTGGATAGTAAGGAGGGATGAAGAGGAGAAAAAAAAGGAGCTAAAGGCGTTAAAAGAAAATATCCCTGCCCTCAAGTTGCTCACAATTAGATGAGTGTGCAAACTTCTGTAGGTGAATGGGGTAAACACTATGCCATTATAACTATGTCCAGCTATTTATTTCTTGCCCCACAAAGGCATTTCTGAAAAAGAACAGCAGCTGCAAAGGATCCTAACCATTTCGCCAGGAAGAAAAGCAAGCAGAGGTGCCCGTAATAGCCAGACATGTTTCTAGGCTTTTCTTTTCTATGGGCCACAGGAGTTCAAGCTGCCCATTATGCTTTCCAGCTAAACTCACTCTCAGACTTTCTCATCTCATTCAACCCTTTCCTCCTGTCACATGTTTCCCGGTCCTGACCATACCCAAGCATCTCCAAGGAAGATTCTTTTCATGCTGCTAATTAGAGTTGATGTATTCATGGGGCTCTATTTTCCCATTAGATCATCCCGTCTGAGGCCAACATTCCTTTTGAAGTCTGGAGACTCTGAAGCTTGGAGGAGCTGAAGAGTTCTCAGAGCACAGAGCCTCCAGGAATAAAACTTTAGAAAGATCTTAAGATCATTAGCACTCTTTTTCTTCCCTGCTCAAAGAGTATCTCTTTGGAAAATCTTTGGTGGTGAAAGTCATTAAGGATCACATATAAAACCCTAATTAATCAAAGTGTGAATCCAATTTTTGACGAGCTGTTTTCATCTCCATTAGATTTGGGGTTTGTAGAAATCTGGACTACTTGAGCACATAACAAAAGGTGGTTGCCCTACAATGTTGAAGTCTAAGTCACTCGAGCTATCTTTTCATTGCATCAAATTCCTGGTGACCTTGCATGAGTCATTGTTCAACACTGAGGATTTCTAATTCAGTCAACAAAGTGCAACGGAATGTTCATCTTTTGCTACCAAGTCCTCAGTTTGAAAATGACATTTACCTGCAGTATTCAGTATTCAATTTGTTCTCTTAAATAAGCTAGAAAAGTTACCTTATACCAGGCACAATCTTCCTGTTTCTCTGGCAGACAGCTGTCTAGGAAATGCACTCTGTACTGTTGTTTATTACTTGAGAATCTGCTGCTGTAGAAGCACAGGCACATTTCCAACACCATAGAGGCATGGATGGAAATGAAGCAGGGTATAGAAATGAACTCTATGATTTTAGGTTATTTATTAAGGCTCTCTAAGCATCAGTGTCTTCATCTGTATAAGGAAGATAATAATATTTCCTGCCCATCTTACAGGATGATTATGAGAATCAGTTCATCAGTGTATAAGCAGTACCTACGATATCCAACACTGTGATAGCTATTTCTGAAAACATAAAGGTATTGCTTCTTGACTCCATGGTTTTTTAATGGAAAAATAAAGTAATTTATGTAAATGGTTAACAGTCCTACAAATACAAGGTAGTAGCAGAGGTCATGGTAGTCAACTCAGAAAGTCAATATTGGAAGAGAAGTTAAAGAGTCTAGCCCTCTCACCTTAAACAAACTGAGTTCCAGAGGGATAAAGGACTTATGCAAGGATGTACAACTAGTAGAATCAAATATTTGTTGTTAAAGTATCCCAATTTTTAAGCAGATTCCTGGAAATTCAGTATGAGCCAGTCTAGTCTGCTAAAATTTAAACAGTTCTATGGGGAGAGCTGAGGACATTTAGATAAACCATTTAGCTTCGTTGGACACTGCAGCTAAAAGGACAGGCTCAGGAGTCAGACTGATGGGATTTGGATTCTGGCTCTGCCACTTATTAACTAGTGACCTTGGGCAAGTTACTTAGCTTTTCTAATTTCTTCATCTGTAACATGAAGATAATAATAGTACCAAACTCCAGAGGATCGTTGTGAAGAGTCAATGAATTAATATATAACGGGCATAGAACAGAGTCTGGCAAATGACAAGCCTCAAGTACTGTTGATCTATTAATATATTTAAGTCAAGTAGAGGCTCACATGGGTCATTCTGTTGGGAAGAGAGGTGCCTATGGAAGGGATGATCAAGGAAGACAGTCACATTAGACCAAAGGGCAGCACCCAAAGCAGTGAATGCCCTGAACGCCACTTTTCCCGCAAACCAACCCAGAGCTGTTACCTTTAGGCTATTTCCTTCCTTTCATAAAAGTGTCAGTTAACATCCTGAGCATTTCAAATATTATGCACCAGGGCTGAGGGAGAGCATAAGCCCGTAATTCTAGAACTGTAGCACGGCTCCTTCCTCAGCTCGGCTCCCAGAAGCAGCTCACTCTGGGTTCAATTCGCGCAGCAGAGAAGAGGCAGCCCGTGTTCTGGGATAAAAGCATTGATCACCCATCATTAACAATTCATTAGCCTCCTCTGCCTGCTGGAACTGGCCTAGATGTTGACAGGCAAAGCCTGGAGGGGTTGTTTGGTCTACACACTGATCACACGTGATTATATAAGGCTTCTAACCTCAGCTGAGTGCGACAGTCACTGCAGACCCTAGGTTAGGGTCACTCTGGGACAACTGTCCATTTTCCAGCCTCACTAGGTGACGGGGCTGTAAGCTAGTCAGTGTAATTGGCACAGCTGGAGTATGAACGTGTCAGCCCAGAGGTGTGGCCAGCTCGGGACAAAGCAGTGTCCACGGCTAGAGGGAGTTGGGAGCGCCCAGGTCAGTGCTGGAGCAGTGACCTGCCACGAGAATTCAGTCGTCTGATCCCCTCTAGGTAAAGCCCCTTGATAGACAGCGAAGCATCTGGCTTCCTTTAACCTTCCAATCAGACAGCCACCTCCCTCTTCCTCGGATTGCAGGCTGCCTGGCTGTCTACTGATGATAATTTGACTTCCCACGTAGACTTCACGGCAGGGAGAGAATGTCCTTGAAACAGAGTTTATGTGTCTGATCTCCTGGCTGATTCCACTTGTCGTTGTAAATTAATAAAATGGTGTTTTGATGTACACATCTGTCTCTTGTGAACTTGGTTAGTATGACTGAGGCCCAGTAAACTGATCTTACCTCAGTGTGCTGACAAAACCGATTTTCTGTTTTGGCACCTGAAAAACAAAGGGCCAGACCCTGGACTGTGTGGTTAAGTCACCAAGGTAAATTCCTCTTTGAAGTATCTGGCAGCGGGACAGCCAGCCTTCCCTCTATTGCTTATTAAACACATTTATCTCCTGGACTTTAATCTTTCAAGGTGAACGCTCCATGTTCAAGGCCCACTCAGATGATTGATTCCATGGTGATAAACACAGGAAATGGGAAGTTTGCCCCTACCCTGAGCTACCCAATCAACGTTTCGATACATCTACAAAAGCACCTAATCACAACGTAATTCTAACGAGCATGCGATTTTTAGTGTTTTACACATGTCGTCTATTCAAAACTATTAAGTTATTATTCATTTATAAGCCAAACTTTCCTAAGACTTCTCAGACAGTACAGATTAGGTTATGTTATCTTTAAACCCAGTGGTGCTGGCTGGGTGGGCCTCAGCCTCTTCCCCCAAGTCCCCAGTCTGCTCTGGGAGTTGTCTGAGGGCATCTCACCTGTGCTCACAGCCCTCTCCTCCAGCCTCTTTTTGAATGTTGGCTACCCACAGGTCGCTTTCAAGAGAGCCTGACCTTTGCCACCACCCCTGCTTTTGGTGTTGCAGTCATTCAGAAGATTTCGTCTTCCAAGCATACTATTTCTGGGAGTCTGCAAAGGTATTTTTTGAAGTCAAGCCCATCTACAGAAAGTATGCGTTTTCCATCTTCCTTTTCAAGTCAGACAAGGCAGTCTTGCATCCCAACATCAGCCTCTGGTCTTGACACATCTGTACCTCTGTTCAAGGGAAGTTTGATCTTACAGCACATCTAAATGGCAGGAAAATTCATGTATCTGAAGTATTCAGATCCCCGTTAACAGATCAACGACAGCTATATCAAAATGTCTCATATTTCCAATGGCAAAAACTATTGGTACTCATGACCCATCAGATAGGAAGATACTGGAGGATACAAGCTCTTTCCTACAAGCAGCCCACCAGCTACTTGACAAGGAACTTCAGAGACTTTAGGAGTAGAATGGCACCTCTCAAGCCCAGATCCTGTACCTGTTCTATATCTTAGTCCATTAACAGCAGGGAAGGAACTTGAAAGCTTATTAGAAAAGAAGGCAATCATGCAATAACAGTGGCAGACTTTGTAGATCATCATCCAATTGCGTTTTGGAAACTGGTGTGGTATTTTAGGCATCTTGACTTGCCCACTAATTACCTGGGTTGATTCTGTTTTCTGAGCATTGTAACAGATATTCAAAGATACTCCACCCCTGTAGTCTGAAGATGGTAAATATGCTTTAACACAAACGTTATGGGACATTATAAAAACACATCAGGACACAAAGCCTCCTTTGTACATCCCCACACCCCAAAGAATCCAATGGTCTCACTTTTGCAAAAAAGTGATAACTCATTTAACCAGGAGCTATTGAAAAGTATGGTGAAAAACATTAAAATGAAGATCTATGGACCAATGAATCAGATTTTAGAGACACTAAGTGTCCACATTTTGAAAGACAGCAGTGTTTACACTGAGGAATACTATTTCTCTCACTTGTCACATAAAGGTGGCATATGATCCTCTCACACAGAACTGTGACAGATCACAAGTACAATGGTGATGGATGGGATGTGGAAAAACCTTTGGATGTGTGTGCATGTGTGTGTGTTCTTTTGATGTGTATTGTAGAGTCAGTGTGTAAAATAGCATTTCTATAAAAAACACAAGGAAGGCTTCCCTGGTGGCGCAGTGGTTGAGAGTCTGCCTGCTGATGCAGGGGACACGGGTTCGTGCCCCGGTCCAGGAGGATCCTGCATGCCACGGAGTGGCTGGGCCCGTGAGCCGTGGCCGCTGGGCCTGCGTGTCCGGAGCCTGTGCTCCGCGGTGGGAGAGGCCACAGCAGTGAGAGGCCCGCGTACCACAAAAAAAAAAAAAAAAAAAAAAAACCAAAAAACACAAGGAAAAACTAAAGCCATAATAATAACAAACTGTCATGTATCCAAGAAAACAGCAACAAAAGACCTGGAGCAAAAACCATTAGTATGAAAAGCCACGTCAGTCTGTGACAGAGCAGAGATGCCCCCCAAATTTAATAATGTATTTGAGCAAGGTAAACTTAAAAACGATATTTTATATATTTACATAAATGTATATGTATGTGTGTATATATGTACATATATATGCATATGCATATATATATATATATATATATATGAATGTAGATATTTATAATCTTTCCAGGGATGGGATCCTGGGTGTAGATTTGTACTAGCTGGTCCCTGTGTTTTCAGGAAAAAAGCAGTAGAGCATAAAGGGTAAGGTGCTCTGGACACACACCTTACACACTTCAGTTCTCAGCTCTTCGATTCACTTAAGAGGAATGCCTCCATATGAGATGCTCAGAAGAAGCAAATCCACTGAGACTGAAAGTATATTAGTGGTTGCCAGGGTGACAAGGGAATGGGGGTGACTGCTCATGGGTATGGGATTTCTTGAGGTGATGAAAATGTTCTAAAATTGCATAGTCATTATGGCTGCATATCCTTATAAATATCTACCCAAACCACTAAATTGTATACTTTAAAAGGGTGAGTCTAGTATGTGGATTATATCTTAAGAAAGCTATTATTAAAGAAATAGGTTAGGGAAAAAAAAGAGGAATGCTTCATCTTCCTGAGCCTCAGCTTCCCCAGCTGTGAAATGGGATGATGATGATAGCTGACTATGATGATGCATGTAAAGTGCTGAGCACAGAGTCTGCTCCAGTCACTTCAGCAATATCATCCTGTCCTTGCCTTCCTCTGCCAGTGGCTGGTACTCAGGCCTCTCCCCTGATGGAGGAGGGGAGTTTCCTCCTGTACAATTCATACCATTATATAACTTCACTTGTATCTGTAACTTACGTTTCTGCCCTGTTGTAGCACTGATCCACCCTAGAGGTGCCCTTTCTATAGAGGAGGGAGAGAGAAAAGAAAACAGCAATATTTCCTGGGCTCTGGTGACAATTCTTCCACTTCCTAGGCTATGGAGCTATAGAGGGAGCTCCCAGGAAGGTTATTTAAACTCCAGGGCACATCTGTGTTGCTAGGTGCCTGTACCTGGTAGCACAGCCTTGCTCCAAGATCAGTTCCCCCATCAGACAGTATGATGAGAGTCCAACCCACATGCTTGATGCTGCTCTCTCTTATGGTACCTTTATTTAACCGTCTGATTCCACCTAGCAACCTGAATGGACTCACCAGCACCCCAATCCACTAAATGTGCATATATATGCCTAAATTCCAGTTTGGACAGATTTCAAGTTGTTGCCTATAGGGCTTCTTGCCACATATGGCATGTGGCTGGTATTGCCCAGCTTCGTGCTCTGGAATAATTGAACCTGAATTTTAATCTGGGGGGGGTCCCTTCTCTCTTCTGCAGAAAATAGACCTTCTCTTTTTGAGAGATCCATAGAATGTTTACCAAATATTAATCATATGAAGATAATCTCAATAAATTCAAAGAATAGAAATTCAATAGGCCACATTCTCTAGACATGATGCAATAAAACTAAAAGCAATTTATTTAAATTATAACCAAAAAACCCAAAAAACAAAACCCTAACCATTTGGAATTCTTTTAAGTCTTCTAATAACCATTAGACCAAAGAGGAAATGAATAATACAAGGATATATCATTTAGAAAATAATGGAAATAATGAATACATATCAAATCATGAAATGAGGCTAAGCAGAATTGAGAAATAAATTTATAAACTTCAATTGTTTAAATAAAAATGAAAAACACATGCTAAGCTGTAAAGTTAAGATTTTTGAGGAAAGAAAAAAAAGGTCCCAAGGAAGGAAATAATCAAGTTAAGAGCAAAAAGAATACCATCTTCCTTATAACGAGTGCCTACGATGTGTCGGGTTCTTTTATATACATTTTCTAATCCAAAATTACAAATTGGGTACACTCGTCCCTTGGTATCCTCAGGGGATTGGTTCCAGGACGTGGGTACCAAAATCCTCCAGTGCTCAAGTCCCTTATATAAAATGGCTCAGTATTTGCATATAACCTATACACACTCTCCCATATGATTTAAACCATTTCTATTTTACTTATAATACCTAACACAATATAAATGCTATGTAAATAGTTGCTGGTACACAGCAAATTCAAGTTTTGCTTTTGGGAATTTCTGGAATTCTTTTTAATATTTTTGATCTGAGGTTGGTTGAATCCACAGATGTGGAACGCACAGATGCAGAGGGCAGATTTTACTATTATTTCATTTTGCAAGTGAGACTACTGAGTATCAGAGAAGATGAGGAACTTGTTCAAGGCTTCACAGCTTCACAGTTATGAAAGGAATCTGAGCTCAAGTCTGTCTGACTCCAAATTTGCCCTATTTCTACTATATTCCATCCACTCATATTTGCTCTTTCTAATATATCTCATTCATGCAAACATACATTAAAAAATTGACCACATGCTGGGTCATTGAGAAGGATTATATTGGGTTGGCCAAAAAAGTTCATTTGGGTTTGTCCATAAGATGGTATGGAAAAACCTGAATGAACTTTTTAGCCAAATTATATTTGGCTTATCCATTATATGGATAAGCCTCAGAAAGACTTAATGAACAAAAAAGATAACAATAAATATTATATCAGATGCAGAGATTTAAAAATAAAAGTTATACTCTATACAAATACATAATACTAGGCTTTCTATCAGATAGGCAAAAATTCAAAGTTTAACAATATACCCTTTTGGCAAAGACTGGCTCTCTCTCTCTCACTCCTACATTGCTGGAAAAAATGCAAAATGGTAAACCAATGGAGGGAAATTTAGCAATACATACCAAAACTCCACATGCATTTACCTTTCAACCAGTCCAGCAATCTCACTTCTATAAACTTATCCTGAAGAGACACCACCAACAACACAAAAATATCCAAGCAGAATGTTATTCACTGTAAGTTCAAATTATCGGCAATTACCTAAATGCCCAAGCAAAGAAAGTTGGTTAAATACTATGGAACATGCACAAAAAGGAGTACAATACAGCTGGAAAAAAGAATAGGGAAGATCTTTATAAACTTACATGGAGTGATTTCCAGGATATATTGTTAAATGAAAAAAACAAAATGCAAAAGATTTTGTATAATACAGTACCTTTTGTGTAAGAGATAAGGGAAAATCAGAAAACATACATAATAAATCTGCTATTTTGGGGGAAAAAACACAAAAAGGATGAATCATAAAACAGTAAAATTTGTTACCTACAAGGGATAATGGAATGGAGTAGAAAGGCTAAGGGAAGGACAAACATCATTGAGTATCAGTATAAACTTTTATTTCAAAAATAAAAATACATATATTTCCTAGTACTAACTGCTAAAAGGACCTAGTGGCCAGATACTGGTTTCTAAATACCAAGGCTGCTTTGAAGGGGTTCCCATTAGCTAAATCTGGGATAATTTGAGCATCAGAATAAATAAGAAATATACTGGGTTACATTCTTCTCTTTAATATAGAAATCATGAGTCCATACTGATGGTAGATAATTAGAGAGATAGTAGATATTAGGTAAGTAGGTAGATTGATAGGTAAATAGATAGATACATACACATGTACCTATGAAGGGAGAGTTCATCCACGTAGCCCATTTATTTTTAAAAAATAGTGATTTGCAACTGCATCACCCCTTGCCAACTGATAAATGTGTAGGGAGTGATGGAGTTGAAAACCACTGTTTTGCAATGATCACGTTAAAGATTATTTCAGGCAAGTATCATCAATAGATGCTCAATTTGAGGGGAGAAATGGGAGCAGGATATTTACTTGGTATAATGTGTCTCCCCACAGAATGTTTATTAGTTGCAAGGGGAAAATAGTAATTATACAGTGAAAAAACTGGGTAGCATCTTGATTGGGTGATCAAAATTAACATCAGTAATGAGGGGCAGATGGGCCTCCTGTG